>NW_006778543.1:4191240-4231562 GCF_000442215.2 Lipotes vexillifer | reverse complement strand
TAGGGAAACATTCAACATGGAGAGGAGGTTGGTAGGGGAAGGGGAAAGCTGTTATTATGAAAATTTTCTTGCAGTGTGTTTCTGGAATATCAAGAAGAAACCTGAAAGGAAAAGGAAAAAATAAATTCTTCATTTATCCTCCCCTAAAAGCTCTATAAAGTGTTTGTATTCATGCCTACAGATGACTGATTTTTTTCCTTTTTTTTTCATCCAGCTTTATTGAGATATAATCAGCATTTAATATCTTTGTATGGTGACACATTATACCTAGAATTATGGTGATCATTTTGAAATGTATAGAAATATCGAATCACTATGTTGTGTAACTGGAACTAACATAGTGTTGTAGATCAATTATACTTCAAACAAACAAACTTATAGAAAAAGAGATCAGATTTGTGGCTACGGGGGTCAGAGGGTGGAGGGACGGGGGAATTGGATGAAGGTGGTCAAAATTACAAACTTCCATTTATAAGATAAATGAGTACTGAGGATGTAATATACAACATGATCAAGATAACTAACACTGGGGCTTCCCTGGTGGCGCAGTGGTTGAGAGTCCGCCTGCCGAAGCAGGGGACACGGGTTCGTGCCCCGGTCCGGGAAGATCCCACATGCCGCGGAGTGGCTGGGCCCATGAGCCATGGCCGCTGAGCCTGCGCGTCTGGAGCCTGTGCTCCGCGATGGGAGAGGCCACAACAGTGAGAGGCCTGTGTACTGCAAAAAAAAAAAAAAAAGATAACTAACACTGCCGTATGTTATATGTGGAAGTTGTTAATAGAGCTGTCTGATTTTTAAAAGCACAGAATATGATATTATGATCATGTACCACCTTTATGCTGGGCATTCATCCTGGGGGCTTGGGTGACTAAAAGACAGAAGGCATGGCCACTGGTGTCATGGCATCAGGTTGAGGATATGGAACAAATAAAAAGACAAAGGAAAGTACGTGGTGGTATCAGCCACATACTAAATATACTGACAGTAAGTGGAGTGGGTAGAAAGACTAGAAATGGCCTAGTAGGCCAGATTTGCTAAATGGGGTTATTAGCGTGAACTTTAGAGCCAGGCCACCTGGGATTAAACCTGACCCTGCCTTGGGCAAGTTACTTAATCTCTGTGTCTCAGTTTCCTCCTCTGTAAAATGAGGTTAAATATAATACTGGCCCTGTTGGAGCAGTGCCTGGCACACAGAAGCACCAAAGGTATAAACTGGTCTATTAAAGAGAGAGGTTTATGTTGGAGAAAACTGAAATGGAGGGAAGGGAGGTGACTGAACTGCTCTGCTCCTTTATTTTTTCTTCTTGAGTCTTCAGTGCTCCATAATCTATTGCCCAAGATTCCTAGAAGATTATGGACAGAGTTCCCGCACCCCATTTGCAGATCCTACCAGTTGCCTGAGGAGAGGACAGCTGGATTCAAGGCTTCTTCTCGTCCACTTGTGTTGCCCTCCCTGATTCAGACCTGCAAGGGAGGGGTGACGTAGCTCACCAAACACCCTAGTTCCGCTGTTCCCCTGTTTCCAAGTGTGACACGCGCCAGTCCAGATTCTTTCGGATGCAAGTAGCAAAACTCAAACTCAAACCAGCTTTTGAGGAAGAATGGATTTGTAGGAAGAGTGCCGAGGAACCCCCATATGGGAAGTTTGGGAAAGTGGGGACAGGATCCGATCTGGGGGCCTCGGGTCTCAACCGGTCAGGATTTTCTTCACTTCCGGTTTGCTTCTCTGTGCCATTGGCTTTGTTCCTTCAGTCTGGCTTTCTCAGGAGGCAGGAACCAGGGCCACCAGCAAGCAGCTCCTGGCTCACTTCTTCCTATTTTGTCATGAGAGAGAAAAGGGCCCTTATTTTCTTAGTTTCAAGCTGCAAAATCCCAGAGGATGACTCTGGTTGGTCTTGGATCACATGTCCAACCTTCTGCTACTCCCTGTGGAAGTGAGGCTGAGATACTGTGTTTGGGCCAGCCGTCTTCCCTAGAACAACTGCTGTGGCCAGGTACGTGGAGTCCAATAAGAACATGTCAGCTCTCATCACATTCAGACATGTTAGGGTTGTTCCCCAAAACGGTGAAGTGCTGTCACGTAAGGACAAATTGGTGCCGAGAGGACAGATATCTTCAACATTACAGAATGACACTGTGGAGATGGTACTTTTACAGATAAGATTTGGCAGAACTGAGTAAAATATGTTGTTACTTGCTTTCACAGATTCTCCATCCCTCATCCTTCATGATAAATCAATCCCTTCTTATACACACTACAGTATTTAAAATAGATAACCAACAAGGACCCACTGTAGAGCACAGGGAACTCTACTCAATATTCTATAATAACCGAAATGGGAAAAGAATTTGAAAAAGAATAGATACATGTATATGTATAACTGAATCACTTAGCTGTACACCAGAAACTAACATAACACTGTAAATCAACTATATTCCAATACAAAATACAAACTTTTGAAAAATAAAATCAATCAATCCCTTCTTTTTATTTCATAAAGGCAAAATGCACCTGTGTAGGGACACCACATCACACAATTCTAAAGGTCTCAATTCACTTTATATTCTGGAAGGTAGAACATAGAGTCAGTCCCTTGGAGATCTCTCAGTGCCCTGTACATGGTGGCTTCTCAATAAAGGCTTGCTGCCTGAACGTAGGAGTGAATGACTACAGTGTAATTTTCTTTCTCAAATGCAACAGTGAAATTGTAAAACACAGCAATCGTATTCCTAGGTTAAAATACAAGTGCTGGGGCTTCTCTGGTGGTGCAGTGGTTGAGAGTACACCTGCCGATGCAGGGGACGCGTGTTTGTGCCCTGGTCCGGCAAGATCCCACATGCCGCAGAGCGGCTGGGCCCGTGAGCCATGGCCGCTGAGCCTGCGCATCCAGAGCCTGTGCTCCGCAATGGGAGAAGTCACAACAGTGAAAGGCCCACGTACCGCTAAAAAAATAAAAACAAAAACAAAAAAACAAACAAACAAAAAAAAACAAAAACAAAACAAACAAAAAAAACACAAGTGCTTTTGCTCTTGCTGAAGGCAAGCTATTTTATCAATGTAAACCCCAATTACACCGTTTTTAAGATACAAAAATAATAATACCTCTCTCAGAGGACTGTCATAAGAGTTAACCAACATAACGAACATGACAGTGAATACATATTGCTCAGGACGCTCTTTTCCTATTAACTTTGTCCTTTTTGTTTTTTACTTCACGACTGCCTCAACCCCCTTGAGGAAAAAAAAGGTAGCATCTTAGTACTGAAAGAGGAATTTAAAATAATTTAGTTCAGTGCTCTCATGTGCAAATCACTGACTCCTCATAGGCTGTAGAATGTATTTTCAGGGGCCTTTGAGAACTATGCAAAGATTTTTACTTTTATTTGCTTCCCTTTCAAGAATTATGTTAAAAATTAATATAAGCATATTCTGGGTAAATTCAATGACCATCTTAAAAGCAAGTACTGCCACCAAGCTCCTACTAACACTTAGGATTTTTTGATGATAAATAACTGTCTAAAGAGGCTAAACAAATTTTTATTCAAATCTTATTTATAGATTGACAGGTGAATAGATAGATAGACAGACATAGATTTGGACATATTATATATAATTTGAGTGCCTACTTTGTGGCAAGCTCTCTGTTAGGGACATGAACTCAACTCATCCTCTCCACAGCACTCCAGATAGTGTTATTACCCAGATTCAGATTTAGGAGGAAACTGAGGTTTCAGCAAATTTAAGCGATTCGTCCAGGGCTTCAAAGCCAGAGAGTGGGGAGTCAGGACAAGCCTCATTATAGCGACTGTCAGAAAACCCCTCCTCCTTCATGGCACAGAATCAGCTCTGTGCCCCTTCAAAGCTCTCCAGCTATTTCTCTTCCCCAAAGTCTTTTTTCTCAGCCTTTCAAAATCTTATCTAACACAAAGAAGAAACTTACAGTAAAGAAAACAGAGAAAAAGAGGTGTGTGTGTGTGTGTGTGTGTGTGTGTCCCCCTACTGGACAGATTATTAAATGAATGAATATGGACGGATGGATGGATGGATGGATGGACGGATGGATGGGTGTATAGAAGTCTTCTCTGCCAGCCTCTACTTCTTATCATTTAGGTTGTTTTCTACTTTTCTCTCCAGGATTCCTAATCCAGTAATGAACACCTAGAATTGCCTATTTGACTTAAAATTACTTACAAAAATGGAAAGACTTACAAGAATTAGTAACTTAGACACAAAGTACTGTTAAAAAATGCTTTAGAAGGTTGGCAATTACTACCACCTCTAGAACAGAACAAAGAATTTTCAGAGAAGACTAGCGTTTCCTAATACATCTTATAGTTTAGCATGATAGCAATAAATGTGTTCATACATGTTTTCTGTTTCATCCTCACATCAAAGCCTGCAAAACAGATATTATTACCCCCAGATATTCTTATTCCTTATTTTCAAACAAGGAAACTGAGACTCAGAATAAATAACCTGCCCTAGGCTGTATACCTAATATTTGACATTGGCAGGATTTAAACTGGTTCTGCCTGTCTGTAGAACCCATGCCCTTCCTTCCTTCCTTCCTTCCTTTCTTTTTTGTGGTAAGAATACATAACTTGAGATCTATTCTTTTAACAAGTTTTTCAGTGTACAATACAGTATCGTTAACCATAGACACAGAGTTGTACAGCAGTCTCTAGAACTTACTCATCTTGTGTAACTGATGCTTTGTACCCATTGAACAGCTCCTCATTTCCCTCTCTGCTCAACTCCTGGTAACCACCAATCTACTCTTTCTTGATTATTTTAGGTATTTCATATAAGTGGGATCACGTAGTTTTTGTCCTCTGTGACCAGCTTATTTCATGTAGCATAATGTCCTCCATGGTAATTCACGTTGTTGCATATGACAAGATTGGCTTCTTTTTTTTTAAGGATGACTAATATCCTATTGTATGAATTCACCCCATTTTCTTTATCCCTCGATGGACATTTAGTTGTTTCCATGTCTTAGAGATTATGAATAATGCTGCAATGAACATGAGAGTACAGATATCTCTTTGAGATCCTGATGTCAGTTCTTTTAGGTATATATCCAGGATTGGGATTGCTAGATCATATGCTGGTTCTATTTTTAATTTTTTGATGAACCTCCATACTGCTTTCCATAGCAGCTGCATCATGTTACAGTCCCACCAACAGTGTACATTCTATTTTAACATCAAATTTGCCTTTTGTCTGAATCACCACTTTTGTCTATCGAATTTATATAAAGTTCAGTTCTCTCACAAAGGAAGTTAAAGATTATTCTGCATCCACAAGACCAGTAAATTGGATGATAAATCACATGACAGCACAGGCTACAGGTGAAGTTCCAACTCTCAAGGAACTTTTCTTCTGGAAAAATAGAGTGAGTCATATCAGCTTACAAAAGTTAAATTCCTGCTTTAGAGGAAGCACAATTTGAAAACTATTGGCCAAGCTTCTTACTGAAGCAAAAGGGCTTTCATGCTTCAACCTCTCCCTTCCTCCCAAGCTCCATCTTTTGATATTCTTCAACCTGTACTCAGTGTTCCAACAACTGTTTTTATTTCCCCAAACACTCCATACTGATCCATGATTCTGTGCCTTTCTTTATTCTGTTAACTCTGCCTAGAACAAGCTTACCACACACCACACAACCTATATTTCTTGTCTACCTGGAAAACTTCCAGAGAACCCAGAGATGAGTCTGTGAAAGTTTCCAGACTCTCCACTTCCCCGACTCATCACAGGGACATGCCTTTCTCTGCACTACCTCTAAGTCTTGAACATCTTGTGTAGAGCTAACTATGATGTTCTGTAATAATTTTTTACACACTTGTCCACTCTGCTGGACTGTGGGTACTTTGAGGACGATACAGGATTTTATTTTTACTGATAATCCCCTGTAGTGTAAGGGCCTGACATTAAGCTTTATGATCGCCAAGGCTTCCAGTTCGAAGACATCCATCTCAAAGAAACACACCGCCAGTCATATGACACATGTACTAGCAAACCAACTGGACAAAGAACTAGGCCATCCCCACCATGAAGTTCCCTTTTTAAAAGCCCTTGGTAACCTAGATAACTGACCACTTGAATGATCCCACTTCTCCCTTCCCACTCCCTAATTCTCACTCTTATGTTTTAAATTCACCAATGAAGAGTGAATCTGCTAAACCCTAGACACCCCACCCTCAGACATTAATAAAGGCAGGGCCCCAGATCTGCACGCTCCCTTTGGACCCACACCCTCACTATGTGACTCTTGGGCGTGCCATGTACCCTCCAGGACCTGTGAGTAATAAATTTTATTCTTTGAAGTTCCCTGCTCGTTGTTGCTGAAATGCATCCCACAATCATAATAAGAATCACAAGGGCTGGTCCAGCCACAACATTGGTCCCAGTGCGGGGACTGGGGCTCAACACAAGTGCACGGGCGAGGGCCTGGGCATTCCTAGCTGATAGCATCACTGTGAATAGCCTGGGACTGACACAACACGCCCCACAGTAAAGACCACTAATGATGTTTAATACGTGACATTAGATTAAATCAAACTGAATTGATTGAAAAACAACTGAGAAGGTATAAACCTGAGATTTTCACGACTTCAGTTCCTTCTCATTTCTTTTGTTCTAGTGTTTGTCTCCTATGCACACCTATTTATATTCTGGAGCGTTTACTCCGGGTAAGTTGTGCTTACAGGTAGTCCTTCCTTCTCTGTTCTCTTCCTTTATCCAACAAGCATTGTTTCCTACTGTGTCCAGACACTGTTATGAGCTAGGTATAGAAGGATGGGTGAGCCAAGACGCCTGCTTTAAAGAATCCTTAGGCAAAATGGAGGGACTATTGTCATGTAAGAAATGCAACGAAATGCCTGGAGGGGTCAGAGAAGAGAGAAAACATCCAAAGGGAAGAGGCAGGAAACACTATCCAGAGGAAAGGGTGTTTGAATGAGGCCTTGGGTTTTGAAAGCATATATGTGTTCTCTAAATTCCTCTCAAAACAAGATTTTTTTTAAATTTAATTTAATTTATTTTTTTATACAGCAGGTTCTTATTAGTCATCCATTTTAGACACATCAGTGTATATATGTCAATGTCTATCTCCCAATTCATCACACCACCACCTCCACACCCTGCCTCTTTTCCCCCTTGGTGTCCATACGTTTGTGCTCTATATCTGTGTCTCTATTTCTGCCCTGAAAACCTGTTCATCTGTACCGTTTTTCTAGGTTCCACATATATGCGTTAATATATGATATTTGTTTTTCTCTTTCTGACTTACTTCACTCTGTATGACAGATCCATCCACGTTTCTACAAATGACCCAATTTCGGTCCTTTTCATGGCTGAGTAATATTCCATTGTATATATGTACCACATCTTCTTTATCTATCTGTCTGTCGATGGGCATTTAGGTTGCTTCCATGACCTGGCTATTGTAAATAGTGCTGCAATGAACATTGGGGTGCATGTGTCTTTTTGAATTATGGTTTTCTCTGGGTATATGCCCAGCAGTGGGATTACTGGGTCATATGGTAATTCTATTTTTAGTTTTTTAAGGAACCTCCATACTGTTCTGTACAGTGGCTGTATCAATTTACATTCCGACCAACAGTGTAAGAGGGTTCCCTTTTCTCCACACCCTCTCCAGCATTTATTGTTTCTAGATTTTTTGATGATGGCCATTCTGACTGGTGTGAGGTGATACCTCATTGTGGTTTTGATTTGCAGTTCTCTAATAATTAGTGATGTTGTGCAGCTTTTCATGTGCTTCTTGGCCATCTGTATGTCTTCTTTAGAGAAATGTCTATTTAGGTCTTCTGCCCATTTTTGGATTGGGTTGTTTGTTTCTTTAATATTGAGCTGCATAAGCTGTTTATATATTTTTGAGATTAATCCTTTGTCCATTGATTCATTTGCAAATATTTTCTCCCATTCAGAGGGCTGTCTTTTCATCTTGTTTATGGTCTCCTTTACTGTGTAAAGGCTTTTAAGTTTCATTAGGTCCCATTTGTTTATTTTTGTTTTTATTTCCATTACTCTAGGAGGTGGATCAAAAGAGATCTTGCTGTGATTTATGTCAAAGAGTGTTCTCCCTGTGTTTTCCTCTAAGAATTTTATAGTGTCCGGTCTTACATTTAAGTCTCTAATCCATTTTGAGTTTATTTTTGTGTATGGTGTTAGGGAGTGGTCTAATTTCATTCTTTTACATGTAGCTGTCCAGTTTTCCCAGCACCACTTATTGAAGAGACTGTCTTTTCTCCATTGTATATCCTTGCCTCCTTTGTCATAGATTAGTTGACCATAGCTATGTGGGTTTATCTCTGGGCTTTCTATCTTGTTCCATTGATCTATATTTCTGGTTTTGCGCCAGTACCATATTTTCTTGATTACTGTAGCTTTGTAGTATAGTCTGAAGTCAGGGAGTCTGATTCCTCCAGCTCCATTTTTTTCCCCCAAGAGTGCTTTGGCTATTCAGGGTCTTTTGGGTCTCCATATAAATTTTAAGATTTTTTGTTCTAGTTTTGTAAAAAATGCCATTGGTAATTTGATAGGGATTGAATGGAATCTGTAGATTGCTTTTGGTAGTATAGTCGTTTTCGAAATATTGATGCTTCCTATCCAAGAACATGGTATATCTCTCCATCTGTTTGTATCATCTTTAATTTCTTTCATCAGTGTCATAGTTTTCTGCATACAGGTCTTTGGTCCCCTTCAGTAGGTTTATACCTAGGTGTTTTATTTTTCTTCTTGCAATGGTGAATGGGAGTGTTTCCTTAATTTCTCTTTCAGACTTTTCATCATTAGTGTATAGGAATGCAAGAGATTTCTGTGCATTGAATTTTCTATCCTGCTACTTTACCAAATTCATTGATTAGCTCTACTAGTTTTCAGGTGGCATCTTTAGGATTCTCTATGTATAGTACCATGTCATCTGCAAACAGTGACAGTTTTACTTCTTTTCCAATTTGTATTACTTTTATTTCTTTTTCTTCTCTGATTGCCATGGTGGGACTTCCAAAACTATGTTGAATAATAGTGATGAGAGTGAACATCCTTGTCTTGTTCCTGATCTTAGAGGAAATGCTTTCAGTTTTTCACCATCGAGAAGGATGTTTGCTGTGGGTTTGTCATATATGGCCTTTATTATGTTGAGATAGGTTCCCTCTCTGACCAATTTCTGGAGACTTTTTATCATAAATGGGTGTTGAATTTTCTCAAAAGCTTTTTCTGCATCTGTTAAGATGATCATATGGTTTTTCTTCTTCAATTTGTTAATATGGTGTATCACACTGATTGATTTGTGTATATTGAAGAATCCTTGCATCCCTGGGATAAATCCCACTTGATCATGGTGTATGATCCTTTTAATGTGTTGTTGCATTCTGTTTACTGGTATTTTGTTGAGGATTTTTGCATCTATATTCATCAGTGACATTGGTCTGTAATTTTCTTTTTTTGTAGTACCTTTTTCTGGTTTTGGTATCAGGGTGATGGTGGCCTCATAGAATGAGTTTGGGAGTGTTCCTTCCTCTGCAATTTTTTGGAAGAGTTTGAGAAGGATGGATGTTAGCTATTCTCTAAATGTTTGATAGAATTCACCTGTGAAGCCATCTGGTCCTGGACTATGTTTGTTGGAATATTTTAAATCACAGTTTCAATTTCATTACTTGTGATTGGTCTGTTCATTTTTTCTATTTTTTCCTGGTTCAGTTTTGGAAGTTTACACCTTTCTAAGAATTTGTCCATTTCCTCAGGTTGTCCATTTTATTGGCATAGAGTTGCTTGGAGTAGTCTCTTAGGATGCTTTGTATTTCTGTGGTGTCTGTTATAACTTCTCCTTTTTCATCTCTAATTTTATTGATTTGAGTCCTCTCCCTCTTTTTCTTGATGAGCCTGGCTAATGTTTTATCAATTTTGTTTATCTTCTCAAAGAAGCAGCTTTTAATTTTATTAATCTTTGCTATTGTTTTCTTTGTTTCTATTTCATTTATTTCTGATCTGATCTTTATGATTTCTTTCCTTCTACTAACTTTGGGTTTTGTTTGTTCTTCTGTCTCTAGTTCCTTTAGGTTTATGGTTAGATTGTTTATTTGAGATTTTTCTTGTTTGTTGAGGTAGGCTTGTAGAGCTATAAACGTCCCTCTTAGAACTGCTTTTGCTGCAACCCATAGGTTTTGGATCATTGTGGTTTCATTGTCATTTGTCTCTAGGTATTTCTTGATTTCCTCTTTGAATTCTTCAGTGATCTCCTGGTTATTTAGTAACGTATTGTTTAGCCTCCATGTGTTTGTGTTTTTTACGTTTTTTTCCCTGTAATTGATTTCTAATTTCATAGTGTTGTAGTTGGAAAGATGCTTGATATGATTTCAATTTTCTTAAATTTACTGAGGCTTGATTTGTGACCCAAGATGTGATCTATCCTGGAGAATGTTCCATGAACACTTGAGAAGAAAGTGTAATCTGCTGTTTTTGGATGGAATGTCCTATAAATATCAATTAAATCTATATGGCCTATTGTGTCATTTAAAGCTTGTGCTTCCTTATTAATTTTCTGTCTGGATGATCTGTCCATTGGTGTAAGTGAGGTGTTAAAGTCCCCCACTATTCTGTTACCGTCAATTTCCTCTTTTATTGCTGTTAGCAGTTGCCTTATGTATTGAGGTGTTCCTATGTTGGGTGCATATATATTTATAATTGTTATATCTTCTTCTTGGATTGAACCCTTGATCATTATGTAGTGTCCTTCTTGTCTCTTGTAACATTCATTATTTTAAAGTCTATTTTATCTGATATGAGTATTGTTACTCCAGCTTTCTTTTGATTTCCATTTGCATGGAATATCTTTTCCCATGCCCTCACTTTCAGTCTGTATGTGTCCCTAGGTGTGAAATGGGTCTCTCATAAACAGCATATATGCAGGTCTTGTTTTTGTATCCATTCAGCAAGCCTGTGTCTTTTGGTTGGAGCATTTAATCCATTCACGTTTAAGGTAATTATCATTATGTATGTTCTTATTACCATTTACTTAATTGTTTGGGGTTTGTTTTTGTTTTCGTAGGTCCTTTTCTTCTCTTGTGTTTCCCACTTAGAGAAGTTCCTTTAGCATTCGTTGTAGAGCTGGTTTGGTGGTGCTGAAATCTCTTATCTTTGGCTTGTCTGTAAAGCTTTTGATTTCTCCATCAAATCTGAATGAGATCCTTGCTGGGTACAGTAATCTTGGTTGTAGGTCCTTCCCTTTCATCACTTTAAATATATCATGCCACTCCCTTCTGGCTTGTAGAGTTTCTGCTGAGAAATCAGCTGTTAACCTCATGGGAGTTCCCTTTTATGTTACTTGTCATTTGTCCCTTGCTTTTAATAATTTTTCTTTGTCTTTAATTTTTGACAATTTGATTACTATGTGTCTCGGCATGTTTCTCCTTGGGCTTATCCTGTATGGGACTCTCTGTGCTTCCTGGACTTGGGTGGCTACTTCCTTTACCATGTTAGCAAAGTTTTCGACTATAATCTCTTCAAATATTTTCTTGGGTCCTTTCTCTCTCTTCTCCTTCTGGGACCCCTATAATGTGAATGTTGTTGCATTTAATGTTGTCCCAGAGGTCTCTTAGGCTGTCTTCGTTTCTTTTCATTCTTTTTTCTTTATTCTTTTCCACAGCAGTGAATTCTACCATTCTGTCTTCCAGGTCACTTATCCATTCTTCTGCCTCAGTTATTCTGCTATTGATTCTTTCTAGTGTATTTTTCATTTCAGTTATTGTATTGTTCATCTCTGTTTCTTTGTTCTTTAATTCTTCTATATCTTTGTTAAACATTTCTTGCATCTTCTCAATCTTTGCCTGCATTCTTTTTCTAAGGTCCTGGATCATCTTCATATCATTATTCTGAATTATTTTTCTGGTAGGTTGCCTATCTCCACTTCATTTAGTTGTTTTTCTGGGGGTTTATCTTGTTCCTTCATCTGGTACATAGCCCCTCTGCCTTTTCACCTTGTCTATCTTTCTGTGAATGTGGTTTTTGTTCCACAGGCTGCAGGACTGTAGTGCTTCTTGCTTGTGCTGTCTGCCCTCTGGTGGATGAGGCTATCTAAGAGGCTTGTGCAAGTTTTCTGATGGAGGGGACTGGTGGTGGGTAGAGCTGGGTGTTGCTCTGGTGGGCGGAGCTCAGTAAAACTTTAATCTGCTTGTCTGCTGATGGGTGGGGCTGGGTTCCCTCCCTGTTGGTTGTTTGGCCTGAGGCAACCCTACACTGGTGCCTCCCCAGGCTCTTTGGTGGGGCTAACAGCAGACTCTGGGAGGGCTGATGCCAAGGAGTACTTCCCAGAAGTTCTGCTGCCAGTGTCCTTGCCGTCACAGTGAGACACAGCCACCTCCCGCCTCTGCAGGAGAACCTCCAACACTAGCAGGTAGGTCTGGTTCAGTCTCCTATGGGGTCACTGCTCCTTCCTCTGGGTCCTGATGCATACACTACTTTGTGTGTGCCCTCCAAGAGTGGAGTCTCTGTTTCCCCCAGTCCTGTCGAAGTCCTGCAATCAAATCCTGCTACTCTTCAAAGTCTGATTCTCTAGGAATTCCTCCTCCCGTTGCTGGAATCCCAGGTTCAGAAGCCTGATGTGGGGCTCAGAACCTTCACTCCAGTGGGTGGACTTCTGTGGTGTAAGTGTTCTCCAGTTTGTGAGTCACCACCCAGCACTTATGGGATTTGATTTTATTGTGATTGTGCCCCTCCTACCGTCTCATTGTGGCTTCTCCTTTGTCTTTGGATGTGGCGTACCTTTTTTGGTGAGTTCCAGTGTATTCCTGTCGATGATTGTTCAGCAGTTAGTTGTGATTCTGGTGTTCTCGCAAGAGGGAGTGAGAGCATGTCCTTCTCTGCCATCTTTCCGATGCTCCAAAACAAGATTTTTCCAGACATTTTTTACAAGTAAAATGGCCCTGACCTTGGGAAATTTTTAACCACAGCATTGCCAAGATTATTTCCCATGTCTTCAAAGTCTATCTTGAAATCCCGGAAGACATTTTCTGCCACCTCTGGCAGATCTGTAATTTCTCCATGTTAATAAGCTGTCAGGATACTGAGAGCCTTGAAATGCCACTATTATCTTGCTATTGTTGTTGTGACTAATGATCTTATAACAACACTGCCATAGAACACACTCTGAATGAACTACACCTAGAAACAAATGTTTAGGAAAACAAAAAGGGTTTTTTTCATCACATTCAAGTAAGATAAAGAAACCACGGAGGCTCAAACCTGCTGAATTGGAAAGACAGTGTCAGCAGGTGATAAGAAACATAAAACTCTGGTTATTTTTTGTGCTTATGTCTTTGCTGTTAAAAAAATATATATATGGGAGAGACTGTTAACAAAGCAGGTCGCTATTATAAGTGATTCAAGTCTCCATGCCCCAGTGAATTTCATGAGGACACAGGAGAACCCCTAAATGAATGCTGTTGGGAATTTCTGAGGAAAATGGGAGTGGGGTCAAAAACACTGGGAATTTGGTAAATGTTATTGTTTCAAAAAGTGTGCATAAGAATCCTCAGCTTGAGGCAAAGCCATGTCCACCAAGCATGATTCAGATCTACTTTGGTATATCTACTTTCCCATCAGGAAGTGTATTGAATGAGAGCCTTCTGGAAGAGAACTCATTGTAAGAGAAAAAGGAGTCAAGCTGCCAAGTCTAGCCCCATCAAAATGCTTTGATTATTAGAGGGAATGAGCAAATGCCAGGTGTGAACTTGTCACTAGACTTGTCGGGAAATTGGCAATCTCACATATTTATAGGAGTGTGGTCACATACTACTACCAGCTTGGAATCTATCCTCCCTCTGAAAGAAGGAGCAGGGTCCAGGAAAAAGTAAGACTGAAGGATGGTTATATGTTTGTTTTGTTTTTATAATCCCATTCTCTGAGCTTGAACTGCATGCCAACAAAAAGACACAGATTAGAACTCTGAACATTGAAGGGAATTAACAAGTGCTGCTTGTCCCAGCTTCTAAAATTTGCAAAGAATGGCAGAAAAATTCTAGTGGAATTAAGCTATTTCTTATGTTTGTTCCAGATGTGTTTAATTTATTTATCATTATTTTTCCCTTCTGATAGAAAAATGCTCTAGCTCTCCATTTGTAGTTTCTCTCAAAACCCCAGCACTGAGCAGAGATTCTGCTGATGATTTTAGCCTGCTGGGTTGAGAGACAGGAACAACTGGACTACAGAAGTTGTTTTGCTCCTTTTTGGGAAACCAGAGCCATTTGGAAGTCTGTTCTCTCTCCTTCTTTCATCCTAGAAAGAGCAGTAACTCAGTCACACTCAACAGCTCTAAGAGAGGCTGGTGTTTGTCAGATACACCTCAACGTTATGTCTGTTGTGTTTCTTAAACCCAATACTTTACAGTGAATGCAATGAGAAGGTGCGAGCATTTGAGTTTTGCCTACGGGGTTAGACTTAATGACCTTGGGATTTTTTCCAGCTCTGCACTTTGTTGATCTTGAGAGTTGTACAAACTCCGATGAGATATAGAGTTATCACAGAAGGATTCAGAACCATTTACAAGTCTGTGTTGAATGTGGTAGACCAAAGAATGTAGGCATTCTTAACAATGTCACGTGTGAACAAATGGTTGAATTTTCTTGATTTTTTTAGAATGAATCAAAAGTTAAAAATATACCTACCCTTTGATACCACAACACCACTTCTAGAAATATATCCTAAGGAAATATTTAAGAATGGCGGAGTGTTTTCCAACACCACCAAGCAATTCTCCAATTCTCAGCTTGTACCTACTGGATGTCCCTGTGGAACTAGGCTGTGCCACCCTTCTGACGTGTGGATGCTGTTCACTAATCCAGGTGTTCATCAAATCTCACTGTTCAAGAGTTTTTATAGAGCTGAATGGGCAGCCCCTGCTCTTTGCTTTTTCAGGGGTCAGTGAGTGGAGCTGAAAGTTCCAGTCTTCTAATTACTTGGTCTTGCTGGCAACCGGCTCCATCCTGAGGCTATGCAGGGTCCCCATCCAAACTCACCTCATTAGCATAAAGTCAGGTGTGCTCAAAAGGGCCACCTTATGAATGCAGAAAGATGCTCCTATCACTCAGGAAATTCCAAGGATTTTAGTTGCCCTGTGCCAGGAAGCAGGGCCAAAGACCAAAAACATCTCTTATACACCACAAAGGTTTTCAAAGAATTTAGCGCTAAAATGTTCGTCTGATGTTTTTAAAAATAATGTTTAAAAACCAGAAAATATTTAAATGCCCAGCAACTGAGGATAGGTTCAGTAAATTGTGGCACATGTGTGCATTAGAATACTGTGCAGTCATCAAAAACGAGGCAATAAATGTATACTTATCAAAGTGAAAGAGCAGATTATAAAAACAGTATCACAGCATGATCCCAGGTTTGCGGCAGGCACACCCACCATACACTGGAAAAAAAATCTTAAAGGAACTACACCAAAATATTAACAATTATACATTATTGCCACTGGTAATGGAGTAACAGATGACTTCTATTTTTATCTCTTTATATCCTCTTTCTAAATTTCTACAGTAAGTAAAATTCTGTGTTGCAAAAAATGTTTAACAGACCTAAGTATGTATTAATACATGTATTAATCTCTGTGTGCCAAAGTTGTTTACTGAATGTCCATTATTCAAGGGGCCTGGTGGATATGCAAATCTCTCTATAAAATCTTCATTGACTACTCGAACATTTGCTTTCTTAGTGACGTATAAGCAAAAGAAGTACAGTGGTTAAAACCAACAAACAGGTTGAAAAATTTATTTAAAATCACATAATGAATTCAAAACACCAGCCAGGACTTGCAACCTCATATTCTTGAAGCCAAACTCAAAACTATAGATGCTGTTCTCCTATTAGTCCTAATTTCTATCCATTGTCTTGACGTGGTAGCTTGAAGAAAATATTGGCCACCGCACTCTGCAGCTGTGCCCCTAGAGAAGCGTCACCTATTCCCCACGCTCCAGTCTGGGCTGGTATGTGACTTGATCATGCCAGATCTGAATCTAGGCCTCCAGAGACCTTGCAGTTTCCACTTTTTTTTTTTAGAACCTTTGACCAGTACATGAATCAGCCTGGGCTAGCCTGCTGGAGGATGAGCAAGCTCAGGAAGAAAGGCTCCAGTCACCCCATGGTCCAGACGCGGCCATCGTAAGCCAGCCGGCCCCAGCTGCCCCCCCAGCTGACCGCAGACATATGAGCAAGCCCAGCTGAGGTCAGCAAAGCCCAGACCCAACCCACAAAACCACCCAAAGGAGTCCAATCCCAAATGCCAAACCACAGAGCTGTGAGTTGAATAAATGTTTGCTGTTTGAAGCCACAGAGTTTCAGGGTGGTTTGTCATGCAGCAAAAGCTAACTGATACACCTCCCCAGCTCATCTACTCCTCATTTGTCAAAGGAGGAAACTGGTGAGGAGAACGGAGTCCCACTGAGAGTCACGTGGTAACTCACAAACCAAGAGAAGGACCTCATTCTCCTGGCCACCATGCTGGTGTCCTAGCCACCGAACGCTCCAGGAAGGAAAAGGTTAGCAGAGTTCATATGCACGGACAGAATGAAAACCTTGGCCAAACAAGGACAGGGAACTGGCTGCAGGTCCCCAGGAGCACCATGTCTTCCTGCCAGCTCAACAGTTTGGCTGCAGGAGAAAAAGGCAAAAGTACCACACTCTCTTCTACGCTGGTCCCATCCCAGTCAATTCCAGTATTTCCCAAAGAGACCCGGGAACTGGGCCCTGAGAGACCTCAGAAGTGTTTACTCTCTGTTCTCTCCCTCTCAAAAAGGCGGAGAAGCACGTCCTCTGACCACCCCACCCCCGTGTCTTTCCCTGACCTGACCTACCTCCTACACACCCCAAAGAGGTCAACACTGACAGAAAAATGAATCAAAAATCACAACCTACACCAAGCCTCAGGATTGCCCTACAACTGCTCATAAGATACTCCATTTCAAAGTGCTTGGCTCCAAACATTAGCCAATTAACACTGGCAGCCACCCTGCATGTTAATTAAACCTCATTATTCACAAGCTAGAGACCAGGAAAACAGCACCAGAGAGCATGGCTGCTGTCCCCCAGGCCCACGAGGCAGGAGGAGACCCTGGGCACTCCTGGCACCGAGGCCAAGGCCGGGCACTGACCACGAAGCCACAGCACACCTGCCCTACCCCCCGGCCCACTCCCACCCCTGATGCCAGCTCTGAGGCTGCTGCCAAGGGTCGGCTCAAACTTTTCCTTTTCCATTAGCCAGAGGTGTGTTTTACCACAGCCTAACTAGCAGCTACTATTGAGTCTCTGGGCTTTTCTAAACATGTGCCTTTGCAGACCTTCAAGCCAAGCCATTCCCAGCATCGGTATTTATTAAATCGAGCCACAGAAATGTATTGAAAATCACGAGCATTTTGAAACATACTGAGTCCTTTGTGGCTGAAATAATCTAATAGACAAGCTGTTGTTCATTTACAACCTTAATTTTCAGACACACTTCTTGAGTCAGAAGTACTTCCTGCTCTGTAATTCCTGTAGGGATACAGGTGGCCTCGGACTAAGTACACATCTACTGTACATTAAAATGTATTTCTTACTTAACTTAAACATTTCTGAAATCTCAAGTTTATGTCTAGACTATTTTAATCAGCTAAATGTCATAATAAGCTATATGTTGGTCTTGATCGGTTACATACACCAGCCCTACTCATAAAGTATCAAAAGGTGTTTTTAAAGAGAAGTCTGTGTTTGTTTTACCAAGAAAATCGTGCTTTCAGACTATCATATCAGACATGCTGGCAGGCAGAAAAGGACCTTACGTAACTGGTAGAAAAAGTGGGGTTTTCTCCATCTTTTCCTCCCATGTACCACTCCATCAATACCACTTTAAAATTTCAGAGTTTTGAAGCCACAAGCTTATATTGGTCTAAAATGTCACTTGACCACCATGCACAAAACATCAACACTTGGAGCAGGGTGGTGCTGAGCATGTATTTTGTTGCTGCTGTTCTCATGTTACAGGGGTTCTCTGCTGTCTCTTCATTCCCATCTGAGTTAGCCTGCAGGTCCCAACCTGCCAAAAAGCCACCAAATCACCCAGACACAAGGTTGGTGGGAAAGTAAGAGCACTGCTGACTAAATAGCTATCCAAACTGTACCTGAGCACCTGTCACGACTCAGGTGTTGTGGTTAGATCTCTAGTCACAGAAATGACAGGAGATCCTGGCGC
The DNA here is from genome assembly GCF_000442215.2 of Lipotes vexillifer. Classification (NCBI taxonomy): domain Eukaryota; kingdom Metazoa; phylum Chordata; class Mammalia; order Artiodactyla; family Lipotidae; genus Lipotes; species Lipotes vexillifer. The sequence continues at coordinate 4,213,314 of NW_006778543.1, read as the reverse complement.
CTGCATTCATGGAACTGGCAGTTTTATCGGCAGAAAGACGAACAAAAACCTCCGCAAATAATCACAGAAATACATTTTCATTACAGCTCTGAAGTTCATTCTGGGGACACATACTGGCATGAAGGAACAAGGAAATGATATGAGGCACTCACCTTAGGAAGAAGTAAGAGCTGGTTAATAGAAGGTGCATTTGGAGCTGGTAAAATGGTGATTGTATAGGAAATAGGAAGGGAGGCAAGGAGGGAGAGAGGAGGAAGGGGGAGGTGCATGAGGACAGGAGAGGGAAGGAGATGAGGGGAGAAAAGGCGAAGGGAAGAGAACGGATTCGAATCCATTAACTTCTTACTTTTATGACAAGCCAGGAAGCATCAGAAACTGTCTAAAATAACTGTTCCCAATTCTAAAGAAACATAATTGAAAAAGCACTTATTACTCACATTGGAAAATGAAAGCTTTCTGCTCAACCTAAAGAGGGTTCTTAACTCAAACTGTGAAGAGAGAAAACAAAACCACAAAATGATACTCAAAGGGAAACAGGTAAATTGGCTTTAATGTTGACACGATAAAATTTTATGAACTGTGGATTGTGAATAAGAGATCTTGCATATGGACATTTTTGGAGGTGAAAATGGCCCAAAAGCTTGTGCCTACCAAGCCTGGACAGAAACACAAGGGGAATTTGTTTCCCGTGATAACACGCAACCACATAATTGCTCTTGGTTTGCATAATCAGATGAGTAGGAAATGCTTTTTTTATGAGAGTATTTTTAAACGATGGTGTTTAGACATTTTCTCAGTGAATTCTCTGTCTTTCCCCACTGGAATAAGTGATCCCTGAGGGGAAGAGAATGTGGTAGCTCCACTCATGTCCCTCCGTGGTGTCTGAAAACTGCATTATGCTGAGTCTGTCACCATCCCAGTGCTGAATCAGGATCTACACTACGATGAAGACTGTCCAGGCACTGGGGTAGTTTGGGTACACTGTGCAACAACTATTTCTGGTTCTTTTCCTTCCAGAAAGATGGTATGATTACACTTTCCACCCCCTTGACATGGAGCTTGGCAATATGACTTGCTGTGTCCAGTGAAATGTCAACAAAGTGTGGAAAGCCACGTCTGGGTAAACACTTTCAGTGCTGGTGCAAGATTCACCTCTTTGTCTTCCCCTATTGTAGTGATCTGATAAGTCCTTATCAAGGTGGAGCTCTGTCATTAGAAGCCCTAAGTGATTACAGAGGCCCCTGCTGGCCGGCACTGCGCATGTCGCATGAGTAATAACATTCCATTAAGCTGCTGAGACCCAGGGGCGGTTTGCAACTGTACTATAAGTTAGCCCATCCTAGGTCCAGAAGGACTGATGTTAGGATCCTTTGTTTTTCATTTTTGCCTTGCTCGCTTCCCTTGTGCCACCCTCTCACGCAAAATTATCAGTTGGAAATGGGTTGACATCCTGGGTCATTTCCTTGCTATAAATTCTTGAGAAAATTAATCTGCCATTCAAATCCTGTTTCGCTACCTGTAAAATGGGGCTAATAACATTACCTGCCTCATAGGGTTGTTATGATGCTGCCTGTAAAGCACTTAGCACAGTGACTGGCCTGGAGTAATCACTCAATAACCATTCATTTAAAAGGAAGGGTGGGTGGGGGAATGGGAGGATGGTAGGATTTTATCTGAATGTCAAATCCTGGGGTTAGGGGAGGAATTCAGTGAGTTGTGACGGGTAGGGGAGAACAGGCTGGAAAGTGCATGAGTTGGGGAAACATAAACAGACGTGTCTGGGTAAATCAGAGGATATGATTAGGGAAACATGAAAAGATTAGAACAGTAAGTTGAAGTTGGACACTGGATCCAGACCCAGAAACCAGACCAGGAAGTTTGGGTTTTGTCTCACATTCTACCTTATTCAGTAAAATTGGGCACCTTGTTTTTAGTTCTTATGAAAAATGTTTAAACTCAAAGTATATTTTCCCAATAAACCCAGATACAATCATGAAAAAAACATCTGTTTTTCCTTTCATATTGTTCAGGAGCAAATCCCAGTTTGATTTTATATTCAGAAGTTTGTTCGGCCCTAATGTAAAAAATACATAATGGGACTCAAGTGGTACATAAAACTATTTCAAAGGAATTTTAATTAAAAAATGTTTAAGGAAGTCCCTTATGAACCCCAAAGACACCAAAGGTAAGTGAATTCTTAGACTTTTCTTCCATTTTCTTTCCAAGATAAAAGCTTTTCTAAAAGAGTAAGTAGGAATATGACGCTAATTTAATCTAATGGGTAAAAGGTCATGTAGAGTTAGTGAAACTTCTGAATTACCCGATAGTTTTAAAGTTATCTTAATACTTTCTAGAACTATCCAAATCATAGATTAACAAGGTGTTTTCCAGGTAGACATCTTAATGAACAGATAATCATCGGTAATTTTGTCTTAATGATTCGATGTAAATGTGCTCTGTTGCAATGACTTAAAGAGTGAATAGGAAAGTTCTTTCACCATTTAAATATAATCATACATTCAATGAGTCAGTATTAGGCACAAAACTGAATGAGATCAACTCCCTGTCCTCCAGGAGGATCACAGTCTAATGTAAGCAAATGACGATAAGCTTCAGGGTGCTACAACCGAGGAAAAACCAGTCTTATCAACAGAGCACCTAAGGAACAGTCTCCTTGGTTCTTTGTATGATTACTTTGTTTAAAATTTTTCACTTTTAAGAACAGTAGAAGGTGCTGCTACTATTCAATCTAAGATTCAATGCCACTCTCATCAATTCCAAATTAGTGGATTCCAAACACATTAAGATCTCAATGCATGTAATATACAGTAAGTCTCCCTGCATATGAACCTTCAAGCTGCGAACTTTCAAAGATGCGAACATGCATTCCATCAGCGTCAGGCGTGAGTGAGATTGCGGCTTGCCCTCCGTCTCCTGTTGCTGAGGATCCTTCAGCTCTATCATCCCCCACCTCCTCTCCCTCCTCCAGTCAGTAACTCTTCTTGCCTGTTCACTCGGTACCAGTCCCTGTATGCCAGCTGTTGTAGTGTACTACTGTACTTTTCGAGGTACCGTAAGATTAAAAATGTTTTATTTTTTTGTTTGTTTGCTTTTTATGTATTATTTGTGTGAAAAGTATTATAAAACTATTACAGTACAGTACCATATAGCTGATTGTATTAGTTGGGTACCTAGGCTAACTTTGTTGGACTTATGAACGCACTCTCAGAAGAGAACTCATTCGTATGTAGGGGACTTACTGTATTACACTCACCTTCTAAAATCTTACCAACAGAAACACTGTCTTTTGCTCCAAACCTACCTACTGTCTTTTGCTTTGCCCTTTCCTTATTTGAAACCCTGACACCAAAACTTTTGGGGGAAAGTAAGTATCTTTTTATATGTCACTAGGTTGAGGGCGTCTTGGTGATGAGGATTGCAGCTTTAGTTTCTTTGATTCCCTAGATCCTAGAACAAATTAATAAAAGAGAAAGAAAGAGAAAGAAAATGAGAGAGAGAATGAGTAAATGAGTGAAGAAGTGCGTGAATGAAAGACTATTTTAAGAAAAAAGACCTTGGTCCAGAGAACAGTCATTCAGCTGAGGAAATTTCATCTAATAACATAACTGTAACTATAACGGATAACAATTACTGAGTGCTCACCATGTGCTATGTTTTGTTCTGAGCACTTTGTTCATTTAATATTCATTGTACAAGGGATTGTCTTTATTCGTCAAATAAGAAAAATGGGCTCAGAGAGGTTACATAATGTAGGGAGCTGGATCATGTGTAAAACTTCTCCAGTTGGGGGCTTCCCTGGTGGTGCAGTGGTTGAGAGTCTGCCTGCCGATGCAGGGGACACAGGTTCGTGCCCCGGTCCGGGAAGATCCCACATACCGCGGAGCGGCTGGGCCCGTGAGCCATGGCCGCTGAGCCTGCGCATCTGGAGCCTGTGCTCCACAACGGGAGAGGCCACAACAGTGAGAGGCCCGCGTACCGCAAAAAAAAAAAAAAAAAAAAAATTCTCCAGTTGGGTATGTGGCCCCACTGGGGCTTTCAGGAACCTGCACCTACATTTATATGCCAATTTTTGTGTATTTTTCTGGGGAGAAGGGTCATACTTGATTCAGATACCTGAAGTGGTCTGTGGCATGCCCTCTCCCCAAAAGTTAAAATACTTTATATGTTTCAATCTCAGCTTAGATATTAATCTTTAAGGAATGAAGGAGTCACTAGTACTAAACTGACTATAAATCTAGCAGTAATATTTTAAAATAAGGGTTTTCCACGTTCCAACTCAATTTCCTCCAGGTTCACTCTTAAAAAAAAAATGAACAAAAGCACAAAGACCCTTAGAGAGACTACTCCCACCAAACTTCCCTAAATGTCCCGTCAGGCATTTCCATAAAAGACAGAGAAAGAATTAATAATAAAACCAGGAAATTGGGAGATTGAGACTGAAATATACACACTACTATATATAAAATAGATCACTAATAAGAACCTACTGAATAGCACAGGGAACTGTACTCAGTACTCTGTAATGACCTATATGGGAAAAGAATCTAAAAAAGAGTGGATATATGTATATGTATAACTGATTCATTTTGCTGTACACCTGAAACTAACACAAAATTGTGTTAGTAGTGTAAATCAACTATACGTAACTCAACTATATCCAATAAAAATTAATTTTTTAAAAAAGAAAATAATAATAATAAAACCAGGAAAGCACAACAGTGACCAACTATTTGCCATCCCACAGCATTTTCTTGGGTCTCCTGCATCTTGGGGTGGTACAAGATACGCTTCCCACCTGCCTGGAAACCGACTCCCTCCTCCAACCTCTAGCTCTACTCCTGTCTCCGATTCTCCCTTGGTCACCTTTGTTGGCTTCCCGTCGAATGGTGGGCAGTCCCCAAATCTCATCCCTCAGTGTTCTGCTCTTTCTTCTTCTCATATTTTGTCAAAGCTCTCATTTCGTCTCATCACCTCAGTACGAACCTCTAACCGGGCAACTCCCCCGTCTTTGAAAGCCATTCGTGACTTTCCTCCAAAGGGTTGGTTATACACTTTTGACTGCACCCTGGACACTTCCAGTGCAGGTTCTGTTCTCATCTGAAACTCAAAGCATCTGAAAGTTAACCCAGCATCTCCTCCATCAGACCGACTCCGTTAATTATCCTCTAGTTCCATCAATGATACCACCATGATTGAGAGGGCCTGTGCTTAAAATCAATACACCACTTGGTGTGACTTTTTCTCTCTCGTTTCCCCATATCCTTTCACCATATTTGCTTCGTCTGCCTCTTCCTTTCAATTCCTCCTGCACGTATGCTAACCCAGAACTCCCTCATAACTTCCTCCTCCCAGACACCTATAGTCTCTTGGATTTGTAGGTTGTTTTTTCTCTGCTCGTATTCCCTATGCATCATTTGGGAGTTAACTCAAGTCCCATCTCTTTCACAAAGCCTTCTCTAAGAACTCTGCAACGCCATTTTTCTCCAAGTGAAAAAAATACTTACTTGACACTCCTCAAAAAAACTCAACAGAGTTTAGGAAAGGATGGGATAACCTTGTATGACCCCCTATTTGACAGATGGGGAAACTGAAATTAAAAAAATGTTCTGTGACTTGCCTAAGGTCATACCACTAATCTGTGACAGAGAAGTTCTGGAACCAAGGACTCTCTACTCCTTGGAAGATGAAAGTCCAGGTTGCAGTCTCCAGTACCAGGTTCTCTGCTCCTTGGAAGATGAAAGCATGCCTTTTACTTCTTCACAGCCTCCTAAATGTCCGGCATAGTATTTGGTGCATAGTAAATGCTCAATAAATGAAAATAAGATGGAAGGAGAGAGAGAGAGAGAGAGGTGAGGAATGGGAAAGAGGAAGGGAAGGAAAAAAGGCCGCCCAGCTAACCTGGCAAAGCTAAGACATCCACAGAGACCCTGGGCTGGCCAGGCGGCCAGGACCCACCAGCATGCCAGCCCTCTCCTGAGAAGAGGAGAGAAAGCCAGCACCTGGATCATACCTAGAGACCACAGGGACGCTGCGTCCCGGGCTCCGAGTTGCCACCTGCCTTTACCAGTACTGAGTGACTTTCCCAAACCTCCAGCTCCCTGTGTGGCTGGTGACTCAAAACTGCTGCTGTTGTCCAAGGTATCATTTGTAAAGTGCTTTCTTGGAAGAGAAAATGTTTGGGACAGCTGGAGGGGAGCTCCCTGTGCTGGCCACAAGGAGCCTTGTTTTGTGCAGTGTGAGAACACAGGTCTCTTATTGCCCTCTCTTCCCCTCGGCTATGTTTATTTAAAGCTCCCACCGCCACGGGAGGATGCAGGCCCAGGACATCAGGCAGGGCTCGTGGAACCATCAGGGTGCAGGCACATCACTGAGTGCGGGGACCACAGCTGTCACGAGCACAGGCCTCGGGGCCCGAGAAATGGGGAGCCTGGCCAGGACAGTGGGAGGCATTGGCAAAGAGTTGTTATTGTGTCTTTGGCAATCCTATAATTATTGTGTTTGCTGTTATGATTTCTGTCACTATTGCCATTGCTTTTGGTAAATCTGTTCCCACTTGTGCCTTCTACAGAGAGACCTTTTTTAAGAAATGTATTAGACAGTCGGGCCACTGGGTTGACTCCTCAAAGAACTTTGGGATTTACAGGGGCTTGTCTCCCTGGGCTAGCTCAAGAGAGGGCAGAAGAGAAGACAGACGCCTCCAGGGGAGATATGCATTCGTCAGCAGGACCAGGACCTCAGGCGGGCTGCCCTCCCCACCCTCTGTCCTTTGGCTCAACTAGCACCTCCCAGTGGACTCACTGCCACAGACATCTTACAGGCAGAGGGTGTCCAAATGCACACGGAATCCTCCCTACTGCCTTCTGCACATTAGCTTCTGCTCTATTAGGAAGTGAGAAAGCGGAGGGAATGGGGCTCAGAGCCTCTTTACGCTCCCAGCAAAGGGGCCCAAGCAACCCACCTCACACATCTTAGGACAAAGGGGAAAGCCACAAAGATGTCCGTGACTTACAAGAAGCAGCCAGACTGTTCTCTCCCTGTCGGAGTCTTCTGCACACAAACAAATCACAGCCCAGATCCAGCCGATCCTCACCTGGTTTCGTTCCCGGGGCATCTTTGTTTGCCAGGGGCAAACATTAGTAAGGCTGGGCTTTACTTTAATCTTTTTTTTTTTTTTTTCTTTTCTGTTCCCCCAAGAGAATCTCCAAAGGCAAGCAGGATTGAGGCTCTTTAGAGTTAGGAAAATTGTCTTAATAATGACCATAGAGTGCTTTCCAGACCAGGGAGAGAAAAAGAAACTTATGTTTAGATCTACAAAGATGATATGATTCCACAGGGGTGAACAGATACTCAGTTACAGCCACGCTCCGCCTCAGCTTCTTCTCATCAATTTAAAGCCAAATTCGACTTTTCTCTTATTCTACCGGGGGGCTGGTGAGATGTTGGCATTTATAAAAAGAGGAGAGCTCTCATCAAAGATAATTACTAGGTATTTGTAAACTTAGCACCAACTTTTTTTCCCCATTAAGACTAATAATGCAATAAATATATCCTTACATATAGCTTTTTTGTTTAAGCTGAATTTTTTTCCTTGGAATAAAGGCCTAGGGTCAATGTTGCTGGGTCAAAGAGTAGAAACATTTTTATGACTCCTGATAGATATATATAATATACCTATATCTCCTCACACTGCTTTTTGAAAGACTTGTACCAAATCACAATGTCACCAGCAGAGTATGAGGTTATTCGTTGCTCTAGAAGATCACCAGCACCAGTCATTACCACTTGGTATTAAATGGTATCTCAGCTGCAGTGTGTTATTGTATGTCCTTGTCTAATATCTGGTGGAAACAGATTTCCACCTTAACTGGTCTTCTTGCTCAAAGTTGTCTTTGGTTACCTGCCCCGTTATTGTTTCCAGAGGAATTTGGGGGAAAATTTTTGGTAACTTCCAGGGCAAGAATCCTACGGTTATTTTGATCAGATTTGTGTATCTATACATTAAAATTATAAATCCACAAACTAACTTTAAAAGTCATAGACATATAGAAACATTCTGTGTTCCCATTCAAAAACAACATCCATTTATTCTTTTGATTTTCTTCCTACCCTTATCATGTCCGCAGCCACGTTGGCAGTTGTCGGGTATGACAGAGGAAGCCCAGTGGTCTCCAATAAATGCGTTTCTCCTCTCCTTTCTGGGCTCTCCCAGGAAGAATACATGTCCCAGTGTCCTTGCAGCCAGGAGCTGCCACGTGGCATGGCAGAGCTCTGGGCAGTGGAATATGGGAGAAAGTGTGTGCCGCCTGCAGGCTTGGCCTCTAACACCCCTGGTGAGACCCTCCACGCCCAGTGCCTCTCCTCCCAGCTCAATGCAGAGGATCTGGGGGGGAACCACAGGACTCTTGAAAGATGGCAGAGCCACTGGGTAGAAATCTGGTTCTCTAATTCACCACGGAGAAGGCCAACCTGCCAATATTTTGTTGGATCATGCTATGTGGGAAATAAAAATTTTAATTGTGTCCCACCCATTGAGACTTGGGTATTGTTACAGCAGGTAACTTACTCTAATGCAATAGTGAAACTTCCTACCTTAAAACTGAAGATTCAATTTAATTAAAGATTGTATTAGTTAGGTTCTCCCTAGAAACAAAACCAAGACGACAGAGAGAGAGAGAGATTTTAAGAACTGGCTCACACAGTTGTAGGGCCTGGCAAGTCCCAAATCTGTAGCACAGGCTGGCAAGCTGGAAATTCAGGTAAGACGTGATGTTGCCGTCTTGAGTCTGAAATCCACAAAGCAAGCGAGCAGGCTGGAAACTCAAGCAGCTTACCATGCTTCAGTCTTGAGTCAGGATTTATGCTTCTTAGGGAAACCTCAATCTTCGCTCTAAGGCCTTCAACTGATTGAATGAGGTCCATCGAATAAAGAGAGGGTAATCTGTTTTACTCCAAGTCAACTGATTATAAATGTTAATCACATCTAACAAATACCTTCACAGCAGCTACAAGACTGGCATTTGACTAAACAACTAGGCACTGTATGCTAGCCATAAAAATTAGTATCATAGGGACCAAAGCAATAACACTTAAAAAAAAAAAAAGAAATTAGAGGCATCGTGGTGTAATAAAAAAGCAATATGGAGTTTGCATACAGGTAGAACTATTTAAGTCACAAGTTCTTATCATTGCCATGCTCTCAGTCTTCTCATTTATAAAGTAACGATAATATAAGATGTTATGCAAGTTTGTAGTAAAAACAAAAGGAGACCATGTGCATAAAGCGGAGCCCACAATGCTTGTCACATGAGAGCAATCGTCTCCTCCCCTTCCACTCGGACAGGAGGGGCACCCTCTCTTCCAGTGGCAGCCTTCGAAGGAGAGCTCTGCTCCCCAGCCCTCCACAGAGCTGATTCACTGGATTTTCCAACCACTTAGTACACGTAGTCCATTTAGGCTACAAAAGCTACGCCATTATAACATGGGGAATCACAACAATTCAAGAACAGGAAATCTATTTACAGGTAGGTAAATTACAGGGAAGTAAAATTCATGAGATCTTTCACTTGACCAGCTTACCAAAAATGTATGTAATTCATTCCAAAAGTCCACCCTGTTTTACCCACTTTCCACCTGAATTAGATTCCTGGCGCTACCATAACAAAGTACCACAGACTGGGTGGCTTAAACAACAGAAATTTATTTTCTCATCATCTGGAGGCTAGAAATCTGAGGTCAAGATGTTGACAGGGTTGGTTTCTTCTGAGGCCCTTCCACTTGGCTTGTAGATGAACCATTTTCTCCCTGTGTCTTCACATGGTCTTCCTTCTGGGTGTGACTGTGTCCTGACCTCTTCTTATAAGGACACCAGTCATAGTCTCCTCATTTTAATTACCTCTTTAAAGACAGTACATCCAAATACAGTCACACTCTGAGGTACTGGGGGTTAGGACTTCAACATGTGAATTTGGGGTTGGGGGTGGGTGTAACTCAGCCCATAACTTACCCACTACCTGTATCCCAAGCACCCTCCCATGGTGACCCACACAAACCTATCAGGCTCTGTTCTTACCCCCTGGCTTAAAGGGACCGGACGCTGCCTTGCCTGCTACCTACTGAGACCACAGAAGTGATGAAAGATCAGAAGGGAGACACACCCACACCCACACCCTTTGTGATCATTGTTCCATATCACAAAGTCAGAGTGCAAACTTTGACCGTGGAACTGAGACATCTAGGAACTGAACTGGCGACCTCATCCACAGAATTTGCTAACTACCCACAAATGGAAAGGGAGTGTATTGCAAAATAATCAGAACAGGTCAGGGTTTCCTCTTAGCCTATTTATCTAGGGATATCAACCATATTGCATTTTACTAGGAATAACCAATACCTAAATTAAATGGTCTGGAGTGCATGAACTATATCAATAAGGAACAAGTATTTTAGATGAAAGACCCATAAGCACTTAATTATCCAAAAAAGACCAAATGAAAACGCATCTCAAGACTATGCTAACAAAGAGGCCACTCTCCATTTTGAACAGGTTTCTAAATCAAAAAGGGCAGTAAATCATGTTACTTATCATTTAAAAATAACTAGGTTTTAAGAAATGAAATTAGACAAGTGATTAATGCATCCGCTTCAGCCAGCGTTCCTTTGATAGTTGGAAGAAAATAAAAGCCAGCCAAGAAATAAACACTTCAAATTCAGGTGCTTTGCAATCTGTGCTCCAAATGTTTCCCCTGAGCTCGTGAAGAGGTGGCTTGCTCTGGATACACAGCAACCAGATTGCTGGCACCAGTCAATTATCCTCAGAATAAGTGCGTTGGCACAACAGACGAGAAGCCACAGCCACCATGGTCAAAAGTCCATTTGAGAGAAATGGTCTTGATAGTCAAAGGGCAGGAAGGCATTGGGGATGGGGGGAGTGCCACTGGCCAAAGGCGGGGGGTCTGTTAAGGTGCTGTTGAGAGAGGTTTGGGTTTTTTTTTTTTTCTTGCTATTTCCATTTATATTGGGAATCCAAAGATGGAGTAGAGTCTTCCACAGTGAAACTGAAAGATGTCTATGATAGAGTAAGAAAAAAATGTAGGTGACAGGACAGCGTGTGCAAAGAGAGAACGAGAGAGAGGCAGAATTACGTGGTAGGTTAGAGCACATGTCCTAGGAGCCCCACTGCTTGAGTCCAAATCCCAGCTCAGGCGCTTACAGGCTGGGTGGCCTTGAGCACTTTAACTCTTGATACCTCAGTTTTTCCATCTGTAAAATGGAAATGCTATAAACAATACCCATCCCATTGGGCTATTATGAGGATTAACACATGGTGAGCACAAAGATTCTATAGAGTTATACGCTAAGTGCTGTAGATGTGTAAACTCATCTTATTACAGTATGATTTTTTTTTTTTTTTTTTGTAAAACAAGCCAAATAAAAAGCTATTCCAGGGCCAGGGCTAGGGAGAGACAAATCAGGCAGGAGAACAGCAGAATTCACCTCAGGCACAAAATTTAAGGGGTGCCAAAAAGTTCAGTGATCCAGATAAGTAACATTTCAATGTAATGTTTTAAAAATCAAAGTAATGCCAAAAACTCCATGAACAAAATATCAAAATTTTAAACAAAGACAAGATCAGTATCTTTGATTTTTTCCTTCGGCCTCAGGCAGAAGCCTGTATGTGGTGTATTCATTCATATCATAGTAACATATCTAGAAAGTTATACCCCAAACTTTTCTTTCTGGAGTGAGAAACTACATCAAGTTTCATTTTCTGTTTTATGTTTCTGTGTATTTTAAAATTTTTACCACGAGAATGTATATAATAAAACAAGTGAGCATTTTTAAAGCTTAATTTCTTAATGAAATCTTGGAAGAAAAACATAAGATGATATTAAAGTAGATCTAGGCAATTGACTGATAAAAAGAAAATGAGGCCACACAGCCCACAGAGAATCCACTGGCAAGCTATCCCCCTGCATCGCAGAGATCATTCTTCAAATCTACACAAAGAGAAAAGAAAGAAGAAACTGGGGATATAAGAAATAACAGTAAAATTCACTTAAGCTTGCTGGGCCTCATTTTCCCCTTTTATAAAAGGAAGGGGCTGGGGAAAGCCCACAAGCAGTAGCACTGGAGGTTCTAACCAGCATTGCCCTTGGGTTGAGTGAGGATTCGCCCTGTCCTGTTTCCAAGGAAAGCGCAGGCCTTGGCCTGCTGTCCTGCTCCATCTCACCATGTCCCAAAGCCTGGTAGCCCGAGGGCCCTGCAGAGCCGGTGGTTGTGAACACTGGCAGAGGCTGGGATGAATACGTGCCTCTGAATCCAAAGGCCTGGTAATGCATCCTGAACCCATCCATACCCTGGCTGCTAGACTTTGAAATTATCCCTTAACCTCTTTGATTCTGTTTTTTCATCTGTAAATGGGAAATAATAACACTCACTTCATAGGGTGGCTGTGAAGGTAACGTGAAAGAATATATGTCAAGCATTTGATGCATGGTTGGCCCTCAGTACATGTCATTTCCTTCCCTTCTCCTTTCCTTGTGGGGTAAAACTGTGAAACTATTCCAATTCAAAGGCCTCTTTGCTCTTTCAGGGAAATAGCAACATGTCGGTACTCAGCAGCAAATGATGGAAAAACGATAAAGATTTCACTTTGGAGAAAGGTGTGTAGCTTCTCCTCTGCAGTCCTCCTAATCACACATCCTCTGAACAAATGTTAAAATTCTTTGAAATTTAATGAACAGGCTGAAGATCTGAGGTGACCTGGGAAGTGCGCTGTGATTAATAATTTGCTATGTTTAAATCCCTGAAGCAGATCAATAGAATGCAGATAGTCAGAAGTTGATAGTAACCTCTTTTTTTTTCTTTATGAACTATTTCCAGGAAAGAGAAGGCACATTCCTCCAAAACAGGTAACCTTCAAGAAAACTTTACAAATCAAAATAATACCAGAAAAGTGGGGATGGGACCATGGGTTATGAAACTTTATAGAAGTTTTTTTTTTCAAAGATCATCAATACACCACAACACACTGAAAACAACGAGAGAAAGTTAACCATAAACTGCTAAATCTCTCCACATACATGCAGCCCATCACCCCTCAGTTTTTTTTTGTTGCTGTTCCTTTTTTAGAATTTATTTTTAATTTTAATATTTATGAAGATTTTCATCAGAAAAATTAAAAGCCAAAGTTAAAATGAGGCATAATCCTACTATCTAGGTAGCTCTTGCTGATATTTGAACAAGAAAATAAGAAGCAATGTTTCCACATGATTAGAATATTAAATACAGAAAGGTATAAAAGTAAGCTAGAAGTTTACTCTCAACCACGCTTCAGGCTCATCCAGTTTTTTACCCCAAAATTAAGTGTAAGAGTTCTTTGGACAAATTTTCAATGCATATACCAGCCTTTATGTGTCTTAAATTACACATAAAAGATTATGCTAATGACAAGGTTATCCATCCTTCTTTTTCACCTATGTTAAGGTATGAATTGTGCTCCCTCCAAATTCCTATGTTGAAGCCCAAATTCCTATGTTGAAGCCCCAACTCTGAATACCTCAGAATGTGACTCTATTTGGAGATGGGGCCTTTAAAGAGGTAATTAAGGTAAAATGAGGCCCCTTGGGATGGGCCTTAATCCAATCTGACTGGTGTCCTTATAAGAAGAGGAAATTAAGATCCACAAAGAGACGCCAGGGCTTATATACACAAAGGAACAATCACGTGAAGGGGCTGCAAGGAGGCAGCTGTCTGCAAGCCAAGGAGAGAGGCCTCAGAGGGAACCAAACCTGCCAGCCCCTTGACCTTGGACTTCCAGTCTCCAGAACTGTGAGAAAATATATTTCTGTTGTTTAAGTCACCTAGTCTGTGGTATTTTGTTATGGTGGCCCTAACAAACTAGTACCACATGTCAGTACAGTAAGTCCCCTACATACAAACCTTCAAGTCGCAAACACGCGTTCACGTGTCCAATCACGTTGTTAGTTCACGTCTCTGGCGTACACTGTCACATGCGTGCATTCTCTACAAGTGGTTGTGCTTTTGTCTACTTTACTGTACAGTACTGTATAGAGTACAGTAGTACAGTATCTTTATTTCAAGCTAGATCTGCAAGAGGATGACTTCATTGAACTCCTTGCTGTGCAACACAAGGAGCTTACTAATGAAGACCTAATGGAATTGGAGGCCCAGAGAAAGGACGAAGAGAGACAAGAGGAAAAAGAAGTAACTGAAGAACTGAAGAGATTCACGACACAGGAAATGGCAGGGGATCTTCTTTGTTTGAGGAGGCACTGTTAGTTTTTGAGGCACAGGACCTGAACGTAGAACGGTACACGAAGGTTGCAGCAGCCGTTCAGAATGCAATCCAGTGCTACCATGTCATCTATGACAAGAAAAAAAAGAGCTACTACCCAGACATCACTGGATCGTATGTTCAAGAGGGTAGATGGAACTGAATCCAGCAAGGAACCAGAACCTGTGCCATCAGCGTCAGGCGTGAGTGAGATTGCAGCTTGCCCTCCGTCTCCTATTGCTGAGGATCCTTCAGCTCTACCATCTCCCACCTCCTCTCCCTCCTCCAGTCAGTAACTCGTCTTGCCTGTTCACTCAGTGCCAGCCCCTGTATGCCAGCTATTGTACTATACTACTGTACTTTTCAAGGTACTGCACTGTAAGATTAAAAAGGTTTTTTTTATTTTGTGTGTTTGTTTTTTATGTATTATTTGTGTGAAAAGTATTGGTATTATAAACCTATTATGGTACAGTGCTATATAGCCGATTGTGTTGGTTGGGTACCTAGGCTAACTTTGTTGGACTTATGAACATGTTCTCAGAACAGAACACATTCGTATGTAGGGGATTTACTGTATATGTTTGTGATATTTCTATATCAGTATTCACAGATCCACATTTCATCAAATTATCACAATTTCTTTAAACTCTGCCCTACTGATCAACATTTACATTGACTTTGGGTTTTTGACTAATTCAAACAATGTTGCAGTGAATATTCATGCACTGATATCTTGGCATAATTTTGTAAGAAAGTGAATTTCCAGAAGTGGAATCGTTGGCTCAAAGTATAAAAACACACATACTTAATTTCAATAGATATTATCATATTGCCCTTCAAAAGTTTCTACTTCCACCAAAGGTGTGTAAAAACGCCATTTTCCCCACACTCTTGCCAGTACTAGATATACCTCACTTTTTCATTTTTATCAATCCAATAGTTAAAAATTGGTGTATTGTTCTAGTTTCTACCTGTGGACAAGTCTGAGCATCTTAGAGAGTTGTCAAGATACAGGCTCAGGGGCCAAAGCCTGAGTTTGAATTCTGGAGCTGCCTTTTCCTAGCTGTGTGACTCTGGCCAAGTTGTGTAACTTCTCTACGCATCAGGCTCGTCTTCTGTCAAATGACACAGCAGTGGCAACTACCTTGTCACAGACTTCCTATAAGAACTTCATGAGTGAAGAGACGTCAAGTGCTTAGAGTAATGCTTGGAACAGGGCACTCTCCAAATTAATGTTAGTTATTATTATTGTTATTAAAAAAATAAGACATATTTATTGTTTGTATTACTCTTTGCGTGACTGCCCTGCGTTATGAACCGAATGTTTATGTCCTCCAGAAAACTCATATGTTGAAGCATTAACCTCCAACGTGGCTGAATGTGAGATGAGTCCTCTGAGGAAGTAATTAAGATTAAATGAGGTCACAAGGGTAGGGCCCTGATCTGATAAAATTAGTGTCCTTATAAGAAGAGACACATGAAAGCACTCTCTTTCTCTCCCCATGCTCACTCAAAGAAGAGATCATCTGAGCACATGGTGAGATGATGGCCACCTACAAGCCAAGGGAAGAGGCCTCAGAAACAAACCTACCTTGTGGGCATCTTGATCTTGGACTTCTCAGCCGCCTGAACTGTGAGAAATAAATTTCCATTGTTTAAGCCACCAAATCTGGTATTTTGTTATGGCAGCCAAAGCAGACTAACACACCCTGCTTACATCTTTCACCCATATTTCTGTCCAAGTAGTCTATTCCTTATTGATTTGTATGAGTTTCTCTCATCCATGCCCCTTAACTTGATTTATAAGGACAGATGTGTTTGCCAAAGGACCATGGTTGAGAAATGAGGGCAAGTGATATCGACTTCCACTAGGGTCTCCCAAGCAGGAGAAGACTGAGAATGTGAATCAGGCAGCATCTGAGGTAAGATTTGGGGGCTAAACAGTCTAGATTTAAGGAGGCATGTGTAAATTCTGGTCCTCGATACCAGCACAAGTATGGCATGCCACAATCTCCTTCAAAGATCAAGAACAAGTACCAGGGCACCTTCCCTTGACTTTGATTTTTTTTTTTTTTACACATCTCCCTCTTTCAAAGAAAAATACAGAGGGTATCAGTTACTTCTTACCCTTGTTCATTTCCACATCAAAGTCTTGGTACTGAAACGCACTTTTTCAAATTTAAATTCAAAATTGTAATTTAATGTAGAGCAAATTATAAGTAACAGATGCTGGAAGGTTTCCACTTTTTGCTTCCACAAGAAATATACACATTGGATCCAAGTTTTTGGATATGATATCCAAACTAACTTAGGAGCTAGCAATGAGAGACCACTAAATGTAAGCTCAAGCATACAACCTTTAGAACTGGAAACTATGGGGAAATTGGGAAACCAGACGCATAAAAACTACACTGTATTTGACAGACACCTCCACCCCCAACTTGACTGGCACATCAGACTCCAAAGGTAAAGTGACAGAATGTCATGGTAGAAGCATGAACCTCAGGACTGAAGTGCCGTGAAACCCAGGCCTACCACTTAACTAGCTATATGATCTTGACCAGGGTAATTTCACCCCTAGGATTCAGTTTCCCCAGCTACAAAATAAGAATGATGTTACCTACCTTACTGAGTTGTAAAGATTCTGTAAGTTAACGACTAGAAAGTCCTCAATCCCATGGCGGATGGATGCTAACTGTTCTGCAAATGACTAAATGTCTCTAAGACTTTCTCTCAGCACCTGAACCCTTTTATTTCTGAGTTTCTGTAATCCGTCCAATCCAGTTCCATGTTCACCAATCGACTGTTAAGTGATTATTGAGTTCTAAGTGCCTAATACCACCCATACAAGGAATAAAAGAATAAGACCCTCGAGAAACTTCCAGCCTCATTATGGAGGCCAAATGGGTACCTATGAAACAATTCATGAACGATACAAGGCAGGGAAAATCAAGTGCGTCAGACTATAAATGCCCCCTGGAACTTGAGCTGGGGGGTGTTTGGGCGGAGTGGGAAGGAAAGTGCTTTCAAACCGTCAAGGCGGGAATGAGTCCCCAGGTCGGCACTGCTAACGAGCTGTGGCCAGCCACTCCATTGACTACAATACTCCATCCTCACCGACCACAAAGCAGGACTCATTTCTCACAAAGAGAATCCAGGGCACCGAGGGGCAGTATGGACTCAGGCCAGTTAGGTCCCCTTGAGTTTTCTTTTCCATGTGGCCTGGGAGAGGGAGGGTGGACATTTCCTTTCCTCTGAAATACTTCCCAGATGCCTTTCCTGTGGCATCACCATGTGCGATCATCCCTTCTCCTTATGCACAGGCTCCCTGACCAGGGGCGAGGCTCATAGATGCAGGGCAGGCGCTCCCTCTTCTTTGACTCCCCACAGTCAGGAGTCCTGGGCTCCCAGTAATTGTCACATCCATAAGTAAACACCTAAATAAATACAGGAGTGAATGGAGTTCCTATGTTCCCATGTGTCTGATGTCAGAGTGGAACAGGTAGAAACAGGATAAAATCGGAAATAAGGAAATGCAGTTCCAAAACCTGCTTGTGGCAAAACTTGGACACCACTTACCGGGAGTCTATTCCAATGAGACTTGGTCACATCCTATGTTCTTTGTTTCCTCCGTGGCTTGAGTTCCTGGCAATAAAGTTGCAGAAGCCAAAGAACATTCAGTTTGAAACATGGAGTTTTGTTTTCAGAGGAAGTGGCAGGAGGCGGGGAGAGTATTTTTGTTGTCATTGCAGCAAAATAAGCTCCCCCAAAACTTTAGTGGTTTAAAGTGACCATGTCTTCTCTCACACAGTCCTGCAGCCGGCTTGACTGACTGCAGCCAGGCGGGTGTGCCTTGGGGGCTCTTGTGCAGGCATAGCCAGAGGACAGCTGGGGCTGGAGTCATCTGAAGGCTCTACTGGGCTGCCATTCTAAGACAGTTTCTCCATACAGGTGTCTGCACCTCCCTCCTGTGCCCCTTGACCTCTCCCCAAACCCCACTCTCACATGGCATCTCCTTCTCCAGGGTCCCCACACACACACATGGCTTCGGTTTCTCTCAACTTGGTGATCACAAAGGAGTCTCACTCTCTCCACTGCAGCCGTCCTCCAAGAGGCTGAAAGTGGAGGCTGCCAGGCCAGGTAAAGGCTATCCTGGGAGTATCAGTGTCACGTTCACCATATTCTATTGGTCAGAGCACTAGTAGGACCCCAGGGATAGGGCAATCGGCTCCATCTTCTGATGAGGGAGTGGCCAGTGCACATTGAGAAGGGCACGCAGAATGAAGATGCTTCTGCAGCCAACTTTGGGAAATGCAAACTGCCACGGTTTGCTGTTGTCATTGTCACTGTCGATGCTGTAATCGTTCTTAAGGATCCCTGCTTAGTCAGACTAATGCGAGAGAAGGCAGAAAACACCTCAAGCCCCAATCCCACTGCCATCATGTTTGACGGCTGAATGACAGTGAGACAAAGATGCTCCTTGAAACAAAGATTCTCTCATTGGCCCCCAGCGCTCCTAACCAATGCCCCCCTTCCAGCCGATGAAGCTCTTCTGTGTACATCTGACAAAGGTATCCCTTCCTCTAGGTCGAGGCACGGCTCGGGAAGGCAGTGCCTCCTGGGAGGCACATCTGAACATGCCACAGCCCTCCTCCTAGCATGAGGCTCCTGATGCAGCAGAAATGGACAGTTGATAATAGAGTGCATGATGGAGCAAGAAATAGCCATGCTTTCCTTCCAACGCGGTGGCCCATGTAGTAGGAAGGGGAGAGCGACCAGGGAGCTGGGTCAGAAAAGAGTATCCCCAAGCCCCTCAGCTCCCACATGGGCACCTGAGAAGCACACCCCACAGTGTCCCCTTGAGGTGACAGGAACGACAGTGCATTTACAGCGGAACAGAATGCAGTTCCATTACAGCCAGGAAATCAGAACTAGTGGCAACCGGCTAATCCAGGAAAATAAAAGTAAGAAGGACTGCGTTATTTATAACCTTAGTGAGGTGACAGGGCCAAAACAATAGTGTCTAAAGCATTACCAAAGAACATAATTTTTCAGATGCATAGTTCCTTTTTCAGAAACACATAATTCACTAGGGTGATTTTTAAAACACTGCCCTTTGCAGCTGTAATTACCATTTGTAGGTGCTTGACTTATCTGTCGGCTTATTAAATCAGACCTTCGTTTTCCCCTTTCCAAGCTACAGCTATCAGTGTATAACTACACTTTGGCAGGGTGTTTGCTCTGTCTTCATCATGGCTCAGAAAACTAAACAGCTGCAAGCTGAAATTTCTAGAAGTTGCATGCCTTTAAAATTCCTTTTCATATAAACAGAAAAATTAATCTTTTGTTTATATATAGGTATATCTACATATAAATTCTCCCCCTACTCCTGTTATCAAAAACTTGAGGGACTATTCACTCAGGCTATTCACTCAAAGTGCCACAGCAGCCTCTATTCAAGCTCTCCCAGAGCCAATGGTGTCTCCTGCACACTCCCACCCCCAATTAAAAATAACCTAAGCAGTAAAATGTGCTTTCCATGCAATCTATGTAGTATCAGTTTGCATCAGGTAAAGGAAAACCAGAATCCCCAAAGCCTCGTGGATTTGGAAATCAACCAAATCACTTCACTCTACCCACCCAGTACTTCTAGGCATGTAAAAATGTAAATATTTTATTTTATAGTTTATATGGGGTGTTTTATAGAGCAGAGAAGTCAGAACACCCTTAACATGACACCATAAACCCACCAGGCTCTTATACTGCTCGGCTGTATTCCTCTCTTTCTTCCCCTTATCAGGGATTAAGGGCAGCTCCTTCACGCATGAAAGCTTTTGACATTCCTCACAGAAGTTCCTGGAGAAAACTGGGTCATTAGAGTGAGTGTGTGGAAGGGAAAAGCAAGTCTGGAGCCCTCCCTCTCCTAAACTTGTAAACTTCACCTTAGGAAGCTCACCTAGAATTAAATGCAGCATCTCATATGCTAAGTTGAGCCAGTGTTTTACGGGTAAGAGCAGAAGCTGAAATTCACCACACGCCAGCAACCTCTTTGTCTCCTTCATTCTCACACGGCCTATGAGGTGGGCATTAACGGTAATAGCATCAACAATAATAGCAAATATCCCTGCAGTGCTCATGCTGTGTCAGGCACCGTTCTAAGTGCTGCTTGTGTATCAACTTGTGTCATCCTTACAACAAGCCGATGATGTCGGTAGACCATTATGATCATCCTTTGATGAGGAAACAGGTGCAGCAAAGTGAAAGAACTTAGTCAAACTCACAAAGATAGTAAGTGACAGAGTCTGACTCTGAAGTCAGTGCTCTTCACTGTTATTCTACCCATTTCACAGATGAGGAAATCAAGGTACAGAGAGGCAATGAGACCTATGTTCACAAACCTGGTATGGGATCAGATGGGGTTCCACACCAAGTATGCCTGGTTCCAGAGCCTAAGTCTTGTTGTGTGACTGACAAATGGACACACAGATCAACCCAATCTCCTCTTAGTTTGAGAGTGACTCCCTGAGTTTTGCTTCCTGGTACAGCTGCTGCTGTTGGCCTCAGCTCTGCCTACCCCGGCAGTACCAAGCACAATATCACGAAGGAACAGCTATAAGCATGGGTGAAAGTGAGAGCTGCCTATGTTATATGAGTTCAAGAACATCTAAAAATATGTTCCTTCCTACACTTAAGGAGTCATTCCCTCGACTTTCAGCTTTGCCCCTTGCAGATGTAAAACATTACGCTGCATCAGTAATCTGTACCTCAAATGCCTTTACCAGACTTCTCCTCAGAGAGGGAAGGAAAAATAAAGGCTTTTGGGGTGCGGGGGAGGAAAGAGAAAACAGCCTCGGACCCATTAGGCATCCCAGACAGAGCCTAAGCAGTGTCCACCTCTGGGATTCAGATACATCTAAACAGATTTAATGAGCTAGTGGGGTCGGGTGCCAGTAGGACATTTGCATAAGGGAGTGACAGGCCTTCTGGGAAAGCTCTCACCTTAATTGGGAAGAGGGTCAGCAGACAAGCTTGGCTCAGTGACAAAGCCCTAGTCACAGGGAAACAGATTCAGTTTTGAGCGCTGGGTTCTATCACTCACCAGTCAGTATCTGAGAGAGAAAGGTGCCTTGGGGAGGGGGTGGAATTAGGAAGTGCTCCATTTAAGTGGTGGCCAGACAATCCGAGGTGAAAGCGTGCTGATTCGCTACCCATGGACCAGAGCTTGACATAAGGTAGAGAGGGGTGGCAGCTTGGATCCTTGAAGACCCCAGTTCGTCAGTCCTGTGATTGGGTGAAAGAGACAGCCCAGATGGGCAGCTGTAGGTATTGAGAGGAAGTGGCAAGAGGGATGTTACCCCGTGATGTGGCAACGCTGTCCTGTGGAAGCAAGCACCCAGCCCAGGGAACTGGGATGGAGACGAGTAACAAGAACCAGCAGAACGCATCTGGGGGGTGATTGCCCGGCCTGTTAGAATAGGTCCATGTGCCGTGGTCTGCTGACAAAACTGGGATGGGGGTAAGAAGACAAAGAAAAGTACCGCAGGACATTCTCTCTTACCCTGTCATAGTCCAGCTCTTAGCTGAGGACCATAACTGATGTCAGCCTTCCAACTATGCATTCATTGTATCCGTGATATGGGCGGCATAGACACGAGGATACAGCAACTCACAAGACGGCTGTTTTCTCCAAACACATCCCTTGCTTCCCACCCTTCAGCTCCTTCTTTCACTCAGGCTCCACACCCACTATTCCTGCT
>NW_006778543.1:4112685-4191122 GCF_000442215.2 Lipotes vexillifer | reverse complement strand
CCTGCTGCTTATAACACTTTATCCAACCTTCACCTTTGTCTTTGGTCTCAAAGTAGAAGTCACCTCCTTGCAGAGGCCTTCCTGGCCCACCTATTAATAGGGTCCCCTGTTATTCCCTTTCATACAACATATCACAGATTGTACATAGGAACATATTTGTGAGTTTCCCTGATCAAAGCTCCACTCCATCCTCAGCACCAGCTTCGTGCCCAGCATGCAGTAGGAATGCTACAAATATCTGTCAGATAAATGTTATTCACTGAACCCCATTTGATAGAGGGTCGCACAATAATAAACGATTGAACTCAGGATTCAAATGCAGACCTGATGGCGTGTTATAACCAGATTCCACCTTATCGCATCACCTCAAGGCCCTCATAGTTTAGCTGTGAAAGAGACACATAAACGATAAGTAGAATCATGTGACTCGTGCTATCACAAAGCTCTGTCCAAAGTGCTGTGAAAATATGGAAGACAGTCTGATGAATTTGGCTAGGGAGTGATGAAAAGCTTCTAGACAGCTGACACCTGGATGGAGCCTTGAAGGATGAGGTGGTGTGGAGGTGTAAAGGCATGGTGGCATTCTCACTCTTATCCCCATCAGTAAGGGTTGCTTATTCTGGACAGCTGCACAAAGATTCTTCACATATTCATCCAATAAGAGTTGAATGGCACTTATCAAAACACACAAAGTCCCTGCCCTCTGAGGGGAAAGGGACAAATAAAAATGGTTGACCCATAGGGTCCATGGACAAAGTATTGAGAAGGTAACTGGAGGCCGGATCATGGAGGAGCACACTGAGGAAAATCAAGGTGACCCTGTTTGCAGCCTGTCAACCCCCAGACAAGTGAGTGATGCTGTTCAAGATCAACCAGCCTCCAGTCTGCCTGCCCGCTATCCACAGACATGCAGAAGAGCCCAGCAAAGATCATCTGCCCTTCAGCTCCTTGCCCGAACCAGAGGAGCCTCCCAGACAGTCCACAGAACCATGAGCTAAATTAAACGTTTATTGTTTTTAGCCACTGAGTTTTGAGGATTATTTGTTGCTAATCAAAAGCAAAAGTATCAGTGTATGGTAGCACCATGCTAGATACTATCGGGGTGGCACACATACACGAAGCCCTGCCTTTGCTCACTTTGCTCCATCCTACCTCGTATTTACTTATGTACAGCTCTGCTTCCTTATCAGCTCAAGAAGGAAACACAGTTGTACATAAATGAATATGAGATAGGATAGACCAAAATGAGCTCTCCAGAGAAGGACCAACATCTGCTAAGGGAGCATGGAGGATGAGATTCGTCCTGCCTGGGGGTGGGGGAGCATGTGTGAAGGAGACCTTGTGATGGGGGTACAGAAACACAGGTGTAAGATCATCAGGCAGAGGCTGAGGAAACAGGAGCCTCCAGGTGGTGAGAACATCATGCTTAAAAACACAGGATGTGAGTAATCTGGGATGGTCAGTTGGAACATTTCTCATTTTCTGCCCCAATCTCTCCCCACACCAATCTACCCTTCCCAGTATACTCCTTCAGGAGGTGTGAGCTTAGATTTCACTTCTTCCAGGAAGCCCCTGCTATGCACAGAATTGTGCACCTCCCCAAATTCATACTGAAGCCCTAAGCCCCAGTGTGGTGATATTTGGAGACGGGGCCTTTGGGACGTAATTAGGTTTAGATGAGGTCATGAGGGTGAGGCCATCACGTTGTGATTAGTGCCTTTATAAGAAGAGATTCCAGAGAGTCCTCTCTCTCTCATTCTCTCTCTCTCTCTTTCCACTGTGTGAGGACACAGTGAGAAGGCAGCCATCTACAAGCCAAGTACAAGGTTCTCACCAGGAACTTAATTGGCCAGCACCTTGATCTGCAATTTCTAGCTTCCAGAACTGTGAGAAAATATATCTCTGTTGTTTAAGCCACCCAGCTCTGGTATTTTGGTATGGTAGCCCTTGCCAACTAAGAACCTTCCTTGATGTGGTCCCCTCCACATCTGAATTAGGCTCTCTCCTCTGTGTTTCTTCTCTGGCAGTTCTTCCCACACTGCATTGTGACTCCTCCCTTGTCTGTATCTCCCACCAGAATGTTATCTCTATGAGGACAGGGACCTCATCTAGCTTCTTATGTTTGCTTTCTTATCTCTACTGCCTAGCACAGAGGCACATAGTAAGGGCTCAATAAATGTTTGTTGACTATGTGCTCCAAATTTGTCTTTCTGTGTGGTATCCCAAAGAATTCATGAAAATAAAACACTGGCTAACTCTAGATATAGTTGCAGAAATAACTCACACTCCTGCCCTTTTGCAAAGTTTGCTATTTCTCTATTATTTCAATTAAGAGAATCCGTTTTGGGGCATCTAATTGGCTGTTTATAAAGACAAAAAACAGTTCACAACCTAAGCCATCTCATGGATGGAATATTTTGTCTGATGACCCAGAACAGCATGATCGCTAAATGCTCCTGCTGGTTTGCTATATTCTTTATAAATACTCCCTATCAGGACTTCCCTTGTGGCACAGTGGTTAACAGTCCGCCTGCCAATGCAGGGGACACGGGTTCGAGCCCTGGTCTGGGAAGATCCCACAGATGCCGTGAAACAACTAAGCCCGTGCACCACAACTACTGAGCCCGCG
The DNA here is from genome assembly GCF_000442215.2 of Lipotes vexillifer. Lineage (NCBI taxonomy): Eukaryota > Metazoa > Chordata > Mammalia > Artiodactyla > Lipotidae > Lipotes > Lipotes vexillifer. Next base: position 4,188,493 of record NW_006778543.1, on the reverse strand, counting down.
TGCCACAATTACTAAAGCCCATGCACCTAGAGCCCGTGCTCCGCAACAAGAGAAGCCACCACAGTGAGAAGCCCACGCACTGCAACAAAGAGTAGCCCCTGCTTGCTGCAACTAGAGAAAGCCCTCGTGCAGCAACGAAGACCCACTGCAGCCAAAAATTAATTAATTAATTAATTTTTAAAAAGACTCCGTATCTATACAAGTTTTACAGAACACTCACAAGGTTTCTGCTTCTGGAACATTGGCTAACCTTTACATCAAGCCTCATCAATCCGTCACTTATTTTTTTTACCAGTTAAGAAATTTAAACTCAATAAGGCTAAATGACTTATCCAGGATCATCAGTTAGCAAGAGAGAAAAGGGTAGAGCCCAGGTCTTCTACTTATGAGTCTAGAATTTATTGGAAGAAAGAAAAATGGAAACTATACAGAATTCAGAGAACCCCTGATCTAAAATATAGACCACATATATCTTCCCGTTAAAATGGTTAAAAGTACACAAATATAAATGTATAAGAAGAGAAGGGGTAGACAGGGGAACTCCAGTGTTTATAACCAGCATTTAGGTATGTTCTTACAAGAGACAGAAACTGAGTGTCAATGTCCATTCTCTGACCTCTTACTGATGTCAGCACATGACAATTCTGGCTGTACCCAAGGGATGTCACCCGTATTTCACTTGCTGGAGTAATCACTGTGTAGGTCTCCTTATATGACACATTGTCAACTTCACTTCTAATCTGCACCCCCTTAGATTTCAAGATGATTTGCTGCATGATTTCTGATCTATGCAATTAGCTTGAGGACGAAGTTATATATTTATATCCATAGGCGTCATCTTGATTTGGAAGTAGAAAGTGGAGGTAAGATAAGGAAAGCCAAAAATTAAAAAAAACACAACTCTTCTTTTTGATCTGTCACACTCTAGTGTAGTGACCCATCCTCTCTGTACTGGTGTAGTGTAGTGACCCATTCTCTCTGAACTGGTGTAAGGTCAGTGACTAAATTACACAAAAATTTAGAACAAGGCAGCATGCCCCTAATATTTCCAGCAGCAGTAATGCTCCTGGGTTTCCTTTCTTCATGGGTTCATTGCCAAGCATTTCTATCAGATGAGGTGAGGAGGCTTCCTCTTAGTCAAATGCTTCCCTCTCTCCCCCAGCTGCCTGTCTGGTTTCTTTCTTCTCAAAGTAAGTTCTAGGAAGCCACCCTCTTATTGTCAAAACTCACAGTCATAAAAGGGTCATCCTTTATTTGATTCAGCCAACAGTTTAGAAATGCTTGAGCAGTGCGGATTAGATTACCCAGTTAGGGCCAGATCTGAGAAGCAAAGCAGAGAGATGACTGTTGGTCTACTACGGAACGCATGGAGCCTAAGTGGCTGAATAAAATGATGTCTGCCAAGCACCAGCACATTGCCTGGCGTGTTCTCAACATGCCTCTCTGAACTCCAAATGTCAGTGCACCCAACTCTGTTACAGCCTTGCCTCTTGGTCTACACTATCTCTTCACTGGTGATTTCACGCAGGCCTGGGGCTCTAAATGGCTCCAGTGTCTTCATGACCCCTGAATTTACCATGTAGTCCTGACCTCTGCTCTGAGCTACAGTCATATATGCAATTGCCTATCTGACACTTCAGCTTGTATCTTTAGCAGGCCACCCCAAATTCAGCATTTCCCAAAGAAAGCCCATGATTTCCTGCTCTGCTTCCAAAATCTGCCCCTCCTCTATCTCAGTAAAAGGCACCAGCATGTATCCAAAAACCTAAGAGTCATCTTCAATCACTCCCTTTCTTTCATCACACCCTGCCCTTTCCATACACACATCCAATCTGTCTTCTAGATCCATAGGCACGTCCTCCAAAATGTCATGAGCTGGATAACTTATATCCACCTCTCTGGTTACTCCCCTAATCCACACCACCATTCTCCGTTCCCATGACTATTATAAACTAGCAAAATGGGTCTCCCTGCTCCCATTCTTGCCTTCCCATGATCAATTCGCCACAGAGCAGCCAGTGCAAAATTCTAAAACAAAACTCAGATCACCTTACTCCCTTGTGTGACAAATGCCCACAGCTTCTCCTTGCACTTAAAATAAAATCTAAACTCCTTGTTCTGCCTCTGAGTCATGGAAGGCCCTGCACTGATTAGCCACTTTCTTCTCTCTCTCAATCACCCTTCTGCTTTCTCACTAGCTCCAGCCGCGTTCCCAGCCCACCCGTAACTGGTGAACTTCTGCTTTTCCTTTAAGACTCAGATACTGCTTCTTCCAGAAAGACTCTCCTGAGACTTGCAGCCAGAGTTGGATGCTCTTCCTCTGATGTCCGGTAACACATGTCTCTCTGTCTCTCTCTCTCTCTCTCTCTCTCTCTCTCTCTCTCTCTCATTCCACTCACACTGCCCACATCAAACTGGATTTACTTCTCTGTTTAGGAACCATCAACCCACCATATTGTGAGCTCTCTGAGGATGAAAATCATGTTCTGTTCATCTCTGCGGCCCCGCATACGTGGTGCGCTATCAATGTTTATTGAATGTAAAGTAAATTCACCCCTCCTTCTGGCAATATGAACACCAGCATGCAGGAGCAGAAAATAAGGAGTTAGGTAGGCAGTACCTGCTGTTGCAGACTTTGCTTCTTTCCACGTGGCCAAGTCCCAATCGGAGACCCTTACCCCTTCCACAGGGCACACGTGCTCCACCCACAGGAGTCCTGGGTCTGGAGGACGCTGCGTAGTCATTGAGCCGAGGCAATGCGGGCAGACCCTGTGCAGCTTGAGTCTCTGAGTTCCACCAGGTGCTCTGTCGTGCTCTGCGGATCGCATGTGAGGCTCAGAATCCACAGTACACAACACATGTTTCTGTCCCCCATCTGCCCTGCAGCAACCCTGACTTAAAGGAGTAAAGCAGAGAAACATGGAAATCCAACGGTGAAGTAGCCACATGGCTGTATTTGGAATTTGCATAAGTTCTCGCTTAATACAACCTTCTAGAAAATGTCGGTGAGCTTAGCCAGCAATCCTGTTGACTTGCCTCCAAACGAATGTGGAAAAAGCAGGTAATGCCATTGCTTTGATTCCATGGTTTACCTTTAGGGCCATGACTATCAGGCTCAAGGACTAGACCTCTCCCCATCAAAGGGCACCTCGACTGCTTTAGCTGCATGGCTCAAAATCCACTGCAAAGTTATAAGAAATGGAAGACTCAGCCATGTCAGTCCCCATACAAAGAATGTACCTATCTCCCTACTTTCTATAACACCACAAACTGGATGCACACCAGTATAAATGATATTTAGGATAAAAAAAGAGTTGGCAAAGGATCAATGCCAGGTGTGGCGGCCCTGAGAACGTATCTTGTAGACCTCTAACTATTATAAGGAGCATAATTCACCAAGGGATGCAGCTCTGAAATTCACTGCTGCATTTGTGCTGAGGCCACAATTCCTGGGAGCTGCTGGTGCATTAGGGATGCCAAGGCCAACCTATTTCTGGGAAACACGGGTCTCCTGTGATGGCTAACTGTGGTTCAGAGACTTACCAGCAGCCTTGCTGGGGCTTCCTTAGGCTAGACCGTAGGCTAGGACATTTCCACCCAAACTTCCCTCCCTCTTTTCTTCACTTGAGTCAGACTTGTATCACAGTCTGTCAACTCTCCCGAGCTTTTCCAGCTCCCTCCCCATTTTCTCTAATACAGGCGTTTCTCCTAAGAAAATTCTTGCACATTTAATACTGTCACGGCATCTACGTCTTGGGGAATCTGGACTAAAATACCAGGCAACATCAAATACCATGCTCGAGAAAAACACCAAACTAGAAAGTTGGAAACATGTCATTATCCCAGCTCTGTCCCTTTCTAGTGTGTCAGTCCACTTCTAAAAACCTCATTACCTCATCTTCCAAATAAATCAGCTAGAGTAGATGTCTCTAAGTTCTCTTTTGGCTTCCACATCTTGGATTCTATAGCTCCCATCCTGCCATTTATGACCACAGGACTACCAGCACCACAGGAGACAGTATCTCTCAGCATGAGGATGTCTCAGGTGAGGAGGTACATTTCCACACACACTGCCCTTGTCAAGAGAAAGCTAAGAGATAGCCAAGCCCTCAGTAGCTAATGTAAGGGTGTCCTCGGGCTGGGCCCCACTTGAGAACTGAGTGAATGGAACCTACGTTTTGTAGCCCAAGTTGCTGTGTGAGAGCCTCAAAGCAATGAGCTCACCTTGAAACTAGAACACTGCTATGCTACTCAGCTCAAAGAGATTCTACCCACCTCCAGAAGAAATGAGATGTGCCCCCTTTTGACCCCCTACAACACTGTGTCAGATCCATCTCTAGGCACTTAGCACTTGGACCTCACAAAGACCTTGGAGTCTGACAGATCCAGGCACACCTCGGAGATATTGCAGGTTCAGTTCCAGACCACCACAACAAAGCCAACATCACAATGAAAACAAGTCACAAGAACATTTTGGTTTCCCAGGGCATAGAAAAGTATGTTTACACTACACTGTAGTTTATTAAGTTTGCAACAGCATTATGTCTAAAAAACAGTGTCATAGGAGTAATGTCAAAGATCCCTGATCACAGATCACCATAGCAAATATATTACAATGAAAAGTCTGAAATATTCCAAGAATTACCAAAATGTGACACAGAGACACAAAGTGAGCAAATGCTGTTGGAAAAATGGCATCTGTAGACTTGCTTGATGCCGGGTTGCCACAAACCTTAGATTTGTAAAAAATGCACTGCCTGTGAAGCACAATAGTGAGGCATAATAAAACAGGGTTATGCCTGTATAAGTTAAAATCATTGGTGAGCCAGTGAGAGGTTACTTCAGTTAGAATTAGGTATGGCCACCTGTGAGAGAAAAATCCATATTCACAGTAGCTTAAACACTCTAGATTTTACTCTCTCACAGAAAAAGAAGTCCAGAGGTAGACAATCCAGGGCTGACAGACTGATTCTCCAACTTCATGACCTAGATTCCACTGGTCTTCTACTCTACTATCTGTTGATCCAAGGTGGCTGCTAGAGGTCCAGCCATCACATCTGAGTTTCAGACTACAGGGTAGAAAACAGAAGAAGGGACCACTTTCTCTCTTTAAGCACATTTTCTACAATTTTCACCATCACTTCCACTTGCATCTATCTTATTGGCCAAAACTTAGTCACACAGCTGCAAGGGAAGCTGGAGAATATAGTCCTTTAGCTGGTAGCAATGTGTTCAGCTGAAAATCAGGGTTCTTGTTACCAAGGGCAAAGAAGAACTGGATATTAGGAGGTACCTAAGAGTTTCTATCACAAAGACTGATGGGAAAAACATAGCAAAAACATACCTAGAGTGGGAAGAAAAAGGGTTCACAGAGAAGGGGAATGAATCTAACATGGAAAAGAGGTATCACTCACCATTTGTGGGGGCCATAATTTGTGCCTGTCTTGAGTTTTTATCATAACCAAAAAAGAACTGGCAATATTTACTCTAAAAACAAATATGAATATGCCTTATATTGTACAATACATGGAGCTAATTCGAGTCCCATATTATTTTATGTTGTTATGATTGAGACAGATTTTTATAGTGCTTTCTCTCAGAGTCAAGATGTAAAGTTACAACACAGGTGGGGCAGATCTGTGGTATTAGAAGTGGACAAGAGCTTCTCGGCACGTACCCTACCACCCCGACCTCTCCCACCAGTAAGTGAGATGCTCTTATGACTTAGATTCCCCAGTCTTCAGGTTGTTCACCTGCAAAATGAAGATAGTAATGCCAGGATGGGCTATAGCATGAGGATTAAAAGTCATGACTGGGGGCCTCCCTGGTGGCGCAGTGGTTGAGAGTCCGCCTGCCGATGCAGGGGACACGGGTTCGTGCCCCGGTCTGGGAAGATCCCACATGCCGCGGAAAGGCTGGGCCTGTGAGCCATGGCTGCTGAGCCTGCGCGTCCGGAGCCTGTGCTCCTCAGCAGCAGAGGCCACAACAGTGAGAGGCCCGCGTACCGCAAAAAAAAAAAAAAAAAAGTCATGACTGAAGAGTAGCCACTGCAGGTCTGGCTCATGGCTAAGTGCTCAGTAAAGGCTTTTGTTAGTTCTATATTGTTATTTCTGGTCTCCACTTCTAGGTGGAGGTTCCCAGAGAGGAAGAATCTGTCTTCTTTGTATCTCCTCCTTTTTTTTGTTTTTTTGAATCATAATATTGCAAAAAAATTCTATTAAAAAGAACTCGTTGTGTCCCATTTAACATTTTTAAAGCTACATGCACGAAGAAACTATTTTCAACAAAACACAAACAGGCTTGGAAGGGAACTGCTGAGATAGTTACTTGTTTGTTCATTTATTCAATATTTATTTGAGAACCAAGCATTGTGGACACAAAAATGAAAATGGCACAGCTCTGTATTCACAATGATTAACCTAAGAGAAGGCACAGGCAGAACAAATCATGAGATGCAATAATAACTACAAAGAAATGTAAATGGTGCTGTGGGAGCACAGAGGAGGGGCCAGTGATGCCCAGGAGACTCAGAGCTTCCCCCAAAAAGGTGAAATTTGCACTGGTGTTTTGAAGGATAAATAGGAGTTTACTAGATGGGAGAGGAGGGATTAGGAACTAACCTTAAGTATTAGATCTAGAAATCATGAATAATCAAGAGGGAAAATGTGGTTAATGCACTGAATCAGCAGATAAGGAGAAAGAACTCTCTTCTAGTTAGAACAGTATGGAAATGAAGATTGTGCTTATCGTCGTCATCATCATCATCATCATCATCATCATCACCATCATCTCTCTCTCTTACCTCACGTTTTGGAAGCCAAGCTGGTGGTACCCAAGGCAGTTAGCCCCTCACTAGGAAACAGCACAGGGGCTGAGTTACTACATGTGTGGTCTGAGTGCTTGCTGGCAGACTGAGAAGAAAAGAATCTTGAAAAGAACTTTCAAGACCATGCCAGGAAAAGACTCACAGTTAAAACATCTTCCCGCTGCAGGTTTCAGAGACCCAAATGAAAGCTCCATCCCACCAACCACCTGGTAGCGAGAAAGAAGAGCATGGCAGTGATAGACGGCCTCCTCCATGGTGTGATCACTGGGTTCAGAAATTTGTTCCCACTTCCATAATCCCCACAGTTCAGAACACTGCATTGGAGTAAGGAGTAAGGAAACAATTGGAGGAGACCAGTGTGAAAACTCGTGCATCCTCTTTAAGAAAGGCAGTCCAACCAATTAACACACATTCAGTGACTTGTCATATCGAACCATTGCAGCAACTTGTGAAAGCAGAGGAGGTTCTCTGGATCTAGGAGCCAAGACGGTGCCACCTTACGGAATCTAGAACTCCGTAATGCAGAAACACCTTTCCAGGAAAGCCCCTATGCAGTGGATATGGCACACTTGGGCCAGCAACCCCTCTCACTCTAGCACAGGGTTTATCAACTCGAGACTACAATCCGTTAGGGAAATCTAAAAGTCATTTATCACAACAAGCTTTTTTAAAATCATGAAATAGAATGGAATGGGGCGGAATGAAACATGATGAATGGCATGAGATAGAATAGCATAGAATTGGCTAGAGTAGAGTTGCATCGGGTTGGATAGGGTGGAGCAGAGTTGAGCAGAATAGGATAGAATACAAAGTATAAAAGTACATTACGTATAAAGGTAATACTGTTTCGTAAAATGTGAACCCATGGGTGCACGTGCACACACACACACACACACACACACACACACACACATACACAATCTTAGGGCTGATTAAAATGTATTTTTAACTTTGGTTTCCAGGCAAAAAAGTTCTATACCCACTATCCTAGCATGTCTTCTAAATGCAAAGACTGAAAAAACTAAAAACGGTATTTCCCATCATCTATTATAGCTAAAATTTGAACGTGATTTAGGTTGGCCGACCATCTATAACTGTGTGACATTTGCTACATGTAATGAAGGTAAAGGTCTCATTTCAGATCCTTCTGATGTTGCCGCTGATCAACTTCATGGCGGCACTGGGTTTCCTGCAGTAGCAATGCCTGAAGTCCCAATACCCAGTTGCTGACTTCACGGGGGTAAGAGAAGGAGTTTTAGGGTTCATGTTTTGCAGAGGTGGATCTGGAAGCTGTGGCATAGTTCCGAAGGCAATTGTTGCTGTTGAAATCTATGCTTGGATTACAACCCAGAGAGTGTATTCCTGGACCCATCATTTGCTGTGTCAGCTTCCTGATTTTCTAGCTTCGTGACTGAGGCTGAGGTGGTAGCTACCCAAACAGGATGATTCTGGACATCACTCCTGAAGTCTCAGCCCACTCTCCCAACCATTCAAGGATTTTATGAGCACCTAATTCACTTTCTGATTACAAATAGCTACGTTGGTTTATGTTAGCTACAACTAAATCCTGTCTGATAATGGACAACATTCAGAGGCATTAAATAATTCACCCGAAGTTTCATCTCCAAGTTGAATTCATGGCAAGGCTGGTACTAGAACCCAGTTCTTTCAACACTAAGTCCTCTGTGCTTGGTATCCACTCAACTACATTTTGTAGTGATGGAAAGGGGGAATGAAATTAAGCCTAAGGAAAGGGCTTAGGTTTGGGATCAGGTTTGGTACCCAAATCTTACTCCCAACTCCCCCTCTCCTCTGGAGTTGTTGGCTAAGAAAGCATTCACACAGCAACAACTATCAAATAAAAACATTATTCTTTAAAAAACAGAACAAGCCTCTGACACTCCAATAACGTGGCTTCTAAGGTCAACGGAGGAGGTGCATGAAGTTTAGGCTTCTTCCCCTTACAAGAGGGACGGTGGGATCTCTGAGCAGACCCCAAGCTTCTGACCTGGGCGGCCAAATGAATGAGGATGGCCAACCCGTAACAGGGGTCCTTGGGTGTGGTTACCACCTGGGGGCAGGACCCGTAGGAGAACTTATCATACACACGGGAAGCAGGCAGAGAGAGAATGAACAATGAGTTCCATCGATGTCTCAGGACCTGACCATCCAGAATCATAGCTCTTTCTCTCGTATTGCGGTGAGAAAGAGGAAGCTAGAAAGTGGGTGGAGAGAACAATGGGAGGACAGGCAGAATTCTGCACCCTTACTGGGAAGAGGTGAGAATATGGGCAAAAGATCCTGAGCATCCTTTTCCCTCTACAGAAAGCAGACCTGACGGGGAACTCCAGGTCCTGGAGTCCAAGGCATCTAGACAACCAGGGGAAGCATGAGAGTACCATATTCTGGAAGAACTGGAGGAAAATTTGAGGAGAAAAAGGTTAACAGACAGATACAGGGCATTGCAAAGATCCCTTGCCCTGTTTCACCATCACGCTCAAGAATCTTTCAGAATTTAGAACTCGTACATCACATGGCTGTAAGAACACATAAATGTGGAGATGATCATCTCCTCCAGGTTGGTGTTGAGGAGTGCAAACCTCTTACATCTCTTGCTGGGCCAGCTTAGCTCCATCCCCTTCTAAGTGACATTTGTTAATAGGCTGGCATTCATCTCACTCAGGCGAGTTTATTTTATCACAGACGCACTGAGGGGAAAAAAAACTTTGCAACTTACCACAATAAAGTAAACATCACAAGATAAATGACATTGTTGGAATGGAAACCACTTAGGCACTCAGAATGGTCAGATGCAAACAGTTTTTAGACTATTAGCTGTTAAAGGTTATGCCTTACGTCACCCAGAAGAGTTTTCCCCTAGATTTATAGCATAATCTCCGGGAAGATTTATTGCCTTCTTAATTTTTTCCCCCATTTTAACTTTATGAACCATCAGCCTGGAATTCCTCCTAAGTCATTTAGGAATGAGGAGTTACTGGTTTTTAAGAAATGCTTGTGGTACATTTTCTGCAATGTTAATATTCTTACCATGAATCAGATTATGATGCCCTTGAGTAAGAACCACATCATCTTCCATTTGCTTCCCCAGATTTACTCTCTAATGTTTTCCATCCTGCTGTCTGTCCCAGGAAACTGACCAGCAGAGATACAGAGTAAGCGTTCTTGCCTTCGGTTTCTAGTTGGGTACAGACACAGGAAGAATTGGCCAGAGATTGGAGGGAGGGAGGCATTTATTCCCCCATTTCCCTCTTCTGTGCTCCATGGCTGACTGCTCCCTCGATGCAGTCACCGCTCCTGTCAGGCAGCCGTCTCCTCATAGCTCTCTCTCTCTCTCTCTCTCTCCGGGTTCCAGTAATCACTCCCTCCCCGTGATCGACTGTATCATTTGTTCACAAATTTCCATTTTCACTCTCAAGAGCATAACCCTCACCCTGCTGATTTTTTTGGACTCGGCCATTTGCCTTGCTTTGGTCAATGGAACATAAGCAGGTATGACATTCATCTCATCAGAGCAGAAGCATTATATGTGTTCTTGCATGGTCTGGCTCCGCCCCTCTTATTCTGCCTTCCATCATGAGAATAGTCTCAGTGAAAGATTACTGTCAGCCTGGGTTCTCAAATGAGAAGATATATGGAGGTCACCCAAGCCTAGCTAAGCCCAGCTGAGCCCAAGTGAACCCAGCCGAGGCCAGCAGTCAAGCAGAATCACCACCAGCCTACACCCTTCAGGTAACACGCACAAGGAATGAATGTTTGTTGTCATAAGCTACTGAGATACTGAGGGTGTCTATTGCCACAGCCAAAATCAACTGATAGACTCTCTTCACCCCTCCAGACCTAGGGGTTTGACCAGTACCTACTGCTACTCGGTTCAGAGATTTGCAACACTCCTTGTGGCTGCCCTACATCCTTCCCAAGCCTTTATAAACAGTTTCTTTATTAAAGACTCCTCAATCTACATGATATGATTATGATTCTTACTGAGACCCTGACTGGTACCTGTCATGTTTAGAGCAGAGAATATTAGAAGAAACCACAAAGAAGCTTGATATGGAGTAATGTTTACCAAACTCTAAAAATAAACAATAGTAAGGAGAAAAAGAAAAAGAGAGTAAGCAGCTTTTTCAAGGTCACCCCCAGGAAAGTCCAGACAAATTGCTCCACAGCCTCAAAAATAAAGGAGAACACATCTAGCAATGGGTGGTAGGAAGGCCTCCTGATGACAGCATCTTGAAGGATGGTGGAGTGAGGCTGGTTATCCAAAACTCTTGACCAATGGATGCCACAAAACCTTGCCAGCCAAGGGAAAATACATCAACAACTTTGCAAAATAGCAACAGATAAGTAAGCCAGTTCTTGCCTTTATAAAATATGAGTCTCTGCGTAGCTTGATTCATTTGGCTTCTCAGAATTTTGTGAAAGAAGCTCCATGAAACTGCCAAATATACGCACAAGTGAGCCCCTTGTAATGCTGGGATCATCCACGGCATTGCAAAAAATAATGAATCCCAGGGCTCTGCTCTGAGTGAGGGATTAACAAACAAGTTCCCATTGTCTCTTAGCGTTTTATTTCCGCTTCAAGATTGTCCTCAGAGAGGTGACTGAAAGAAGGTTCCACCTTGCACTGGTCTTCCAGTCATGTGCTGTCCGTTCACCAGCCTTTCATGGAAGTCTGCCTCTAGAAATGCAGGCAGATGAGCCACTATTCAGTTCTAACAAGCCTTTCGGAGGAAGACATGCACAACCAGCCCTGCTGCATCACCAATGACCGCTTACAATCAACACTTTATCCATCGGCTACCGATTCCACTGTTGGATCCTCTAATTTTTCATTCCTTTCAGTTTCATCTCCTTGTTTGTAAGGACTTTCAATCACCTGTATATCTGCCAAACTCCTTCACCTTCAAAATGTGACCTCTTCCCTTGTTTAGTCCTTGCTGAGCCAGGATGAATGGCTGGTTGAGAAACATAACATTTATTGACCGCTTGATACGTGCAACCGTGTATCTATCATCTCCCTTGATCCTCAACAGCCCTGAGAGCACAATATTATTACCCCCACTTTACCAATGAAGAAACAGGATCAAGGGGTTAGGTAACCCCATGGTAACACAGCTCCTGGTCTTAAGACAGTCTTTCTGCCCCTCTTCCCATCTACTGTTCCTGTTCTGGTGTAGACCACCTGGAACCAGCCATGCACCAGCCGCACCCAGGGCCAGATGGTCTCGGGGAATGGTGAAGTCCCATAGAAATCTCTTCGTTGCCTGTGTTCAAATATGTTGATATTCAAAAGCATTTAATGCTGTCCCTGGGGGAAGACTTACATCCCTGCCCCATTGGCAGCAGCCTTGGCAGTGCCACTTGATTTTGCCAGAGAAACATGAGCAAAGGAGATGTGTCCCACTCCCAAGCAGAGACTTTAAGAGCCAGCTGAGAGTTTGCCATATTCTGTTTTTCTTTCACTACACGCAACACGACTTTCAAGGTAGAGGTTGTTCCATCAGTCTGAGTCATGGACTGAAGCCACCCACAATGGACACGAAGCATGAGTGCAAGATAAACCATTGGTTTGTAGGTCACTGAGATGGTATAATTTGTCACTGCAGCATGAATTAGCCTATTCAGGGCTCTGAAACTCCAAGGGGCAGATCCACTGCCCAACGTTTGTTAGCTTTTTAAATGTATGATAAATAGTCGAGTGGGCCACGGGTCTACACTCAGAATGAGTTGGGTTTGAATCCTGACTTGCCATTTACAACCTAGCCATGTGCCCTCTTGGTCAGTTGCTTAACCTTTCTGAGCCTTCATTTCCTCATCTGTAAAACTGAGAATAATGGAGACTTCCCTGGCGGTCCAGTAGTTAAGACTCCACGCTTCCACTGCAGAGGGCACAGGTTCGATCCCTGGTTGGGGAACTAAGATCCCACATGCCATGCGGCGCAGCCAAAAAATAAAAAAACATTGAGAATAATGCCTGCCGCATACACATTTGGAGTGAAATCTAAGAGATAAGAAATGTAGAGGTCCTCACTCTGCTTCTGGTGCTCTATAAACATCCCTCCAGCCTTCCTCCATCTCTAAGTGCTGTCACAACACACAAACCGATGTGCACACATATGCCCGGCACACCTTTGCCAAGTCCTCATTGCATTTCCCCACTCCCTGTGAGCCCTTTCTTCCTGTCCTGTCCCCATGACCAGTGTTCAGACCATCCCCTGCCGTCCCCTACACTTCTGGACTTTCTCTCCTGTTCCCCTTCCCTCTCCCCTGCACCCACACCCAGACACTCATCTTCCTTCTGACGCCTTCCCTCCCTCTCTCCCTCCTCCAATAACAACTGTCTTAACTTGAGAGCCTCAACCTCCTTCCCTGCATCTGTAGTCATCATTGAAATGCTGAGCACAGCTTGATTTTCTAAGCCAATGGTTAATTGCAGGGAGCTAAGGGTGACCCAATGGCAGTTTCAAGTATTTAGAGTGTGAAGTAATGAAGATGCTGGTGAGCAGACAGCCTGAAAATCAGCATACAATCCCCCTGAATAGTTTCCAAGGGTTCTGATGAAAGTGCCTCTCCCCAGCTGGTGAGGCTTGTGCTTGAGCTGGGTGGCAGACAAGAGCCAAAGACCACCCCAGGGAGATGCACGGTGGGGAGGGTGCATCCTCAGACCTACAGGAGGATTTTGATAACTTCCCCAGTTACCACAGCAGCTGGGCTCAGAAAGGATTACACAGGAACTAAGCAGCAAAATCTTTAATGGGGTGATGACCTAGAGGGCCTAAGTCTCCCCTCACCAGACACAGTGGTCCCCTCCACCCCATCACCATTAATGAGTGACCCCATTAACACCCCTCACACAAAGAACAGGCCTACCCTCCCCCATGGATGAAGAGGGAACCTGATCAAATATGTCATATCCCAGCTGAGAGTTCTGAAAACCTTGAGAACAGTCAGTCTGTGCCCCTATCATAACTTCATTTGCCTAATCCACAAATATTCAGACCACAATGGGTAGATAATACCCAAGGAGTATTACCATATTACTCTATGGGCCATCATATGGTCGTATGGGCGGTCTCTGAATGGAGGGAAGTTTCCTGAAGAGTCTTCCACTTTTAAAATGCAGCAGTTTTTTAAGTATTTACTCTACATCAGCTCTGGGGACAAAGCAATGAAAAACTTAAGGCCCCTGCACTCAAGGAGTTTATCATCCAAGGAGGAGAAACAGAAACAAACAAGCAATTTTAACAGAGAGGTAGGCCCAGGAAGTATGGGGAGTGGGGAATGAAGAAAAGTGCTTACCTTGTGACAAGTGTTTCAGAAAAAATTTAATGTGAATGAATTTTTTAACTGTGGAAATAATCAATAACTGGCACAACACACCAGGTACCTTCCTACGACAGGGCATTTGCACCTTCTGTTCCTCTGTTGGCAATACTCTTCACCCAGTGACTACTGTATGAGTTTCCTGTTGCTGCTGTAACAAACTTCTATAGACTTAGCAGCTTAACACAACACAAATGCATTCTCTTACCGTTCTGGTGGCTGGAAATCTAAAATCAAGGAATCAGCACGGCTTCATTCCTTCTGGAAGCTTCAGAAGCGAATCTGTCTCCTTATCTTTACCAGCTCCTAAAGGCCACCTGCATTCCTTCACTCCTGGTACATCCTCACATCACTCCAACTTCTTAGTTTGGTTGCCATATCTCCTATGACTGACTGTGACCTTTTTGCTTCCCTTTTATAAAAATCCTTGTGATGACCTTGGGTCCACCAAAAGAACTCAAGATAATCTCCCCCATCTCAAATCATTAATGACATCTGCAAAGTCCCTTCCACCAGGTAAGGCAGCATAGTCCCAGGTTCTGGGGATTAGGGTGTGAATATAATTGGGGGGCCATTATTCAGCTTTCTGAAACCTTCATGACTCCTGTTCTTTTTTTTTTTTTTTTTTTTTTTTTTTTGCGGTACGTGGGCCTCTCACTGTTGTGGCCTCTCCTGTTGCGGAGCACAGGCTCCGGACGTGCAGGCTCAGCGGCCATGGCTCACGGGCCCAGCCACTCCACAGCATGTGGGATCTTCCCGGACCGGGGCACGAACCCGTGTCCCCTGCATCGGCAGGCGGACTCTCAACCACCGCCACCAGGGAAGCCCCATGACTCCTGTTCTTAACTTCTCTGCTTAGACACTACTTATTTCTGAGGTTTTCTTGGCCAATCTAGCATCAAATCAACATACTACCTGTACCTACGGCACTCCCTGTCTTCCTTACCATGACTGATTTTTCCCCTTTATTTATTCCCATCTGAAATACTACGTCTTTACTCACTTATTATGTATTGCTCCCCGCTGCCAATAGAATGTAAGCTGCATGAAGGCAGGAACCTTGTTGACTCTGATGTCACCAGAGCCTAGAACAGTGCCTAGTACTTAATAAATATGTGTCAAATTAATGAAAACCTATAAGCTATAAAGGAGGTGGCACTGATGGTGAGAACTTGGCCAGGCAAAGGGCTAGTAAAGAGAAAAGGGGGGAAGGGAAAGTTCCAGGCAAAGAGAAATCACGAACAAGGCAAGAAACAGCATTAGTTCCAGAAGCATAAAGAGATTAAATATCACTCTAAGGTAGACACTGTTGGTTGCCCAACAGTAATCCATTCTCCCATTTCTCTTCAAATGGAACCCCAGTTCTGAGCGTAAACTCACTACTCATGTACAACACCGCACATACAATGACCTGATGCTTTGTCCTGTATCACACAGCCCCTGGCCCCAGTGGGCTGCACTTCCCAGGTTCCCACATCAGCCATTGACTTGGCCCATGGAGGTGCTGGTAGGAGATAGGAAATGTAATGGACTATAATATGTCCTCTCAAAATTCATGTTAAACCCTTACTCCCAATGTGACTGTACTTGGAGGTGGGGCCTTTAAGGAGGTAATTATGGTGAAATGAGATCGAAAGGGTAGGACCCTAATCTGATAGGACTGGAGTCCTCATAAGAAGGGGAAGGGACACCAGAGTGTGCTCTCTCTCTCTGCACACACAGAGGAAAGACCATGTAAACACACTGCAGGAAGGCAGCAGTTTTCAGGCCAGAAAGAGAGGCCTTGGGCTTCCCTGGTGGCACAGTGGTTGAGAATCTGCCTGCCAATGCAGGGGACACGGGTTCAAGCCTCGATCCGGGAAGATCCCACATGCCGCGGAGCAACTAGGCCCGTGAGCCACAACTACTGAGCCTGCGCGTCTGGAGCCTGTGCTCCACAACAAGAGAGGCCGCGATAGTGACAGGCCCCCACACCGCAATGAAGAGCGGGCCCCGCTTGCCACAACTAGAGAAAGCCCTTGCACGGAAACGAAGACCCAACACAGCAAAAATAAATAAATAAATTAATTAATAAAACTCCTACCCCCAACATCTTAAAAAAAAAGAAGAGAGGCCTCATCAGGAACCAACCCTGACAGCACCTTGCTCTTGGACTTTTAACCTCCAGGACCCAGGCTGTGGTATTTCCATTACGGCAGCCTGAGCAGACTAAGATAGGAAGGAAAGAGAAAGAAAAAGCCAGGATATTTCTCTCCCTTCTTCCCTGACTCAGACAGCTCTGTCTCATCAGTGGCTCCTGCTGGACAGGCCCACGTGGTCCCTGCTTCTGCCAGGTGACCGAAGCCCCATCTGTGGCCTTTGTCCCTACACCTATGACTCTCTGCTGCCTAATCTCTGGGTGGCCACTTCATCCCTTGATGGCTTCTCAGCCCTTTTTTGCCTGTCTGATCAATTCCCTGCATTCAATCCCCTCTGTTTTAAGAATTCACAAGGGTTCCTATTTTCCTGGTGGGACCTTGCTTGACATCTCTTATGGCACATAAGGTGTGTGTAAAGGAAGCTGCACCAGAGGTTGCTAGAGGGTATTGTGGGGGCTAGTTCACCAAACTCCTTGCCCATCAAATTGCCGGCGGCAACGTCAGAGCTCAAGGTGGGGTGTATCCAGGGAGCAATAAAGGCCAACACAGAAGCATCTGTAGCAGGGGGAGGACCATTTTCAGGGCTCCATTTTAGAAAGATCATGTCACAAAAGTCACCTACCTGCAGCACCTGGAGAATTATTATTCTCTGGGGCTTACATTTTCCACATGGTTTCTCGAATGCTATATAGACACTACCTAAGATTTCTCTCCCAAAAGGAATGGTAGTGGGAAGGAGAGGAGAGACAACACAATGATTAGAAGGCGAGAACTGGCCCTCCCACTGTCTCTGGACCTAGGCATTCTGACTCGTAAATCGTGTCTAACTCCTAAATCTTGACTAAACCACAGCTGACATGGTTGGGCATGCAATGGAAGCAATAGTGTCCCCTTATCCACCATTCCTTCCTTTACAGACCCCGAATTCTTGTGCTTAAAAGCCAAGAACAGTAGGGGCTGAAAAATGCAAGCAAGAAACTCCCTGATCAGCACTTTGAATACAGGATTTATCGGTTCCAAGTAAGGGTGTCATATGGGTGATACAGCAAATACCAGCTGGTAGTTGTAACTCAAAGGGCCAACATTTTGATCTGTACAATCAATCATATGAAGCAAGTAGAGGTCTATTTGTTCTTTGTCATCCTTCACCAAAAGTTCTCCAGTTGATACTTTTCTCCCTCTCTTTCCTCAGCTCTTTCTTTCTCATTCTTTTCGTTTATTTGTTTTTTTTATATTCTTGGAAATGCTTTTCTGCCAATCACTGTCAGCAGCTACTCAGGCCTTGGTAAAGCAACAGCAGATGCACGAGATATACAGACTTGGAAATGGGCTACGGAGGGTGCGTGGGAGGGAGTCTTCCCCACAAAAAAGAGCAGATAAAACACTAGAGGCTAATACAGCCTAAGACAAATTCTAATCTAGTAAGAAACATTCTTCAGGTGCACAGACGGGCAGAAAACGGAATTGAACGCTTCATCATGCAGAACTGATTTCTTTTAACATTAGAAATGTTATTTTCCTCCAAAGGAAAGCTGCTGAGATTTATACGTATTGCTAATATATTTAAGGCAGAAGAGGACAAGACAACAGCCTTCAACAGGATCACAGGAACTAAATGGAAACAAACAACATCAGAGCTCAAGGTGGGTCCTCCTGTCCCGAGAGGCCAGGAATCATCTGAGACGCTCTAATGCCAGGTGCCCTTGATTATCAAGGTCAGAGGGTCCAGCTGGGGTGAATAGATGAAGGGAAACAGGTTTTAAGGACATTAGCCTATTTTAGAAATCAGCTAAGGTTTAAAGAGTTTAAGAAAAGCCATGGATTTCAGAAAAAGGCTCAAAAGAAATCTGGACGACCTCCTGGCCCCTTCTCACTCAACACCGTTCTGCACGAATCTGTTTGTCAGTGTACACGAGCCATCCTCTGCCATCTACACAGAGCCACCCACATGCCGAAGAATCAACAGGGCCTATGGCTAGGAGGTAGCAGGGTTGGGTGGATGAGGTGCCATCGGCCTCATGCCTGGACTCTTGCTGTCAGTCTCCAAACATTAGCGTGTCATAGTGTGTCCCTGAGACACACTCGCAAGACTAATTTTATAACCTGTTTTGGCATTTCATCATTTTTTAAGAGATCATTGGGACTTCTCCTAACACCGAGAGGCCTTTGGTATCAAGGATTTGATAAAGTCTCATCAATAAGACCTGCATGTCCCAATGCCCCCCCCGAGAAGCAGATAAACCCAGACTTCTTTGATACTTTATGTACGAAGTCTGAGTTGGGTCTCCTTAGAATGTATGCTTGGGGTGGGAGTGGGGGTCTTTTTCCTGGGAAAAAAAATGGAACAACTGAATCCCAAAGGAGAGATCATGAGGGAGTAGGAATAATTCTTTTTTAAACCCCCAGAATTTCTATGACAATTTGTCAGACATCATCTCTGCTATCTCTACCCTTCTCTCTTTTCTATTCTCTCCCTCTCTCTCTCCTGTCCCCCTGCCGAAGGTCCATAGCCCCAAGGCCTCACTTCCCATGGGCTGTTCCCAGCCACTGATCAAGGTCAGCACAAAATACAGGCCGTTCCTGCCAGATGTGGGACTCCTCCGACAGACTTCACTTCAAGGGCTCCCTGTTCACCTGGCCAAAACTTTCTCAGAACCAGGCTGCAGTCCGAGACTCTTGCTACCCTGTGCTCCCCCCTGCCCTCTCCCCTTCACAAGCCCATCGGAAGTTTCTCCCCACCCCTCCAGCTCCCTCCTCTCTCTCTCTCTCTCTCTCTCTCTCTCTCTCTCTCTCTCTCTCTCTCAGGGCATCTGCTTCCTAAGGACCTGGAGGACTCGTACTGACACAGGCAGTAATTCCTGCTTATTCCCCACTGTTTCCCCAGGGCCTGGAACAAGGCCTGGTGTATATATAACAGGTGCTCAAATATTCCTGTAAAATGAATACATGCTCGCAGACATGGTGAAGATCAGTTGAGAGAGTGTAGATGAATCAGAGCATATCTAATTCATCCTCTGGGAAAACAACAACAGGAATATGCCCTACAGAATCGATACCAGTACCCCATTCCTCAGAGCCTTTGTATTGTGAGAGTGACCATACCCATGGCTGGAGAAAAAAGCTTATCAGCATCAGCACTAACACTACATTTTACTGAGCACCTTGTATGTGTTAGGCATTGACCACACAATTTCTAAGCATTAATTTATTGCCTTCTCACAATAGCAGTACAGGGTTGCTCTTACTCCCTTTTTACAGATGAGAACACTGAGGCTAATCAAGATAAAAGTTTTGCTGTGGTGATAAAAACCCTCAAATCTTGATGGCTTCAAAGTATTGTATTCAATACAGAAACACAAGTTCTGTTCCTGACATCTTGTTCCTCCTTCTAGGCTTTCAAAGAAGGAGCTGATAAACCTTTTGAACCGTGCCAGGGGCTGTCTGACCTCTGCATCCTGAGTTGTTGAGGTCCTGCTTAGCTTCGAACTCGCATCACCAGGGAATATCTGTGACTTACTTGCTGGAGTCGGGCTTCTGAGACCTGAGGTCATAGTGATAGACATGCTCTTGCACTGACACTCCCGGCTCTCACCAGTTCTGGCAAAACCAAATCAGTTGCCTTTCCATCTACAGTGCAAAGCGCACTTGCTAACCTTTCTTGTCCATGATGAAAGCTGGCATCCGCCCTTCCAAAGACGAGGCATTTTATTATTTTTAGTCTTCACAATATCGCTGTGACTGTGTCCAGAATCCCCTTACTCTGAGCTTGTTGTTTTAGCCAGGCAGCTAGGAAAGAGTCTACTTTTATTTCAGCCTTCCTTTGATAAACATTAAAATCTCTCTATCTCCAAACCATTTTTAGACTGACTAGTTATCCCAAGTGACCAAGAAAATTTGATTGAGCTTCCCTTTTGGCAAGTGCCAAGATGGGCAAGTTACAAAACCAACAGATTCCCTTTTTATTTTAATTTTCCCCAATACAAAATTAAACGATAATATTAAAAAGTGTATTCAAACTAAACCTAACACTCCCACTCCTCCAGCCCTGCTGGGGACACTTCTGGAGGTTCTGCTGTGCCCTCCCAGTTGGTTACTACTGTTCAGTAAGACTGCAAGAGACAAATGATATCACAACCATCTAGATGGGAATCTATTTGGTTCCAGGATACTTCTCCGGAGACAACCTCAATACAGGCCACTCAAGGGACGGAAGAAACCAGCTCATGAAAGAAAGAAAAGAGACCCTGTTTCCACATCGCGCCGCTTGTCTTTGACAGACTGCAGCCTTTCGACTCACAACTCTTGTGCTGCCAAACTTCTTTCGCCCTGAAGCAGCATCTGGTTTCCTGATTCAAGTCTCTCCTTTGTGAAAACGGGTTTCTCTCCCAGCAGAGTCTCAGGTCCCTCTAATGCTTCTTAAGCCTAATTGGAGTAGGGGGTCTGAGAAGTCTCAGCCACTTTGGAGAGTTAGGTAGTCCCCGGGAGAGAGACCTTGTCCCATTCCTAGGACCCGCCAGTTGTGTTGGCCAGAGTCCTACGTCCGTGATATGAGCCAGTCCCACAACCAGTTTCAGTACCTCAGTTTCCCCACTCATAAAACTTGGCTCTGGGACTTGGGAGTCTTAATGAGCACTGGCCTTTCCTGGAGAAATTAACCAGGTGCCGGAAACATCTGTGGCTGGAAGTGGAGTCTGCTGTATAAACAGAATACAGTATTCTTATACACAGGACTGTAGCTAAAGCTCAAATACCAACTAAGCCTGACTTCATCCTAAGTCCTATTTAGTATGTCTCTTGGGAAAAGGCAATCTCTTCTCCTCTGGACTAGGTTATATTTGAAGAACTCACCTTCTCATTTAGCTCACTCTCTTCAACTCAGGACAAAGGGTCTTCTGTAAAAAGTAGGGGAATCAATAATTTGTGTGTGTGTGTGTGGTACGCGAGCCTCTCACTGTTGTGGCCTCTCCCGTTGCAGAGCACAGGCTCCGGACGCGCAGGCTCAGCGGCCATGGCTCACGGGCCCAGCCGCTCCGCGGCATGTGGGATCCTCCTGGACCGGGGCACGATCCCGTGTCCCCTGCATCGGCAGGCGGACTCTCAACCACTGCGCCACCAGGGAAGCCCCAATAATTTTTATATCACCACTTTCCATTTAAATCATGTAACAACACTCCAGAAATAAATACCCCCAAGAGAATGTGTGTTCCATATGGACATAGACAACATCTGTCTTACTTACCATGATATCTCCAAAGTGTTGATTCACAGAGGATAGTAAAAAAGGATTTTTTGAACAAATGAATAAATGCACAGATAATCCCCCTAGAAAACTAATACTATATGTTTGCATAGGTTTTAGACTGCCTTTATGGCATCTCCTTCCATGCTGTCCTCAGTTTATGAGATTAGGGCAGAAAATACTTGATAAAGGCTCAGCGAAGGCTCAGAGAAGTCAACTTGACACAGCCAGTAGCAGATCCAAATACCCAATTCTGTCTTCTTACTTTTACAACCCACTGCTTTTCTTTGTCTAAAGTAAGGGTCAGAAAACTACAGCCCTGGAGCGAAATCCAGGCCATTGCCTGATTTTTGTAAATATAAAGTTTTATTGGAACACAGCCACACCTATTCCTTTCCATATTGTCTAAGGCTGTTTTCCCACTACAACAGCCCCTCAGTTCAGTAGTTGCCGTAGAGACCACATGGCCCACAAAGCCTAAAATATCTACTATCTAGCCCTTTACAGACAAAAGCTTGCTGACCTCTGCTCTCTAGCAAACTTCGCCTGGAATCCCGTCAGTCCTAGAGCTCTGTGGTCACACTGATTCAGTCACATAGCTCACACAACCAACTGGCCCTTCAGGAATGCTTGCTCCTAGGAGTGCAAAGAGCTTCACCCATGCTGACCTAAAACAAAGAGACCGCCAGTTATTTGTCCAGCAAAAATGGGTTTATTTGGGATCAACAGAGAATTGCAATTCTGCAACCATAGTAAGCTGTGTGCACTGTGTGCAAGTCCCCACATAGCAGGGAGAGGAGAACTCTTTTTAAAAAGGGAAAAGCAAGTTGGGAGGGCAATAGTGAACAGAGTCCGTTGGGGCAACTGAGAGTTCAGAGTATAGCGGCTTTTCACTGGCTGAGCTGTGACAGTCTCTTATTGGCTGAGCTCTTGCCAGGCAAGAAGTCTTTCTTCCTTCTGTTGGGCTCTGCTATCGTAGCGCTTGACTAAGAGCATAGGATGTGAGAGCGCCCTCTTCTGGCCTCCTGACTCTATTTTAAGTGAGGTTTCTACTCACTAATTTTCATACCCACATTATCCTATTTAACTCTCCCAACAATCCTATGAGGTATGCATTATTGTACCAAGACATATTGTGCTAATAGCACTGGACCAAGCAATAAGAAACTGCTATTTTTTTGTAGGTCAAATACTGGCAATTTCAGGTAGGTCAAGCTAATACTATTATCTCCATTTAGAAAATGAGAACACAGGGGCAACTGGCCCATCCACACTCAGTTAAGTGAAAGTGCTCAGATACTAACCAGCTCTCTGCCTAGGGCAGCCACTAGCTACAGTACTCTTCTTAAAACTTTACACTTCACTTTGTGTATTAAAGGTTGTGCTAATACTGAAGTAAAAAACTAGTCTAAGGCTGTTTAAGCTAGCTTTTTTCAAATTTATTTGACCAGAAAAGTTCTGGGGTTCCCCCCCTACCCCAAGTAGCACCTACGAATATCCCACAAAACCAGTCTTCCTTGGCAAAACACATTTTGGGAAACACCTCCACTCCCTCCATCCCCATCAAAGAGCCTGCAACACTTAACAGGCATTGTCATCCTCAGTCCTCTGGCTGCAGCCACCTCCTGCCTCCCCAGAATGCCCACACAACTGTTCTGGGCATGCGCAATTTGAGACACATTGCACCTTGCTCCACTGGCAAATGGAACTCCAATTTCACTAAAATAACCTGAATAGTTCTTGCTGTTGCTGCTGGCTAATTCCATTTACAGGAATAATGAAGCTCCATCCTTGTGTAGCATTGGATGTTCACTTAGTACACTTTAACCATCCCATACCTCCCATTTGTAATCCAAATAAACTGCATCTTCCATCAAAACTGCTTGCTCTCCCTCTAAATCCAAATTCTTCATAGAATTTATGTGCCGAATCAGTTTCAAGCTTTTTTCCAATGGCAGTACCCAAAATCTGAGATTGCCTTTTAGTCCAGGTCAATTAAACAACGTGGTATATATACGCTTAGTGGGTTTACTTTTTTCCCTCCTTTTTAAAAGACAATAATGGATGGTATATATAAAGTTTACAGTCAGGGCCTCATTTATTACAAATTTTCTTTAGGAATAACATAAGTCCATAACTGTCATATGCACCCTCCCCTGCCCCCTCCTAAAATATTAATTTGGTGGGGAGGTTAGAAGTCTATCATAACCAATGACAGACATCAGGGCACAAAAATAGCAAGGCTCGAGTTTAATATTTTATTGCCATATTTTGAAACAACTGGTTAGGCAGATGCTACTGTTATCTTCCAATTACTTCTCATTTTTCCAGAGTTTTAAATACAAGCTGTGACAAATTAAATCTAAATTTCTATATGCTTTTCTTTGGGGGAAAAAAAAGGCAATTTCAGAAAACAATGCAAAAAAGAATTGAAACAGAGGGGAAGAAAGGGATGATGACAGCAAGCAAGATGAGAACTCTATTCTCAATGCCTCCAATGCTTTGTTTCGATGGCCTCAAGGGATGCAGATCTGCCTTCCCCACGCAGGCCACGCAGTCTCCATCCCAAAAAGATTCTTTGCACCCGAGAATATGCGGTTGCTAAAAATGCACTCTCCCTGCCAATTTTACAAAGGTGCTGAAGAAGAAACCCCATCACCGAATGCTGAATCTGTCTCATACTCTGGTGTAACACTCTATCGATGGTGCCCAAATATACAAGAAACCTCTCAAATGATGTAATGGGCCATATTTGGGAGCTATCAGCTCAAAGAGAATTGCACATGATTTGAACCGACCACAGAGACAGCATACAGTATGATTTTATTTTTTTCTAACATCAACGTGCTTTTCACCATAAACTTACGGGGACGGTGTTCAGCAATTACATTTTTGCTAGAAAAATAATATATATTTGAATCGTCTCTGTTTTTTTAAAAATCTGACTCCTTAACCCTAATCAGGGGGAGTTAGGGGTGAAGGTAGAAGGCAAAATGTCACAACTCCCTCTCCTTTCTGCTGCCCGGATTCAGATTTCAAAACAGAGCTCAGGTCACTCAGCCTTCTCTCAGTTCAAGGATATTAAGTGGCACACGCTGGTTTTCCTTCTCTGCAGCGTTAACACCGCTGCCGTCAGCAGTCAGGTAAACAAAGCCCTGCGACAGCTGTTGTCTCCGGCTCCCTGCGCACCTGCTTTGAAATGCTGGTGACTCTCAAGAGAAGGCTCCCCGGTGCCCCGTGCCCGCAGTACCGGGCTCTCTGGAGGCGTGGATCCCTCCACCTTTCACCACCTCCGTCCCTCTTCCTCCTCCTCCTCCCACTGCCTCCTTCCCCTTCTCGCCCACCTCTTCCTCTGTGCTGGTGTTGGCCAAGTATGCCTGCAGGCCTGGTTGTACACTCTGTCTGGAATCCTTCTCCAGGACTTGACATGACTATTACTCTTAACCTCTAATAGAGGTGACTACTCTAAAATAATCTATTGCATTCTGTCCTCCCAAAACCAGCTTAAAAGAAGAAGATTCCCAGGCCTATTTCAGACCTGACTTTCAACTCCCCAGGCAATAATGACACACAGCCAGATTCAGGGGCCACTGTTCCAGAGCAATCTTTCACAAGCCTCTGAAACACCTGGGCACTTGTTAAAGCACCGGTTAGGCTCCACCCTCAAAGCTCCCGATTCCGTAAATCTGGGCGGAGGCCCAAGAATTTGCATTTCTGACAAGCTCACAGGTGATGCTTCTCCAGGGACTACACTTAAGAGAACCACTGTCCATGGGTAAGTCCCTTAGGGTCAGGACTGCCTGCAATTCCAGTCCCAGGGTTCAGCACCATGTGTGACACATTTGTCTGCTGAATGACCGCCAGAAGGTGCTCCAACATTAATACGTACAGTACGGAGGAAAACACACAACAGTTACCATTTAGAAAGTGTAAGTTTGTGATTCTACTTTCATCCCACAGTGATGCTCCATTTGCAAAGCTAAAACCCACTTGCCAAGTTAGACATAAAGAGAGACTCAGAAGCACTAAACTGACAGAGTAAGCAACACTCAATTCTTTTTAAGGAAAAATGCTGCTCTTAATTGGTTGGTTGGTTGACTTTTCTTCCTAGAAGTAATGAGAGACAAGCATCTACTACATAAGAGCATCAGGAGAAAAAATATCTTGTGGTCCAAGTGTGCTTAAAGTGGGAGCAATGATTTACTGCTCACACTAAATATATTCAGAATCCAGGGAGGATTTACATGGCCAACCTCTAATCACTTTCAGCAGAGCACCCCACAGTCGCTACCGTCCATCCATACCAGACGGGAGACTGTCATCTGAGATTTGCCACATCAGGGCTTTGTCAAAACGCAAAATCAACACCTCCCCTTTCTCCTTCTCCTACCCCAGATGATTTCTGAATTTCTGTACATTTGTGAATTCACAGAAGCACGAGCAGAATGACATGAACATCACAAATGCAAATGTCTTTGCTCCTAACAAACTGCTCCAGTTCCACCCTCCCCTAAGTTTGGGAAGGGGAGGGAACGCGCTCCACAGGTCATTTCATCCTAAGTTTCAAAGGCAGAGAGGCAAAGGTGAGTCACAGCATTCCAACATGTTTTCACACACATACACACACCCCATCAAGTATCCTTTTTTTCCAATGCTGATTTGTACTTTGATAAAACTGACATCTGCATCTCTGAAGAAATATTTCACTGTCAAAAGAATTTAACTTAATTCTGTTTGCTTTAAATGTTTTCATCTCAGACCAAATTTAGAATACCCGGCCACCTGTTTACACCACCAATCTCCAGCAAAGCAGCAAAAGCTCACCTCTTCCATCCTCTTCCTAGCTGGAACAGTCAGGGTGACGAGGAGATAAATTACAAAAGGTTTTTAATTAGCCCCTAACATCTTGTTCTTTCTCAAGAGTGTGACCTTTGTGCTCCAAATGCTTCTGAGAACACACCTCAACTCCAGCGGGCATCAGAGAGCATCTCAAAAACAGAAAGGTTCAGCATGAAGGGATAACACTCAAGCTCTTGAAGAAATGCTGAGACACAGAATAATACAAACGAAGAGTGAATAATCTAGGCTATTTTGCAAACAATATTTATAGCTCTTGAAGGCTGTTTCCTCATCGGTAAATAAGAGTGTGTGTGGTGCCACCGCTATATTTAAATGGATAACCAACAAGGACCTACTGTATAGCACAGGGAACTTTGCTCAATATTCTGTAACAACCTAATTGGGTAAAGAATTTGAAAAAGAATAGATACCTGTATATGTATAACTGAATCACTTTGTTGTACACCTGAAACTAACACAACATTGTTAATCAACTGTACTCCAATATAAAATAAAAAGTAAAAAAAAAAATTAAAAAAAAAGTGTGTGTGGTGGCCAACAGCTCAAGCTGGGCTCCCTCCTGCTCTAAAATGTCATTAACGAATTTGCAAAACAACTTTGATTCTTCTATTGCCTTATAAGGCTGTACCTTCTCCAACCCATTCAGGCCTAATAGCAAATAAGCCTTAGTATATACATGAGTTGGATTAGGCATTTTTGAGGTTAAAAGCAACAGAAACCAACTCAAATTTGAAGGGGAAAAAAGGCAGTGTTATTAAGAAGATTCAAAAGTGTTTTTCTAAGACCTAAGGGCAGGAACACAAACAGGCCTCAGAAAGGGACTGGAAACAGAAAATCCAAGTGTTAAAGGAACTTGGAAGCATTCTTCCACCTTTGTACCTCTCTGGCTTCTTCCCCTAAGTTCTTCTCTGCTACTCAGCCCTATATTACAAAATGGTTAACAAGGTTAGATATTCTCTTGGCAAGAAATGAGCCCAAATGGACACTGGAATCCCTTAATCTCAATTCTTATTTATCAGAAAAGGGTCACTAATTGGGTGAGGTGTACACCCTGCCTAATTATAAACATGGAGGTTGGGGGCTCACCACTGGGATTCTATGAATTTAGGGGGTGGGCTGAATTAGGGGGCAAAACAGTTTGCCAAAATTGGTGGGAGGGGAGAGAGTATCTCACCACAGAAGTGAAGCTTTCATACAAATGGGAAGCCGTGCTGAACTGAAAACTATTTTCCTGGAGCTGTGTTAAGGAGGGAGATTGTGCCAAGTTCTCATAAGAGAAATCAAGGCCTGAGCTCCAGTCCTGGTCCTGCCACCTAGCAGTGTGGGAGCTTTAGTTAATCGCCACCTTTTTGAAGTTTGGTTTCATCATTCCTGAGCAGGAATTACCAAGTATCAAACACATTGGCTTCCTAACACATCCATACTCCTTTCCAATCTCAAATGAGAAAATACACGAGCAAGTACTTGGTGAACTATAAAACAATGTATTAATGTAGGAAATCATTCTTCAAAGAGCTGTTTCAAATGCAATGTAATTGTCTATTCACTTTCCTTTCCAAGTATCTGGGTCTTTCGCCTCCATAACAGGGGTTCCCTTCCGCAGGTATGGAATATCAGTGGGACTACAAGCCAAAATACTACTACCCATCAAGACCAGACTAGATATTGAATGTAGGCAGCATATGCATTTTGTATTTCTTTGGTCCACTGCCTCCTGAGAGTGCATTTCTGTTATAGTACAGTGGGCTAGAAGTCATCGACTGTAATTCCTCTCTGTATCTCATCAGGTCTAGTTTCCCACCTTTCATTAGTAGTAATGGTGGCTGCATGCATCAAGTAGAAAAACAGACCCTCACCATTTTGATCAGGAGATGAGGTTACTGGGACACTTGCCTGCTTGACTGGACAATTATGACACTCAGAGATGCGTGATTCCATCAGGGAAAAAATTAAAATCTTTGTAACTGTTTAACAAGAATGAAATGCAATTTAAAAGCCTCAAAATGGAGAAGGGCAAGAATCAAAACTAAAGAATCATAGGCAGACTGAATCTAAGAATGAGTTAAGCAAGTGAAAGCCAAATGACAAGATAAACAAAGGCAGGGAAAGATTACCCAGGGGATCTGACAAAACAAGAACTGTTTCCAATACATACAAAGTAAAACACTGGCAAGAAGAGACTCCAGTCCAAGAAGAAAAGGCAAGGACCATTTACCTCAGAAGCAGTAAACACTGCTGAAAAGTTCAACAAATCCTTTGCCTCCAGGTCCACAAAGGAAGATGGAAGATGCCAGAAATGTCTGTGTCCTGGAGAAGGGTCAATGAAAAAAAACATTACTGAAGGAAATAGAAATGACACCTGGGTTTATGTCTTGAGGTTGACACAAATGCTAGAAGCAATATTTTCCTACCGCAATCAACTTGACTGTAAATAAGGACACTTGGAAATTGGCCACCCTGCATTAAGGGTCTTATGAAGTGCTAGAGTCCTTCACTTTTGTCCAAATGTAAAAACAGTGATTTTTGGAATAAAAGAAGAGAAAAATCATTTTTACATTTCTTTACAGTACAGCATCCATCAATTACAATTCTCCTATACTTCTTTTTGGAGTAGGGGAGAATGCACATGGAAACTAAATGTGTATCTGCAACCTACTGAAAAGGACTTCCAACAAGTCCTAGGAGTGAGCATGGATTCAGCACCCCACCTACTATCCACTCAACTCCTGAAAGTTCCACGGAATACTTTAAGTTAGTGAGGCTCTGAGACTGCATCCAATCTTTGGTAGTCTGCTAGCCATTGATTCAATGAAAGGATTGAAAATGGGCTGCCTAACTCACAGTTTTAAGAAAATGCAATTGACCTCAAAATCAATCCCACCAAATCAAATTGTGATTCTAATAAACTGATCATCTGACAATTCATATGAGAACTTAGTCTTGAGAACAAGGAGGATATAAGTATTTAAAGAAATATCTAGGACGGACCAAGCCCCTACAGAATGACCCAAACTCCCCAAGCTGGGGGTGGTGGCTCTTGGAAACCATTCCGCATCCAGGAACTGTATTCCTAAAAATCACTACTGAGGCTTCAGTATAGCCATTCTGGGTTATGCTGCAGAGCCAAGCAGGCTTAAGGTCCATTATAGGGAGTGTACATCTATGTGAAAAGGAAGATGAAGGCAACGGGTGTTAGGCCACAGCTGTTTGCTCCAGCAAATGGTAACTTCCCAATAGCTCTGGCTCCCCATTCCTCCTTTCCTATCTCAAGTAACTTGGAGTCAGATCAACCCCTGTTCCAATCCATCCAAAGAGGTTCAGACTCCAATTTGGGAGTCACTGCCCAACAAGCAGGTCTGAACTCCTCCACTGCACATTCTTAGGCTGTGGGATGCAGAAACTATCTACTGCTTTTCTCTCATCTTTGTCAATATTAACAGACTCAGATCTTCATCCTTCCCCTCATTACTTATCTACTAACCACTGTCCCCCCCAACTTCCATACATGCCAAATAAAGAAGGAATCCTCTGTTGGCAATGACGACTTGATCGTGCTTTCTATAGATGGGCACATGAGTCATTTGCTAAAATAAGCCTTTACAGGCATTTGGTTTGACCCAATTTTGAGTATTATCAGCCCCATCTCTATGACAGAACTATCAAAGAAAAAGATGCCTAATGAAAAGAGAAAACTGATAAATGGTATATTACATATTGAATTTGAATGAGAAATATTTACTATAAGATGGAATTTTCAACTTAAATAAAAAATTCTTTCATAACGTTCTAATATCTACATCAGAGTTCAATGCCAGCATGGTTTGAAAGTAAAGCTGACATAGGTTTTCCAAAGAATGTTGTAAAAACATACTGTGAACAGTGTAGTAACATTTTAGAAGACACTAAAACTTAAATATTTAGATGCTGCAAATGAGAAGTTACATCAAACTCCATTAATGACATTAACATTAGATAACCACATCTCCATTTCCAAGCTTCAAAAAATGGAGAAAAAAGTTCCTTTAGTTTACCTCCATATTAAAAAAATAAGGTATTTTGGGGAGGCTAAAGATTCATTCTCAGGTATTTTCAATTAAATATAATGTTACATTATCTAGAAACTTACAAAGTATTATCCATGATTATGGGGTTAAATATCAAATAGGTTTTACTTTTCTTACTTTGTAACATTTAATCTTCCATTAGGTTAATATGCTAGTTTTTTTCTGTTCCTCTTGTTCTTGGGTAAGTGAATGATTGATCAGACTTGGTACTCAGTTTACGAGCTTTTCTCATTTCAACTTGAAGAAACTGCAAATATTTATAGAAGATGAACCACATGTATTTGTTCCTGAAGGTTGTCAGAATATAGCACTCAAATCAAATGCCGAACAGAAGCTATTCCCTAACACTACATACTGTGGAGATTTAATTTCCATTGACATGTTTTCCTAAACAGTTTTTCCCACTACAGTAATTCCTAACTCAAAAACTACTGAAATCTTCTGGTAAGTGTGTACTCACATATTACTGAGTTATGAGGACCTAAACAGTCGTACAGAAAGAGGCACATTTTTAAAAAATACAATTGTATCCTGTTAAACATATACCATGAGGAAAAGCGTATATAAGACTATGTTTGAACTGACTTTCCTTCCTTCTTTTTAGTTTGCTCTTTGATACTTCAAGGGCGCTTTGTTTATCCACAACAAAATTCCAAATCTAGGCCACTAGAATGCAGGGAAATGAACCAAGAGTATGCCATCCACAAAGGCAGGGACCATGACCAGCTTTGTTTATCAATATACCCCCTCTGCCTAACACAGTCACACTCAAATGTGTTCACTCTAATAAGGAATCACCATGGGCGGGAGTGCAAATCAGTATAACCTTTCTTGATGGCAGTAAGTCCGTCAAGTAAGTCCGCTTCTAGGAATTTATCCTAGGAAAATTAATTACATGTGAGCAAGGACCTGAATTCCAGGATGTTCGAGGGCCAGATCTTTTTAAAAGCAAAAACCTGCTAACAACCCCCAATATCCTGAACGAGGGCCCAGGGTGTGCCCTGCGTCACAGCTCACTCTGGGGCTGCTCCACGCCAACCACGGCTCCCCGTGGACTCTGTTAGTGCCCACAGCACCCTACACCGGTCTCCTTCTCTCACCTCCTCTGCACGAGGACAGTGAGGTACAACGTGTCTCAGGACCCACTAAAGGGAAAAGAGCCAGGGTGTGATCCAGCTGACTGATCCCAGAGCTCCAGTCTTGCCTCGAAAACAATGTTACCGCACAAAAAAGGATTTCTCAACTCTTCTTACCCACCACCCATTCCTTTGATCATCTTCCTAGGAGCCGTGTCTTCAAAGGGAAAACCATCCATAAGAGTCTCATAGGCACACCTCCGCTGGCTGGTCAATCTCACTGATTTTGGGGTTATACAAATGGCAGGATTTTTTTTTCTTTCAAATACAAAATTATTAAAATAGTCTTTTCCCCCCAGTGTAGCACCTGTCTCCCAATTCTTCTTTCCCCACTCATAAAACTTGTTATTAGCATAATTATATTTCACGGTATAAAAAAAATAAAGATGAAGCCCTCAATTAAAAAGAAAACACACACACACACAGAATCAATTTCATTTTCATACAAAAACATGGTCCTTTGGTGAAATGATTTTTTTTTTTTTTAATTCTTGTGCCCAATGAAGGGCCTATGAGCATGGGGCCTGGGCAGCCATCACCTGAAGAAATGAAAAGGCGGACCCACAGGAAGCACGCCAAGCGATTCTAGGCCTGGGGACCAGGGGTGCCAGGGCAAGCACACAAAGCCTGGGGCTTCAGGGGAGCTCACCTGGGAGCGAAGAAGTACTAGACTCACAGAACACGCACCAGGGCCTCTGGGTCGGGCATCGGGACAAGCAGCACTGGACTCGGTGGCTGAAATGTGGCACCACAGAGGTATAACAAAGGTGATGGAGCCTGTAGGTCTGAGGCTGGTGATGCTTCTGGTCAAGCCTGCTTTATCTTTAGAAATACACAGGTATAAGCTAAATAAAAATAAGAAGCTAAATATAATATGTTTAAAACCAAATGAGCAAGCAGTCGAGATTGTTTTATTATTATTTTATTATTTGCTAGAAAGACTTTTCAATATGCAAGTGTGTTTCTTCCGAGAATTGCCCCAATGTGATCTCAAGAGTCCATGTTAACTCCTTTTCTGGAAACTTCCTTTTCTTAGCTGTTGTATTCTTGAAGAGCCTGGGCCATGAAGAGTTTGCCTAAGTTTTGAGCAGTGAACTCCTTGATGTTCTGGCAGTAAGTGTTAATCTGGCCTGTGCATTTGGGAAAGTGAGAAAGAGAGTCATAATGTTCCACAAACTGTAAAATGACCCAGAATACTAGTCAAACAAGAAAATCAGCATAACACAGAATCATCAGAGTTTTATTTTGTTATGTTTTGAATCAAAAACAAAAACGAAGCAGACACAGATTTAGCGAACAAACCAGTGGTTACCAGTGGGGAGAGGGAAGGGGGGAAGGGCAATATAGGGGTAGGGAATAATAAGACGTACGAACTATTAGGTACAAAATAAGCTACAAGGCTATACTGTACAACACAGGGAATATAGCCAATATTCTGTAATAACTTTAAATGGAGTATAACCTTAAAAAACTGTGATTCACTAAATTGTAAACCTGGAACATATAATATTGTAGGGCAACTATACTTCAATAAAATTTTTTTAAAAAGAGTTAAGAATTCTATTCGTTCATAAGGGATTAATAAAGAATGTAAGTTTTTTTTTTTAATAAGCTATCTTCCACTCTTGGTTACATGAATAATGAAGAAAAACGACAACTTTTTAAAAGATTATCAGCAGTTAAGCACATATTAGCTGTCAATCAAAACGTACTGACTGTGCAGACCAGACCAACACCGTAACTGAGACAAGTGAGAAAACAACACTAGCTCTTCTGAGCCAGGTAGAAAGGAGATACCAAATCACAGAACTGTAAACTAACCAGACCCACCTGACCCAGATGTTAACTACAGTAGTTTTCAGTCCGTGCTCCGGAAATATTAACAGCCTCCTCCTGCACCCCCAGAGCCCAGAGCATGAGCAGGGAGCCCATGTGAGGAGAGGGCTCCACCACTGCATTAGTCTTAAAACTAATGATCTAATCTGATGCAACAGTTACACATTTCTTGAAAGTATAAGAAATACAATTCTGCTTGAAGTGGCCCTTAAGTAAGTAAGGTGTCTCAGTTTCCCGAATCTCACTTATACAGGTACCAGAAAGCTTTAAGGAATTTGGAATTTCCCCCACACTAAAAACATATCAAGAGAATTGAGAAACTGCAGAAAACCCGTTTTTCTCTCAGTTGGATTTTCACTCTAACAAATCTCTCAGACAACTGGCTGATTGAATCAAACAACATTCATACAGAAATAAGGTGATTATAGCTAAATAAGGGCATGAATGTTATATATTCAAAATCAAGTCCTAGCACAGGACACAACGGCTCTACTACCTTAAGGCAGTGTTAAATGTTTTTTCCCCAGAGAAAGTCCATGGAGAGTTACATTCATGTTGCTACAATACAAGTCAAAGTAAGGGAAATACTTCTTTGAGTCAAAAACTTCAGTTCAATTCAAACACCCACTTACAGACTGGGCTCAAGGCTAGGCTAGAACATCAAAAGTAAGGGGTTTGAACTCAACGGTCTTTTGCATTATGAGATGATAAACACTTTTTCTTGGTTTCCATGAAAGATGACTCACACAAAACCTTCTCATTTTAGAAAGTTTATATAATCCCATCTCAAAAGTGTTTGTTTAGATAAACACAGAGAGAGTGAAGCACTGAAAGGACCTTAGAAATAACAAAGACTGACAAATTCTTAAATTTCAGAAATTACAGGTGCTAGATTCAAGTCCATCATTTAACCATTTTAAATACACTAACTTTTAGATGTCTTACCCTGTGAATCTCTCACTGTCTCCTGCTTCCTAAAGAATAAAGAAAACCAGCCATGCTCTGCACTGGCTAACAATACCTGCAATGAGCAGAGAATCCATCCTGGCAGGGGGCTGATGTGGTTTGAAGAGTTTGGACAGATCCTCCTCAGGGAGCGGGGGTTCCCCTCGACTCTGGCGCTGCATATTCTCCTGCTGGCGACGCTGCTGATACTAAAATTCAGAGAGGAAATGATTGGGTTATTTTTCTCTACCTGGGGAGAAAAAAGATCTCCCTCACTTATGTGATCAGCAAAACTCCACTACTTTGAACTCCAATCTCGGTTTTATAAATGTAACCCTTCATAACTCTTGCTTCTAAGAGGCTAAATATGGTTAACAGTCAAAGAAAACTTCCTTGTTGTAAACTCTAGTGTCACTCTGAGCTCTAGGATTATATAACTAATGATTTAGAAAAACAAAACTGGTTATGTGAGAAACATGGGGCTTACAGGCAAAGAAGCTCAAGATTCATGAGCGAAAGGGAGTAACTTGACCAATTATGACAACGGGGTAAACAGCACTGCAAGTATGATTCATCTTAACTTGAAGAACTAAGTAATGAAATACCATATTGGGGAACTTTTTCAGCTTTATCCTTATTGACCAAAGTAACAATGATACTGATGATGTTACTATTGTAACTTCACCATTCCTGTTATTATTATAACAGTAAATACTATCAATTCCTAACAACAGATAATCATCTGTGCTTTAGCTCTACACCGAAGAAAGAATATTAGCTCAGATAATGCTTCAAAAACTTTCAAACTCTGGATTCTTAAGACTCAATGCAGAGAAACTGGGGTTATATATAAAGGTATATATCAACTATAAACTTATAGTTCAAACTACAATCAAGATGCTAATAGCTGTGGACTGCTTACAACAGCAGAGGAAATAATATCCCACACACAGCCTTAAAAGGTCAGATAATGGGAAACCAGGGTAGGCTAGTAAAAATTTTAAGTCCTTAGATAAGGGAAGTAACTTGCTTTGCAAAAATTTCTACTCATTATGGGGTATGAGAGTAGAAGTGAGACAAATCTAAAAAGGGTTATGAATGGTGCTAAGTAGGAATAAATGTCAAATGCAAAAATTTATGACATACTAGAATTCTAAAAAATATCTCCTGAGATTGGTTTCCAGAATCAACTGTTTCATTGGTGACAGATTTTCAATTTGATCCTCCAGTTGGGTCTTTTACCTACAGGAAGAACCAGCAAGGGAATGGGATCAAGCTGGTTTTATTCTCCCCAGTTTATAAGAGACTTTCACCATCACCATCTTCACCACCATCTTTTCAGTTAAAAAAATGATACTTTATAGATTTATATGTGTTTTAAAAATTCTATGTGTATAGAAACACAGTATTTTAAATTTCACGAAATATATGAACATTGGTATTAAATTTTTAAATATGATATTCTCAGAACCACTTAGTTGTGCTTAAAATCCTACAGTTAACAACATCTAATTTAAAGTATATTTTAATGAACAGAGTAATCAAACACCCACATGTACGTACATTCTGGAATCCACCTATCTATGAATCAAATGCTAAGAACATTTCAGAGCAATAGAATCCAAAACAGTATTCCAGGAACTGTGAAAATCATGTGGCCTTCAGGCAACACTAATAAAGATTAAGATTAAACGGCCAGAGCAGTGTGGGTGTGCATATGAGAATATCCAGGTAATTCCAGATAAATCTGTATTATACTATCTATTTCACAGCAGTTGATCTATTATTTCCTATCAAAATTGCTTGCTCTTAATCACAATTGCTCAGTTTTTTTATATGAACTGAAGACTGCTAACTGTACTGCAATGAGCCACTAGCCAACCAATTATAGTTAGTAAAGAAATAAGCTGTGACCCTCTAGAATCTCTCTGCCTCTGATTTTCTCAATAAATGTATCTCTTTTTTGCATAACCTTGGCATTACAATATGAGCTTAATCTACCAGCTCTCTTCAAGATAGGTATTTTTAAGTACAACTTGTAAATAATATATTAGGAACATACTATATCAAGAATAATCTTTTAAAACATGATAGCGTTACTAGCTAAGAGTCAATGCTTTATCAAAGATAATTTAGATCGTTTTGAAGATGACTCTTGAAGCACCATACTTTGAAAGAAATTCTATGTTTGTTGAATTTTCCCATAATACAAACCTGATGTTTCTGCTGCTGCTGTTTACTCGTGTTCCTCATGTATGTGTTATATTTAACTATATCTTGGCTCATTTCATCCACTCTGTCCATCAGCAACTGGAGGGTCTTCCCCAAATGACTGCTGAAATATAAAGTAAGTATACTGACATGTCATACTTTAAAGTCATAGCTCTGCCACTGCTCTGAGTAGTTTTGAGACATTAAACTCATCTGCCATTTGCTAAAAAAAAATGAAAGCACACACATACAGGAAAGCAAAGGCAGAGGAGAGAATGAGAGTCGGCTTGTTATTAAACCTTCCATATCAAACCCACAACTATTAACTACAAGGGTATCTGAAATAGCTCAGTTTCTTAGTGTCAGAGCATACACATGTCAGAGTAGAAAGAGTTAAACATATCTAGCAGGGTATCTAAAATGGGTACTTTCTGAACAACCAAGTTTAACCTAGGCTCAGGACTCCTGAACCCGTTTCCTGAGCCCCGCCTCCACTCTCCCCAATTGTGCTCCAGAGCATTCAAATCAGTAGCCACAGAAAGGAAGAACTGGCAAACAGACTGAGACTTCTGGCACATGGTTTCTCTACCTAGCAGGCTCTGAAGGAGTAACAATCGCATTTATTCTGCAAGGCCAAATGAAGAAAGAGGGCTCCTTCCCCTCTGCCCTTCCTAGAATCTGAAGTACAGTCATTCATCTTTCTTTTCCTCTCCAAAAATTTCTACTGCAGCTTACTTACCAAAATCTTCTTACAAAGTGATGCTAATGGTTAGTACAACACCCACCATATTCACTGATTTCTGCCCACAACTATCTCCTACCATGTTAAGGCCCAGTACACGTATATGTACTCTAAAAATAACTAGCTGACAAATAGTACTCATTCATTCATTCCATACAGGTATCTACTAAACACCTATTATGTTCCAGCCTCAGTGTTAGCAAATAAGGAGACACTAGTGAATGAGACATTCCTGGTCTCGGTCTTCACTGAGCTTCCAACTGACGGGGAGAGGAGAGGAGGGAAGCGGGGAGATAAGACACTTAGGTAGCGCAGTGAGAGTATCTCTTTTAAAAGGTGACAGGCTGGAAGCACAAGATTAGAAGGAATCAGCCATGCAAAAAGTATTCTAGGTGAAAGAAAGCCCAAGTGCTGAAGGCCTGAGGTGGGTAAGAACTGGACAGGTAAAAAGAGGAGGCCTGGCATGGGAGGAAAACAGAGACAGGCTAGGGAGGCCAGACAAGCACACACCAGGAGCCTTCAGCTGCCTCGCACAGCACCCCAACCACACGGTCACTTAGTGTGAATGAGAACCCGCGACTCTGACATGAATCCCTGGTGACATGTTTTGCCTGAAATCTTAAAATGACTTAGCCTGGCTGCTATGCAGAGAATACACTGGAGGGTAGCAACTAGGAGACGGTTAAGAGTCCACTGTGGAGTGCTGGCAAGAATGTGGAGAAATTAGAATACTCGTACATTGTGGGGAGAACGTAAAATGGTGCAGCCACAGTGGAGAACAGTTTGGTGGTTCCTCAAAAAGTTAAACATAGGGTTACCATATAACCCAGCAATTCTACTCCTAGGTATATACTCAAGAGAACTGAAAACTTATGCTTACACAAAAACTTGTACATGTATGTTAATAGCTGCGTTATTCAAAACAGACAGAAATCGGGGGAAAAAACCGAAAAGGATGAATGGATAAACAAACTGTGATTTGTCCATACAATGAAATACTACTGAGTTATAAAAAGAACAAAGTACTGATATATGAATGAAACTTAAAGGCATTATACTAAGTGGAAGACGCCAGACACAAAAGGCCACTTACAGCATGGTTGCATTTATAGGAAACGTCCAGAAGAGGCAAATCCACAGAGACAGAAAGTAACTACTGGCTGCAAGGGGATGAGG
Source organism: Lipotes vexillifer (assembly GCF_000442215.2). NCBI lineage: Eukaryota > Metazoa > Chordata > Mammalia > Artiodactyla > Lipotidae > Lipotes > Lipotes vexillifer. The sequence goes on along the minus strand of NW_006778543.1, from coordinate 4,149,976 downwards.
GGAGGCAAAGTGACTACATAGAGGCATGGGGTTTCTGCTTGGGGTGATGGAAATGTTTCAAAATTAGTGGTAATGATTGCACAATATTGCAAATGCATTAAAAACCACTGAGCTGTATTCTTTAAAAATGGTTAAAATGTTAGATTTTATTTTGCATGAATTTTATTTTAAAAATGCATGCGTGCAGGGCTTCCCTGGTGGCGCAGTGCTTGAGAGTCCGCCTGCCGATGCAGGAGACGCGGGTTCGTGCCCCGTTTTGGGAAGATCCCACATGCCGCGGAGCGGCTGGGCCCGTGAGCCATGGCCGCTGAGCCTGCGCGTCCGGAGCCTGTGCTCCGCAAATGGGAGAGGCCACAACAGTGAGAGGCCCGCATAACGCAAGGAAAAAAAAAAAAAAATGCATGCGTGCATACGCGTGCGCGCGCGCGCGCACACACACACACACACACACAGAGACTCTACTGTGGCACTGCAGAGAGACGTAGTGGCGGCCTGGAACAGCCCAGTGGCAGTGAACATGGAGAAAAGTGGGCAGAACTGAGAGAGGAATCAAGGGCGACTCCCAGTTTCCTGGCTTGGAGCAGCTAAACGGTTGGTTACAGCACTTACAGAGAAAGAAAAGGCTGAGGAAGAAACAGACTGGGAATATTGGGAATGACTAAAAGTAAATCCAGTTAAAACATGGATTCCATCTGTAACCTGAAGAAAATAATTAGAAAGCTTTGGCTTTCTAGATCTGGTGTGTGTGTGTGTGTGTGTGTGTGTGTGTGTGTGTGTGTGTAAATTTATCTTTTAATCCCAGGTCTGGCACTATCTATCTTACCTTGATCCAGCAGCTTGATCTAATGACTTAACTGAAGAATCAAGTGTTTTCAAATTAAATTTTATTTCATATTTATCTTATTCCATTGTAATTTTGTGAATCATTTTTCAGTTTTAAATATTTCTTCTTTGGACATCAGATTAAGTATTCACTTTTCTGTTCTTTTCCAATGTCTTAATAGTCTGATTTTAATTCATCCATAATTTGAGCTGATGGTGCAAGACCAGGAATTAAAATGATTTTTTTTTTCCCCAATAGCTAATCGAATGTCCAGATCCACTGATTATTTAGTTACAATGCTTTCCAAGTAACTTCAGGGCTGAAATTTAACTATACTGTGCCCTCTCACATGCATTCTTTCAACACACATTACTGAGTACATACTTACTTTTCCAGTCACTCTGTTATAAGATACTATATTCAATTACTCTGTTATAAGATACTATATAAGACATTGTTGCACTCAAAGCATTCTAGTGAGAAGCAAGGAACACAAAAAGAAATGCAACACAGTGGTAGTAGATTCTATAATAGAACAGAAGCATAAAAGATAGTTTGGTGGGATCAGATGAGACTTTCCAGATTATGTGACAGCCAAATTTTGAGTTTTTGAAGGAGCTGAAGATGGGAGTTGGAGACAAGGAAGATGCAGAGGGACACTGCAGATACCGTGTGTAGTTAGCATGCTCAGAGACACTGGCATGAAAAGCATGATACATCTGAAGAACTGCAAGTAACTCAGTCCATCAGAAGCAGCACGGGAGAAGGTCAAGACTGGGAAAAAAGAGAGCAATGAAACTGAAGAGGCCAGCGGTCACGGTGCAAAGACTCTTGGAAGTTGGGCTATAAGTTTGGATGCTACTCCAAGGACAATGGGGACTCAGCCAAATATTTTAAGCAAAGGAGTAATATGATCACACAATTTGCATTTAGCAAGATCACTGCAATGAAAGAGGAAAAGGTTAGAAGCAGGAAGTTAAGAGACTGTGAAAGTAATCAGGAAAAGAAATAATGAGGCCCTGACCTAAGGTAGCAAAAGACAAGGAATAAGATGAAATCACCCCAGGAATCACACACAGGAAGACAGACCCCAAGGAACACCGACATTTAGGGATGAGCAGAAGAAGGTTGACTGTGGGGAATGAGAAGTAACCCAGTGGTAGTATCCTAAACTACAAAGAAAGCATTTCAGGAAGAACGTTTATCAACATATTAAATATTCAGCACTCTATAACATCCAGCAATGTCGTGATAAAGTCATCTTTTGCAACTTCAGCGAGAACTCTAACAACACAGAATAGATGGAATACTAAGTGTTTAGGATAAGTGGAAAATGAGCAAATACAGACAGCGACATATAGAAAATCCTATTAAGAAGTTTGACTGTAAAGAAAAAAAAGGGGGGAGAAAATGAAGTAAAAGGTTAAAGGAGATGGATATTAATGGCACGAGGTCAAAAGGTGTTGTTTTTGTAACTTTGTTGTTTAAGATGATGGTGACTTTAAACAAGTTTAAATGTCCTTACTTACTCTTAGGAGATGCATGTTCAAGCATTTAGGGGTTAAGTGCCACGTCTGCAATCTACTTTCAAATGGTTCAGGAAAGAAAGTACCCATTTATGTCTAGAGAGAGAAAGAGAACAGGTGCAAATGTAGCAACACATACACCTGGTGAATACAGGTCAATGTTTATGGGTGTTCACTGTATTACTTATTATCCTTTCAATTTTTCTCAACTGTCGAGCATTAAAAAAAAAAAAAAAATTAATGGGAAAATCCACTCAATAAATGTAACAGAAAAGAACCAGTACAGAGAGGAACTGGAGATAACCCAAGGAGAGAGGGTGCAGAAAAAGACAGACCTGGATGAGGCCTCAGGGGAGACACTGATCCCTCATTTTCACCAGTTAAAGAACTGAGGCCCAAAGAACTATATTAAATACAAGAAATACTGTAATTAACTACATGATTACTTGTTAAATAAGTCACTTATGTTCTTAAGCGCAAAAGAAATTCACAGAAGGGAAAGATCACCACCAATCCTTGACTGGGTGATCGAGGAGAGAGCAATGACACTGGAGAAAGCCATTAAGAAGAGTTAACCGCCATTGCAGAGAAAGATCTATTATTTTTTCCAGACCTTACATCTTGGAGACTGACTACACTGATTTTAGCAATGAGAAAGGTGCTACTAGAAGAGAACTTCCCTCTCTACTAAAAAGCGTCTTTAATGCGAAGTACTAACATTACGTGTTGTAGGTATATGTAATTAGAGTGAAAGAGCACAAGCACAGGTATGTGGACTTTAAACATTTCATAACATTTCCGTTACTATAGTGCTCTTCAGAAATCTAACCAATAAGAAATACGTGAAAATCTGCACAGTACAGGTCTTGAAGGGCAAAAGGAATTAACAATAATACAGAACTATTTCACAGATAACACTCATAGGAAATCAGGTCCACTACCAAGAGCAATTGTATGGGGATCTTTTCAGTACCAGTTCAACTAGAATAGTGAAACGGAGTTATTGTTGGCAGTTTCAATAATATAGTCTTTTCTTTTATTGCCAAGGAAACAAAGAACTGAAAACAGATAACTTAAACAGATGTGAATGGAGAGGTGCAGTGATAAGTCTGCTCTGGCTACAGTATCAATTTGTCCTTATTATCCTTCATGTATGATGCCCACCCTTAGTTTACTTTTTTAAAGAGGAAATAACAGAATTGTTTTTTTCATGTGTGAAAAGCCAAAGGCCTGTGTAACAGATTTTTAAAAATTAATAAAGGCTGTTATGAAATAACCATTACCAGAACTTCCGTCTAATAATATTAAAATTAAGAATTAGAATTTTTTAAATGAAAGGGAATGCAATATGTTTTATTCATAGCATAAAGCAAACTTATCAGGTAAATGAAAGAACTGGAACGCGCATATGGGTTGTGATAAGCAAGACCAAGCAAAACGTTTAAGGAGCTACTTCAGAATGATTTCTGATGTGGTTTCTTAGAAAAAGTTTTATGGCAAATGATAATTAGCATCAACATACTACTATGTTAGAAATTAAAATTTGAGAGGTACAAAGGTTACATTTTAGTCTTTTAAATTAGTACTATCAGTTTGGGCCAATGTAACAGTCCATTCGTATAAGCACTGCTTCAAGGTTGCTGCTTTTTTTTTTCTTCTCCCAATAGGAACACCAATTTACCCTTTTAAATAACTTCACATGGAAAGCAAACATCTTCTCTTCCTATTTCATATAAAATACAGAAGATTGAAAACTATAATAAAATATTTGTCCAGATCTTAGTTGCTATGGCGAACTGGGAACATTTTCTTGGCTATTCTAAATGCTGCTTTGGACAAACAGACATTACAGACCAGCTCATTGGTAATGGGAAAGCAGAAAAGGGCTGTATTTGTTTTGTATCCTCAATAAAGGAAGCTTGGGGAAAGGTGAAGACGTAAATAATATGTAAGCAAAAGCTTTCACATAGTAAATTTAAAATTATTATATAACTATATACTTAATACCTCAAATTGCATGCTGAAAAAGGTTCTTAGCTCAATGCTTTAAATACAGGTGTGCCGAGTGTGTTTGTGAAAGCAATGAAGAAAAATATGACCCTCTAAAAGAGACAAATTAAAGGACTATTGTGAACATACGTTTGCAGTCAAACAGTACACTCTTTAGTGCCAAATGACCCTTGCAACCCGGCTGTATTACTGAGCACTCCGTTTACCATCCAGTTTCCACCTCCTTCCCCTGTTAAGACTTTCTAGTGGCCTCTGTGACGAATTCATGCAATGAAGGTGGCACTTCAACCACAGTCCCACCCATCCCAGTGCATGGAGAAGAACACTGGGTACACTGGTCCTTCTGGGTTTACCCCTACTTGTCTTATATTGAAGAAGTACGAAGCCTGCATATTCTTTTGGACTAGCTTCCATCTGGGATAACTAGAAACCTGATAAATAACTGAGCTTCTTTTCCAAACTGGTTACTTTATGAAAACACACCTTGTTTTTCTAAGCCATTCAGCAAGTGCATACTGACACATTACCTACTTGCTATTAGCCTTCTCCTGCCACAAAACAATCACTAACATCAAGCTTAAAGGGAATTTAAAAGGAGCTATATACATGACTCTGTTCGTATTTCTGTTAAAAGCAATAAATGAGGGGAAATGAAACATTAATTCCATAAAGGAAATAATCTGTTTTAGAACACCTCAGTCAGCATTTTATCAATATAATAAATACTATCTTAGCAACTAGATAGCCAAAGCAGTCACGATGAAGCAAATGATGTCACCACTGTCTAAGAAGCAAAAGCCAGTGTGAGGTTCAGAAAATTCTAATTTTGGTTGAAAATTCAAATGGAAAGTTTACTGCTAATAGAGCCTACATCTGAACAAGGGCAAATGCCACAGTAAAACAAAGAAGCATTTTGGTTTTCTCCCAAGCATTATTAAATATCCAGACCTAATACCACAGCCTCTAAGGCTACTGTACAATAAATAAAGCTGAGCCAAATCAAAAAACCCCTCCCCTGTGGGCATGTACCATCTCAAAGCAAAAATGACACAGAAAAGACAGCAGAGGGTTCCTATAATAACACGAGCTATTAGTATTCAAACACCATCTCACTTTATCAATAACCACGGCGTTTTTCCCTGGATTTTAGCAGAGCTGGACAAGTACTACATGTTGCTACTGTGTCTTAAGAACCTCAAAATGTGCTTAAGTAATTTTCTTCTTGTTTCACAGGTTAAAGTCTAAGTAAAAGACTCTTTTGCAGAAAGTGATAAAAAAGGGACTTTTCATTAGACAGGGCCGCTTACCTGCTAGCAAGACTGAGCAATTCATGTTTATCTGCTACAGCTGACTTCTTCTCAAGCTCCCACATTAGGACGTTGATCAGATGTGAATTTTTAATTACAATCGGCACTTCTTCAAACATGTGCTCAAAGGTGATATTTCCCTTTTTCAATCTGTGAAGCATGTTAAAAATACATTAGTCTGGTGGTCAGAAGTAAGTGTTAAAGTGATTATTTCATACACTTTCCCTAATTACAGGCCCTCTTCAGGATTTTTGTTTGTCTCATTAGCACTCTTTTAAAAAGGGAGAGAAACTAGAGTTTTACAGAGTCAAGCCTAAGTCGAGTGATTTGAACAACTCTGAAAATGATCCGAGTTGGAGCTATAAGACTAGAAAATAAGACTCTTAGCAAAAGAAACTATTGTTTCTGCACAATCAGGTTATCTTCAAAATTGCAGATACTAAAATGTAAATGCCATAGGAAATCATGTTATATAATCTATATCTAAAACATTTAAAATAGCTAGAAAAGAGAAATACTCTAGTTTTTGGAAAGTTCACTTTAAAAGCCAACTGAACTCAAGAGATTAACAAGTAGCAGGACACTCACACGTTACTCCACACGCGGTGGCTGAGAACACGGCGAGAACGCAACTCCTCGGAGTTTAGTTATAACTACCATGCCCAGGAAGTGTTCAAGAGTTAGCTTTTCTTTTTAAATGCTTCGCATCTTAATTTCTTTAGGAGCCAAATGGTAAACTAGTAATGAATTGTCTGTCCTACATGAAGTCAAAAGCACTAACTTTAATAAGAAATAAAAATTCCTATAATTAACAGAAAATGACAGAATTCTGAATTTTTAAAATTTTAATGTAAATATTCCAATGCCATTATGTAGGATCACAAAACAGCTTTTCAATTAATTCTTTGCATACCTGTCACCCATAAAATATCCAAAAAATCCACATTCCTTACTGAACCCCCCAAAATATTTATATCTTTCCACACACACCCCCAATGAAACAGGAGGTCAGAAAATAAGACAAACAGCTCATGACTGTTCTGACACAGAACTTACAATCTGACAGCCACTGAACACTCACTCATCCCATCTCCCTTTATTTAATCATATACTTCTTCAAATCCAGTAGCTAATTAATCCCCACTCTAACTGAATTCACTCATGCTGAGAACAACAGATGAGACATTCCATAAAGAACAGTTTAAACATGGAAAGGGAGAAATCAAGTGGCACTCAGCCATGCAGAAACTTCTACCGTCCACATGGCAAAAGCATTACCATACCACCACCGAGGATTCAATACATGTGGCAAACTAATATCTCAAAAGAAAAACACCCGATCCTTAACATATGCCTTATAGGCCCCCAAACACTTACGCTTCGGGAGAAAAATCCTTCTCTTTACAAACTTCCATCAGTTTAGGAGTCAGTCTGTATGCCTTTAGTGAGAGAGACCCTTGGGCAGTTTTTATGGGATCTCAAATAAAGAAAAGAAAAAGAAATTACTAAGAATTCTGTCACTACCAGTGCCCAAATGACACTGGTTCTGGGCACATTCTGTTAATTATCATAGTCTTTGCAAAATGAAGATCAAAATAATCAGAACACAATTTGAAGCAGATTCAAACCAGCATAGCAAACAGTAAGTGAAAATGCAGGAACCTATCATCCTACTTATAATAGGCAGAATAACTTCCTCCCGAGAGTATAAACAGAAGATACAAAATACAGTTATTTTCAAATCTATTCCTCAGCTAGAACCAGCAATCTTGACAAAAATTAAATATAGCATATGTTCTATACATCTTACATACATCTTGTATAATTAGAAGGGAAATATTAATGAATATTAAACATGAAAATTCACTGGACACATTGTGTAGTTTAGTCCACTAATTTAAATAAACAGCCCTTCCAAAATTTATCCATCCTAACAACCACTGTTCAAATTTTTTAGTTAAAGCAGATTCTAAAAACAAAACCACTACAGTCAAAGTGCAATCACAAGTCTCTCTTTAGTTTTAGAGAAACTAATTTTGTCAAAGCTAACGCTTAAACACTCCGTGAGTAAGGGAGCTTAGCACTTGCTGCATAACGGCTCCGGCATGCCAACATTCGCCTAAAACCTGTGTTAACATTCATGTTGCCTGAAACTTAACACAGTGAAACTTTTAGCAATAGGTGATAAAATGAAAACCAAAATAGATTGAAACAAGTGGAAAATTCATCAAGGTCTGATGATGCAATGTTTCCAGCCAGTATAAGTACACTTTAACAACTTGTTCTTTACTGTAATCCAATTGTTAACATACTGAAACAATTTGGGGGCAGCTCATAAGATTGATCGTATTCATTAGTATTTTTTCTGACAGATACTCAGGACGTTACATTTACTTCTCAGCTGGAAACTATATGCAAGTCTGCCAGATATGGCAAACTGTGAGTGTTTGGGGAGGGGGAAGGCTATAAAGCTGTTAAATTGCCTACAGTTCTGATACAGCACAGAACATCTGGTCTGGAGAGCTTGAGGAAACACCATTAAATAGGCCGAAAAGAAAAAAATCTTTGTGCTAAGAAACAGTCCAGGTTTTGTACGCTGCTGTCAGAGGTATAAAAAAACTTGGCACACTGTGTTATGATTGGTCAGTCACGTACAGAGCCAGACACTCTAGCAATCGGGGTTTGTTAGACATCTGGTCTAGTTCCACCAGCCCCTTCAAATGAGGGAGGGGAGATGGAGGAATAAAAATGAAGCAGCTACTCCAGCATTCCAAAATGTACACATCAGGGCTCTGATAGCAAGAAAAATAAACAGAAAGAAGGAAACCCTGTCTAGACTTAGCTGCTGCTGAGGCTGCTGCAGAAACAGGGTTGGTATTTACTTGAGAAGGCCTGCCAGGCTGCTCTTAGAGGCGAAAAGACAGAAAGCAAAAATAGTAGTAGTAATAATATTAAGGGAAGAAAAGAATAATAAAGGAAACTCCTACTAACCGTAAATGAGAACGACAGATTCTTCAATGGCATGCTGGTAACTGAACTGAGAATCCAGAAGCGCCCGGGTGACGAACGAGCCGTAGTATGTGGACTGGTACCAGCCCACGTGGAGATGGTCGATGTTTACATGGCGAAGGCTCCGCATCATTTCCATCTGATATTGGACTAGATGATGGGGACGAGGGGGACAAAAGAAAAACTATTTAATGACAGTACCCATATTAAAAAACAAGCCTTTTTGGAAACAAATTTCTACACAACTATTTATTAGCTAAAGGGAACAGGTTTCCAGATTTTAAATTCATTCGCTTCATATATAAAGAAAACAAATTAAGCTTTCAAATCATTAGGGCATTCCTTTTCTCATTAACAAAAACACATTCTGTAGAAACAGTATTAAAAATGTAATAATAATGCCTTATTCCAAACAAGCAATTATTTATTAAATGTGTCTCCACTTTTAAGGAAAAAATTTGTGTAATTACTAAATTGGATGGTTCTAAGAAGTTATGTTTGAATTAATAAGTTGAGAGTAGTTATCAACGTCTTCAACACAGCTTTTAGAACTGAGAAGTTAAAACCATCAAGAAAACCAACAGGAAAACAATTAACTACCACATTATTTAAGTATGAACAGGACACAAGCTGTAGCTGATTAAAAATAGAAGAATTCATTTTTGCCTTCAACTGGTGCCCCCTGCTGCATGTGCTAAATTTAGAAAAGAATTCTTTTTTCTTGTCTGTGTGTTCCTTTGTGTTAAGTAATCAACAGTATTTTTTTTCATTAGAATAGTTATATTTTAATCACCATGTATAGAATGAAACAGTTGGATGACTTTTACATGTCAAATTAATGACTATAACGTATATTATTAACTCAAAGCTGTATTACTAGAAAAATGGGTGCAGACACTATAATAATGTATTCTGAAAAGCAATATAGCCCAATAATGAGTAGCAAATATTTAAAACAGGAGAAAATTTTATAGTTAACATAATATTCAAGCTATTTCTATTACAATAAAAATGCATGACTGTGTTGAGTAAACATATTTGCTTAACTCAAAATCTAACCATTTCATTTTCAAAACTCTTAATCAGGTTTTAGCAAAAGTAAAGTTAAATGTCTGTCATTTCCTTGGTTATAGCACTACAGTTTTACAAAGCAAACAAAATTCAGGATCATAAAGTATAGAAGAACCTTCCCCAGATGGACACGGTCTTTTCAACACTTGTTACTAGGTAAAGAAAGTATAAATCTGCTTATTCCAAGGAAGGTTATATTTCTTACGATAAAAGATGGCAGCCAACTCATCAACTACTCAAGAATTATGTGTTTTTTGAAGTTTTCTTTTTATATACAATATGAAGGTTTCAAGAAGCAGCAGCATAAAATTAACATGGTAATCTTGAATCAGTTACCTTTTATCTTAATTTTTTCGCTCTCTAGCATATAAGGTATCCCCCTTCCTAGCCAGTTTAACAGATTCCTATCAACCACATAAAACTGGGATAGAACCATCGCTATTGTTTCTTTCTGCTTTAAAATTTCATAACTCTTTTAAAGTAAAATCATGGATTTAGCTAGTAAAATATAATCAAATGTAACTTATGAATGAAAAATTCTAATATCACCAGTAAAACAGGAGCCAGAACTAAATTTAAGTATTTATTTTAAAGGGATAGGAAAGAGGAGATGGGGAGCAATTACCAAGCAACTGACAGTACAAACACGATTTTATAGGATGAGCTTTTTAAAATTGGTACTTCTAAAACATCTGCCAATGTACAATTTAGCTATAATATAAGCAGAAGACAGATTCTACCAACTGGCAATAGTAGAAAAGAAGAAAAGACCCGGAGTCTAGCGATCTAGGTTCTCATGTCGGCTCTGAGATTTCTACCGTGGGGCATCTTGCTGTCTTTCTCTGATGCTCAGTTTTCCCATCTCCAAAAAGATCTGAGAGCTCATCCCAGTCAAAATGCTACGATTCCACACTGTTCACTGGATATGCTAATTACAAGTAATGATTCTTCTATAAACTAAAGCAGGTAGCATGCATTAATAATTAAAAGTGCTTTCCTATGAAAAATATTCTGTAATCTTACTAAGTCAAACAGCCTGAATACAACAGATTTTATAATAGCATTTTCAGGATGCATGAAGTAGAAAACTTTACAATCAGTAGCAAACCTCCAGATTCCTTCTTCATCCAGAGTCTTACCTATCTTACAGCCCCTTGGTAACGATAAGGAGGAAAATGAGGTGTTTCTCTCAGCTAGAGAAGAGACTGAAGGCTAAGCCTATGAATGAAGCCTGTCGCCCTCGGAGTTACCATTGTAATAAATGCCAATGTATTTATTTCTGGGGATTGAGGGATGAAGAAATAAACCTCTATATTATGGGCGAGGCTGGAGGTGGGGGGAGCACTTCTATTTTCCTCTTCTACAGCTTAGAAAATCATGACATAGAAGATTTTACGAGGCTTTAATAAAAATCTATTTTTAAGGTCATAAGAGTTTTCATAGGATGAAAATACAAATCTAAGGGTTAAGACCAATGACAGGTGAGTTAATAAAATTGCTTTTGAAAATCTAAAATGAACTGGAATTTCACTATTACACAAAAAAAAAATATGTGAAATTTCAGGTCATTCTTCATCTAGGTTTAGACCTACCACCCCTATTTTTTAAATTAAAAAACACAACTTTTTTTTTTTTTTAAATGCATGTCCTCTTGGAGGTATCAGAGAAAGGATCTAAAAAGACTACAAGGGATCCTTGAAAAGGTGAGGGTAAGGGTGCCAGAGCTCCAAAGAGAAGCTGAGGTGCACTGAGGCCCAGTCCTCACTGGAACTACACATATGAGGCTCCAATAAACGCACAGTTTAAAGAGGTTACTTCGATTTAATTTAAAAAAAATTTTTTAAGGAAGTCATATTTGTTCTATTATATGCAAGAAAGAGACAACTCAGAAACAGCCAAGTGAATTTTTATCTCTGCAGTCTTTTAGGTCTATGTCCTTGTTCTAATGTTAACACAGACATGTGACCTTTGTCTCCTTTCACAGTTTTTCCTCCTCCTCCAACCCAAGTTCTCAAAAAGTACAAAATCAAACCCTACAAAAGCTTCTCGGTAAACCTACGTGGGGACAAGAAATGCAGAGCAGACTGTCCCACTAAACTGTCTCAAAACTGTGCTCCCAACACGCCCATCAATCAACTCAGCTGAGCTGCCACACCAGCTGACACCCATTTACCCTCTGACAAGGAAAAAAAGTCGTGATACAGTGACATGCCAGTAAACTTTACACAGGAAATAAGGAACGATAATTCCAGATTCTAATCTCCCAGGCAAATGCCACTGCTTTAGTGGCTCTGCTAGTCTAGTCCCTCTCAGGAGTTATGCTGGAGGTGGAGGGGAGGGATACTGGGGGTGGGCAGGTGAGACACAAACAAGAGACCCAGTTTAGCTAGGACACCGGGTAAACAGAAAGGGGAAGGGCTCATGCTATCTGGAAAGGACTGTGAGGACGGACGTGTGTCCCAGCCCACAGGCTCTGGGGAGTAGGGGCTGGTGCTATTTCCTTCTCATTCCCAGCCATCCTCACTTACCCTCTCCCTGCCACCACCCGCCGCTGGAGTTTTAAAAGAAGGGTAGAAAAGTTGTGGCTAGACAGATAAGGTTCACTCCTATCTCTCAGAAAGAAGAGAATTACAGCAAAAGAAACAAAGGAGAAATGAGAAGGAAAAGAAAACCAAAGTTCCTTGATATTAAAGTGCCACACCTCCCTACAGTTGAGTTAAGGCAGATCAATGAAATAAGAGACAAGCATTTACTGGCAACTCTGACGAGTTGTCTCAGGGTTAGAGACACTTTCATTTTTGTTCTAAAGTTCTCGTATTTAAGAGAAGTCCAAGTGGCAATTTCAACCAACGATACTAACTTCTGAGTTAATGGCTAAATATTTCTGGAGAACTTTCCAAAGGTGAATAGCAAGGGAAAACTTTTGGGGAGAGGGGGATTACTTTAAAATATGATAATATTCAATAGAAAGGCTCAGAATTGTGTAGTGAGAAGTTTAGGAAAGAACATTTTAAACGTTGTTAGTTTAAAAAGCAACCCCCCTGCCGACTGACTGAGAAACAGTGCACAGCAAATGAATTTCAAAGACAAATTGGTAGTTACTACCAAGCCAACTCAAATTACTAATACAAAAGCTACACTTAGATGCAATTGAGGTGGTGCTACAAAATTTGGAAGGATTATAAAAATGACGTGAAGTTTTATAAATCTCTTCAACCTCTACAATTGCCTTCATTGCTTAAGCCGCTCCCAAGCAAAGGAGAGCCTGGTTTACAACACTGAGGAACTGCCCGCAATCTGGCACCAGTGTATTCACATTCACTTTTTCCAGATACCCTCTTTGCAAAACAGTCAATTTTAAACTGCCTAGAGCTAAACAGTCTTAACTGAGGCAGGCTGCCCAATAACTATTGCTTTCAAAAATCCACCACATTTGTTGGGCTTTCTCTCGTTTTATCTCCAAATATGAAAACACTGAAAATACTATGCTGCCTTATATTTAAATGCTGTATCTGGACTCACACACTGGCAAACAATCGAACAAGAGTTTGAGATATGAGTTCTCCTTAAGATCACCGGGAAGGACAGTGAATTCGAAGCTTTTCAGTTCAGCACAATAATTAATCAGCATTCTTTTCACCTCCAATTCTTCACCTTCATTTTAAAAACCATCTTTATTTTATTATTTTAAGTGAGCCCTCATGAAATGCAATTTATTGCCAAAAAACAGGAACAAAGAATTACCACAGTTGGCCAGGCTGGGATGAGCTGAAAGTAGAAAACTGAAGCTGAAGCATACTCTAAAACTATCTGTCTGGCAGATTGGTGGTAGTGGGGCATGGTAGAGATGTCTTATTGGGGAACAATTAAAGGACCAAGTAATAAACTAATTTAAATTTTAAAAATTATAAACAATTCAATGGATCTATTGTCTTATTTGACTACTTCGATATTGTATCAAACAAATCCAAATCATTTAAAAATATATTATAATAAAATCTTATTAAAAATATACATAGATATAGCCTGGAGGAAAAGGACAAGACTAAGCACCAGGAAAGAAACTAGCACTTAGTGAGCACTTATTATGTCACACTTCCTACTAAGTGGTCTACATATGTTATCTGACTTTATTCCTCACAATAACTCTAATGAGCTAATCACAATTACTGAAATCCTTTTAGAAAAGCTGTTTACCACAGCTTGTAAAGTGGCAGGACTCAGTTGGACTTTAGACTTTCTGACTCCAAAGCCCAGGCAACCATCCATTTATAGAATCTCATCTCTTCTTTATTAGTAAAGTGTAGAGTGAATTATTTCTGAATCAATAAAGCATAACAGAGATAGAGCAGAAATACACAATTTCTAGGTTTTCAGAAACCACAGCTTGTGCATGTTTGATCACTAAATTAACTAGTAATTTAGCACTACCAGTAAGATTTTAAGTGATAAAACCACCTTCAAAGATTTTTAAATGTCAAAGTTGAAATTATCACAAACATGTAATCAAACTCCTAAAACACTGCATTCTATGTTACTATTTGAAACTAAGCACTGGACCAGATCAAAGATGACCTGCACAAACAGATCAAGAAAAGGAACAAAGAGAAACCAGATGTAGTTGTACATGCTCTTTGAAACAAAGAAACAAACTAAGCTCAACCAAGAGATGCAAAGGGCTTTCAAAGCAAACAAACAAACAAAACCCCACAATTCTGAAACAAATCAGTGATAACAACAAACATGACAGGAAAGTGGAATACATCAAAATATATCTGTTCTAGCATTAGGGCTAATCTAAGGAGGGCTTTTAAGAAACTTATCACAACCCTCCTTCCCAGCAGCACCATGAGACACGGTGAGCGCGGACAGGCTATGAACTGTGAAGGCTCTGCCTCATTATTTAATAAGACAAACTATTCTGTGCTTTCCTCTTCATATCATATTTTCTGCCAAGCCACACATACGTTTCAGGCAATGCTCAAAGCTAGGAGCAGATGTAGATTTAAGCAAACAGAATGTGCATTTGAAAAAAGAATTAAATAAGAGTCTACTTCGGGTAGAGAGAACTATAGAGTACATATTTCTTAAAACTTCCATATTCTCTTCACCCAGTCTGCATTACGTATTCATCCTTTTTTTTCCCCCAATTAGTACACCTGTTATTAAGGCCACACTGGGACTGTTTAGGAACTATGGTAAGAGTTCAATTTCTCACAATATAGGGAAATATACAGTCCAATATAAATTCTACTCTACCCAGATATTAACCCGTTCTATTTAAAAAGAAATAACAAAAATACTGCCTTTCTTAAATCTTAACCAGAAATATTTTTTAAAGTGTTCATTTGTCCTGGGTGGTTTAATTTCTTCTTTAAAGTGTTTGTGAATTCTGACAAGTAATTTCTTCTGTATGCCAAGCTGGGAATAAGGGAAGAGGATGTGTGTGCTACTCTATCTTTTAAAACTAGTTAAGAGCTTTGAAAATTATTGGAAATCAGGGGTTTTTAGAGGTTTTAATGTATCCCAAGAAGTCTCCTATGAAATAAACTGGATTCTTCACAGAAAATACTGTGTATACCCTGCAACAAATTCACATTGTATCTTCTTAACCAAATCATGAAACACAGCCAAGAAATCCTATTTCTTTGAGGTTACGAGAATTTTTTAAATATATATATACATTTATGTCCTTGGTCATGAAAACAGATGCACGTAAGTGAATGACAGAGAACAGCAACTAAGTTAATTATATGTCATTTGAGATCCATTTACACAAACAAAGTAAATTCACTTTGATGGGAGCAAAGGGATATAGACCCCCTTTTCTTACCTATCACCATGAAGAAGTCTCACTTAAAGAATAACCTACTGACCACTGCTACCACTTGCTACAATTAGGAGCACAGTATGTTAGAAGACCAAATGAGAATCTTTGGGTTTAGAAAAATATATATTTCATGCTCTCGTGAGGACAGGTAACGCCCCTGTCATATTTACAGCTATATATCAAGTACTTGTTTAATGCTGGCACTAAGTTAGGTACTAAAAGAAATATTTCAGAAAACTAATTGTTGTTAATGTACTAGAGAATGGTCACAATTATTAGGAAATTATAGATAGATAAATCAATCCATCTCCATCTTACCATGTTCACAAAGAACATGAAGTAGCTTGCATTAAAAAGCATAACCAGTAAAATCACATCTAGGGAAAGTATAAATTAGATTAAAGAAGGTGGAAACTGAAGGTGAGGCAGAGACCTGAACAAAGTGAAGCAAGCCATAGATATTTTGGTTAAAACACACAAATTTAGTTCTGGGCTCTGGCAATCAAATCAGAAAGGGAAACATGGTCATTTATATTATCCAAAGGGAGAAAAACATAAGATCCCAAAGTAGGTAAGGCTTTTATCTAGTTCTTAAGCCTAAAATGAAATTTTCATGGGGGGTCTCAAAGGAAAACTATTGTACATTTTGAGAAGCAAAAGCATTTCTCTAATAGAACAATCACAACTGATTTACCTTTTTTATAAATCTAGGTTTTTAAAGGAAAACAAGGAGAGAATGGCTCATGAGTCTTAACACAGAAAACAGTTTGTACAAGTTACAAGCAGCAGCAGAAGCAGAAGCAGCAGCAGCAGGGGAATAAAAGAAGAAAGGGCTACCAAATGAATTAATACTTTCATCCTGTAAGAAACTACCTATCAAATTCAGGCTGTTCAAAACACAGAATGGGATGCATCAGTAGTGAGCACTAAATACTCAAAATAGAGAACAAATGATCATTTTTTTGGAAGAACTGTTTGCAGCATACAAGCAATACCGTTCATTCTGAAACCGTTTACTGAGTATCACCTGTGCTGGGAGGCTGATAAAAGTTATAGTGACATGAGCTTTAAAGGTACCCCCTCTTCAATAGGAGCTGGTGGCCAATTAACACATTTATCTCTCTGAACCTTAACTTCCCCACCTAGAAAATGATGGTTTCAACTTCCAACCATATGATGATGGCAATTTCAAAAACTCACCTCCAGTCCAGATGGCTGTTTGCTTAAAGAGCATTTTTCGGCGGGAGTTCCATAGGTAATGCACTCGGTAAAAGTATACACTGACTTTATCAATCCCACCCTCCATGCCTACTAACTCTGTTTTCTCCCTCAGTGAGAGGCCCTGAGTCATCAATCTTGCCCACCTTTCTCCCACACTCAGCTCATATAGTCCTCTACTTTCTTAGTAGCTCTCAAATCTGTTTTCTTCAAGGCAAAAATCATTTAGAATGTTTCTAAAAATTTTAACTGGGAAAATGCTCATGAGATGCCAAGAGGAGGAAAAAAAGCAGAATATGTGAGTAACCTAGGTTGCTCCCTCCTCCGAAAGAGAAAAACTAGAAAGATATATGCTAAAATGGTAATGGCAAGAGTTCTCCGGGGAGTGGGATCATAGATGATTTTTGTTTTCTTATTTATTCTTACCCTTATTTTCCATGGTTTTCGGCAAAAGAAGTGTGCAATACATACAATATTATAGGAGTACGTACACAAGTATCAACAGCATTTTCTTTTGCTAGCCAACTTATTACATTTAACATGGTCACCAAATAATCTGGATACCAGAGCTCCTAAACTGTGGGAGCAGAGAACAGAGTATGGTACCAGACTATTCAGAAGAATCTGAAGTAGCCAACCTGGTCTGAATACCATCTGCTATGGACTGGACTGTGACCCACTCCAAATTCTTAGGTTAAAAGCTTGACCCCCAATATGATGATATCTGGGAATAGGGCCTTTGGGAAGTAATTAGTTTTAGTTGAGGTCATAAGAGTAGGGCCCTCACAATGGAGTATGTGCCTTTATAAGTAGAGACACCTCAGAGCTTGCTTCCTCTCTCCATCCACAGGCAGTACTGAGTAATCAGGCTGTGTGAAGACACAGTGAGAAGGTAGCCACAACCCAAGGAGACAGCCTTCACTAGACATCAACCCTGCTGGCACCTTGATGTTGAACTTCCAGTCTCCAAAACTGAAAAATAAATTCCTGTTGTTTAAACCATCCAGTTGTTTAAACCATCCAGTCTATGGTATTTTGTTACAGCAGCCCAAGCTGACTAAGACACCATCTTTAACACGTATTAGTTGTGTGACCTATGACAAACTGTCTCAGCCTAGGTGTCTGCCATTGTAAGATGGGAATAAAAACAGCATCGACTTCATGACGTAGTAAAGAGGGTAAGTGAAAGCCTCAGCAACGAGAGCTTGGTGCACTGAGTAACCTCAAGAAGAGGTCAATGGGCTTTCACCATCACCTGTCATTCAGAAATGCTATTTATAATCTAGAGGTTATGGTGTTTATCTGAGTCAAAGGAAAGTCTATGTACAAATATGAATATGATCAAAAAACAGTCTACCATGAAAAAGGATTACAAAAGGAAAAAATACTTCTTAGATACTAAAACTATAAGCTAATTATTTTCAGTACAATAAAGAACAGAGTCAATAAAGAAAGAGACAAGCTACAGAAATTAGATTTTGAGAAAAGGTAATCTTGGGTGTTCTATTATTACTGGGTATATAACAATATAGTTGCATTGTGCTATATAAGTTTCTATCTCCTGATTGCACTTGTAACTCTTCCAAATAAAGGAAATAAGCTCCCTGCCCCCTCCCCAACAGGTGACTTTAGAAACCATACTGAGAATACGGGTGGAAATGGGGAGGAAGAATGAGCAGCAGTGCCACCTTAACACAAGGCACTGACTGAGAAAAGGTTACTGGAAATACTGCCCACCCAAGTGACAGAGCTAAACTCAGTTCAATATAGCAAACAGCTTTCTAATGTGCCACCTATCACTTAGTAGGGTGATCCACTCCTGCAGCCTCAACTGTCCAAAGATAGTGCCCTTTACCTTCAAACATCAGGACAATTTGGATTAGAAAATCAGTATTAAAGATGCTATAAGAAGAAAGCCTGAAGGACACGAATCTTTTAAGAGTATCCTTAACTGCAACGCAAAGGGAAAGCTGGCAAGAATGGAAAGTGACAGGAGTTAAAGAAAAGAAAAGGTTAGTTAGAGCAAATAATTTCCTATGGATTATTTATATCATAGAAACAGAAGGACTTGTAACCACACTCTCCATCCAACCCTTTCTTACCCCCATCTCTTCCCCTACACACTCAGCTTCATGCAAACTTATTTTTTATGGGGTAAGGAATAAAGAGGTCTATGCTGAGAAAAAGAACAAGCAGAAACCCGCACAGCCACCACAATAAATCTGAGGCTTGATCCTTGTGGCTTGTTTTTAATGAGGCCATGTTACTTTTCCTGTTACAATCTCTTTTTCCCAAAAGCATACAAATATGCACTTTTGTGGAGAGAGGGTGTAAAGCTTTCACTCAATTCTCAAAGGGGCTAAGATCCAAAAAAGAGTAACAAGCACTGAGATGCAATGGAGAACAAGCCAAATGTGGTCCTGGCTCTCAGGGAACTTCCACTCCTCTGTGCACATGTAGACGGAAGGTGGGAAGGAGGCAAGATGTGAAACAGTAATCAATTCAGTTCAGGGGCCGCCAAACAGTAGCACAGACAGCACTGAGATCACCAAAGACACACCATTCAGGGAGAGTAAAAATGACAGGCCAAAGGTCCCAAGGAAACCCCAGCAGGACACCCAACAGATTGTCACTTTTACCCTTGTCCTACCAAGACCAGGAAGTCCATCATGTGGGAAGCTGGATGGAGGCTTCATCTAAACAACTCTGTGATTTAGATTAGTAGTTCCCAAGAGAAAATACACTCCTTGACCAACCAGGTGATATGACCGGAGCTAGTAAGCTAAGACTGCTCTAAAGGCAAGGAGTGGTGATCCCAACAGAGAGGTAACCTTTCTCCATTTGAGAAGAATACACATTTTGGGAGAAAGCTGGTCTCTAGCAAAAATGTTATGTTATAAAAATACACTTAGCACAAACTGTATCCTGCTATGTTACAAACGTACCTTGAAATACAGTTCTACAGTCACACACTAAAAACCATCTTCAAGCAACTCAGTAATCCTGTTATCTTTTGGAGTTTTTACACAGCGATCTCTAGAAGCCATTACTGAGACTTGTCTAATCAGTTCTCATTATGTAATCTGAGGTTCCTAAAGACGCTTTTCTACGGCGGACCTCTTGGATTAGAAAGGAAGATGAAATAGAGCATACAGGCGAGAAGTAAAAATCATTGAAAGGCAAGAAAAGTATTACAGAAAGATGCTGGAAGGCTACAAAACAGACCAAATAATTCTCTTCCGCAACTGGCAGGCAGGATCCTGCCAGATGTTTGAAATAGAATTAACCTCTATGGGCTGCACTGACAGAAATACACTGCACAACTATAAATAAATAAATATCTAGGGAAGCATACATAACTATCTAGGAAAAAGCTATCTTTGTTTTACTTTCCCTGAACTTGTTTGAGATTGTTCACCCCCCACTCAAACCGCCAAAAAAAAACTGTCCCTCACTGCAGTGTCCAGATACAGAGCGAGCTGGGTATGCCGAGACTTGAAAAAAGGTGCCATTTGCAATCTTTCAAAGCATTTTCAAACCAGGTAATATCACCTTAACAACAACAAAAAAACCCTCTTTTATCCCCAAAGGATATATATCTCTTCCTTGCAGAATAGATTTTGATGATCAGATAAAGGCAATACAAACAGCTTACAGAGGCTTCCTCCTTATATTCTGGGGAAGAAAAATCTTGAACAGCAAATTCACACATTCATCCCTTCATACATTCACACAGCAAGTATTTATTTCAAGCTATGATGTGTTGGACTCTTAAGTGCTGTCCAGCAACAGGGCAAAGACAGAAAAGGTTCCCGCAGCTGACACTCTAGTAGAGAGGAGCAGGGTGACAGCCAGCATTCCTGGGTCTACTCAAATGCTTAATGTTCCCTAAAGAAAATATCTGGATAATCACATACAGTTCTCTGGGCCTTTAAAATGAACAAACTATCTGTTAATAACAGCCAGGAAATCAAGCTTGGGAATCAAAGGCCTGGCTTCTTACTTTGCAAAATAATACAGCACAGAAGAATAGCTGCAGGCTGAGAAAACAGCAGATCTGAATGGCATGTTTGGCTTTGCTATTAAATACAATAAAATAAAGCAGAGGAAAACCTCCAAATAATCAAACTGCCCTTAAAAATACAGTTTTAAAATCATCTAATTTTTAATGTATCTCAAATGAAAAAATGATTTGGATTAATGCTTATCACATGGTAATGGTGATCAAATAAACAGTAGTAAAATGGCAATGATTACCCTTGTGAGAAAACTGACATTTTTTAAAAGAGTTAAGGCAGGGACCAGATAAAAATACCCCATGAATAAAAACTTCATGTGTTTCTTTGCTAGGTTTTGAAATTGGAAATCAACTATCTCTATTGTGTCTTCAGGTGCTAATATTCCAGGGATAAATGGGGGACAAAGTCAGTTTCACTAAAAACTATGATCTAGAAACCCTAACAATAAGAATGGTCAGAAGAAGGGGAGAAGTATAAAAAGGATCACAGTTTAAGAAGTGACTAGAGTTCTAGACTACAAAGCATAAGTGGGTTCCTCACACAGAAAACAGGCCTGAGGCTAATCCCTGAAGGAAGAGGCAGAGGTTCAAAAAACATCATTAGATTTTCCTCCCAACACAATTTTAGTTCAGACAAACAAGCACTGGAACAACCTCTCTCACACGTGAATCATCTGCAGAACATTTAATGGACCTTTGCACTCATGAAAACCACTGATTTCAAGTTTTTAAAAAGTTACCCTAATTATATAAATAAAAGTTTTAATAAAATTAAAAACGAAACAAAACTGCTGTGTATCAGTGACAGAGATGATTTGCATTTACCTCCAGGGTTTAAATATACAGCCTGGAGATGGATGACTTGAATTACAGGTTATATATCTAAGAAGGTTCTTTTCTCATTCTATTTCTACTAAATTAGCAGCTCCTTACTCAGACTTGTAGGTCTCATCAGGAAAAGCAGCCAGCATTTCGTTACTGTCAGATGATGCTACATATATGAATGAAATAGACTAGATTCTAATCCTTGATTTCATTAAGCTCTGGAGCTATTCATATCCTGTTGCACTATTTAGATGTAGTTTAATATGTCTAGCAATCTCATCAATTTCTTCCTCTAATAAATTAAAATTATCAAGGCTTAGTAAAGTGGGAACACTTTCCTCATCCCAGTATCATAATCTCAATGTTAAAAACTGTGGTATTTTTACTCAAAATTAATACTATAAAACTACTCAAGATACTACATGTTTAGCTAAAACATGCCACTTTAGCAAATTATTTGAAGGAAGGAATGAAAATAGCTTTTACTGTCACTGACTGTTACAAAGAAGGTATAAAAATGTAACCTCTACTCTCATGTCAAAGATTCATACAGGTAGGGCTTCCCTGGTGGCGCAGTGCTTGAGAGTCCGCCTGCCGATGCAGGAGACGCGGGTTCGTGCCCCGGTCCGGGAGGATCCCACATGTCGCGGAGCGGCTGGGCCCGTGAGCCATGGCCACTGAGCCTGCCAAAAAAAAAAAAAAAAAAAAAAAAAAAAAGATTCATACAGGTATCTTTACTCCTCACAGGCAGGTTAGAAAAGCAGGGTCAGATTTAATCTCTTCCCACACATTTTTCATTGAACATATTCTAAAGATAAGTATTGAAAGATTGAAATTTCAATTTTATTATCTTCACTATTTTCCTCCATACTAAATTAAGATTGAAAAGCATAATAGCATTATTTCATCAAGTCTAAAACTCCACTAAAGCATAAGAAAGGAAAGAGAGCTAGCAACTTTAATTATAAAACATTATTTAATTAAAAATTAAAATTATAAAAAATTATTTAATTAAAAAGTACATCTCAATTTCATAGACGTTCAGGTGCAAAAACAAGGAGAGGAGGGGAGAATTCTAGAGCCAATGAAGCTGTTCCCTGTAAATAAAGTAGTGTGTGGGCAGGCACTGTGGCAGCAATGCTTTTTTCTTGCCAGACATACAATTGTACTCTATCAGTACTCTAACACACTTTTTCTAGTCTATATAACTCACAAAATAGTTGTTAAATAAAAACTCTTCTCTTGAATCATGGATTTTCCATAATGCACAAAAAATCACCTGGCACTTTTCCTTCATACAAGAATCACATATATGCTAAGGATGAATGCTTTTGTGCACATCAACAGTGAAGCTGAGTATCTAGTAACATGCACATTTAATAGGAAGTGCTTTTGCATGTTCTATGTGATTGAAACTACGAAATATTAATTACCAGTAGTTTTGTAAAGGAAAGGATATAGGTACTCTGCTTTCCCTCCAAACACAGCATTTTGTCATTAACTTTACAGCTGCTTTTACAAGGTTATCTGCAATAGTGCAACTTCTACTTGTTATTATTATTTTTTTAATTTACTTATATTTTATTTTATTTTATTTACTTATTTATTTATTTACCGTACGCGGGCCTCTCACTGTTGTGGCCTCTCCCGTTGCGGAGCACAGGCTCTGGACGCGCAGGCTCAGCGGCCATGGCTCACGGGCCCAGCCGCTCCACGGCATGTGGGATCCTCCCGGACCGGGGCACGAACCCGTGTCCCCTGCATCAGCAGGCGGACTCTCAACCACTGCGCCACCAGGGAAGCTCCTCTACTTGTGTTATTTTAAAAAAAAAAAAAAAAAAAAAGTGCTACTTTGAATGATGCTCTGGTAGTTGGGACTCTTGTTCATCTTTAGTGACAAGATTCATTATTTTTGGAAATAGTTCTTTGGAAAGTATTACATTTGTCCTGGAAAAACTTTATTGATTTATAAAAATTGTCATTGGAGTTTTAAATCACACGTTTTGGCGGCACTGTGCCACCACTTGACAAAGTTTCTTAAATAACCAAAAACTTTGGGGACTAGGGGCAAATTATTCAAGAAGTCCATAAAACCTACTTTTGAGGTATGTGCCACCGTGATTCTTACTCACTTTCCTTTTATTGCTTGTATAAATCACCACATTCTTAGATTCTCATTCCTAGCATATACAGATCCACATTCCACTGAGGCCAGAGTTTCTGCGGACATTCTGGGCCAGATAGTTCTTTGTCGTGGTGGCTGTCCTGTGCATTGTAGCATACTACACAGCACCTCTGCTTTCCACACACTGGATGCCAGCAGCACTCCCCAAAGTGATAACAGAAAGAATGTCTCCAAACACTGCCAATGTTCCCTGAGGAGCAAACCCCAATTCTCCTCAGAACACTGATGCAGGCACTGGAACCCTGTTCGATTATCACATATTATTCTGAGACACAGTGATTCTGTTACTATTTTTACGACTGAATGAACCATTCCGCCCCCCATTTTTGAGATGGAATTACAATACAATAATAAGAATGAAAAAGTCAAATTCGACAAACAAAAATATGTAAATGATGTAAAAGTGGTAACCAAAACAAACTACCGTATTAACTATCATCTGAGACACACTGACCAACTCACTATCCTTTAGAGCACACATACAAGCTTTATGAACTTAACAATTATTAGGAATGTAGAGAAGTCTTCTAGGAAAGTCATAATCAACCTTACACTTCAATATGTAAAATGTATATGACCACAATTGTTTCAATGCCTTTTCCTCTGAAAACACCAAAATTTGAAGGCAGAAAGTGAAGGATAAATTTTTTTAATGTTCACATTTTAAGTGTTTTAATATAAAATTCACTACTATCAAACTGTGATATAGGTCAGGGACATGAAGGACTTTCAATTGGTTTAGAAAAACTATTAACAAATACATGTGCAGTTGAGATCTGCAAGTTGGGGGCCAATTATGGCGATCATGCTTTCTTATAACTTGTCTCTTGATACAATACTATTTACTAACAGTAATTATAGAAAGACTGGAGGGTGGGTAGACCACAAGCCTGAATTAATACAGCAGTACTAATATACATGGCAGACAAGGGAAAGGCTAGACATGTATTACTCACCTTTCAGGTCTTAGCTCAGAAACCCCTTCTTTCTGGAAACTTTCCAGGTTCCCTAGTCCAGGCTAACTGCCCTTACTTTGTGTACCGTGCTCCTGCTTTTATAACATTATTCCACTATGCTATAATCACCTTGTTGTGTTTACATTTTCACAATAAAACCACTGTGTCCTCAGCACCAAGTACACTGCCTGGTACAAGTGGTGCTTTAGTGAGTCCTTCTTAAAATAAAAAAAAAACTCAGATGAATCCTATGATAGCTTTCCTTATGATATACAAAAGGAATAATAATAAATGCAAGTTTATCCAGAGTAATTAATATCAAGGAAAGAGGAAAAAAAAATCCTGAAAGCAATCTGGAACACTGCAAACACTGGATTAGAAACCTCAATGAGCACTGTAGAAGACTGTCTCTATATTTACAAAGAATGAATCGATGTTAGGTAGCTAATTTACTCATGTCTTTTTCAGAAGAACATACTGTGGGAAAATAAAGATAATATTTAAGATTATGTTGTTTTGTGTTTGTTTGTTTTTGCGGTACGTGGGCCTTTCACTGCCGTGGCCTCTCCCGTTGCGGAGCACAGGCTCCGGACGCGCAGGCTCAGCGGCCATGGCTCACGGGCCCAGCCACTCCGCGGCATGCGGGATCTTCCCGGACCGGGGCACGAACCCGTGTCCCCTACATCGGCAGGCAGACTCTCAACCACTGCGCCACTAGGGAAGCCCTAAGATTATGTTTAAATGGAGAATCCATTGGGCAGACTATAATTCAACATTATTTGCAATCAAATAAATATGAACCAAAATATGTCAATTTTCACCTGAAAAATATGTAACTTTAAAAAAAATATGCACAATGATGGTGAAGATGTGGTTTAATTGCAGGGTGACATATGTTCCAAGTGTGGCTGGGCTCCAGTTTATATTTGTCCAAAGCCCACATTACTTGGCATAGGTTTGGAACTAAAGTTTCCCAATTTGTGTGTTAAAGTATATGGTCACACTTAAATGATACTCTCATATACTACTGAGAGCAACAACCTTTAAGGAAAAATGCTGGCTCTAAGAAAAGCTTCTACTTACTGAGCACCTATATTTCAATCAATAAATCAGATACTCCCTATACTTTATATGTAAGGAAGATATTACTTTTTCCATTTGTTACATGAGTAAATTGCCCATATAATAGGTAAGTGACCACCATGGCTCAAAGCTAGATGTTCCCAGCTACCAAGCCCACATTCTTTTCAATATACCATAAAAATATTTATGTCCTTTAACTCTGATTCCTCTGCTGGAAATCAGCAAAAAGGTTATAATTCATAACTGGAGGGAGGGGTATGTTTTTAAGTGATCATCAAAAACTGTTTATAAAAAAATTAGAAATTGTCTAATATGTCTGACAATAGGAAGAAGTTAATTGTGATACATTTATGCCTTCAAAAGTTCACAATACAGGGCTTCCCTGGTGGCGCAGTGGTTGAGAGTCCGCCTGCCGATGCAGGGGACACGGGTTCGTGCCCCAGTCCGGGAAGATCCCACATGCTGCAGAGCGGCTGGGCCCGTGAGCCATGGCCGCTGAGTCTGCGCGTCCGGAGCCTGTGCTCCGCAACGGGAGAGGCCACAACAGTGAGAGGCCTGCGTACAGCAAAAAAAAAAAAAAAAAAGTTCACAATACAGCTTTAACAATGGTGAAAAGCATTCAAAAACACAATAATATGCAACATAATATGAAACAGATACAAAAGGTAAAAGCACTCTAAAATTTAAAATGTTAAAGCATACTTAGAAGAAAATATACCAAATTATTAACCATCATTATGTTAAAGATAAAAGATGGATAATTTTTCCTCTTTTCCAAATTCTCTGAAATATTGTTCTATTAATTTTTTATAATTCAAAAAGCTTATTTAAAAAAGAAAAACTTAGCAGGGGCTAAAAGTTCAAACAGAGTACATTCTGTTCTCTAATTCATAACAAAATTCACATGCTCACAAAAATGATAGTTAAGTTTAAAGATATAGATAAGATAGGAAGAGAAAAAGAGATGCAAGAATTTGAGAAGTTCAGTAACAGAAGCATTTCAAGAGGTAAACCAGATGCTCCTATGGAACTGCAGCAGAAGGTCCAGGAGACAAATTCATAACGTCAAAGGCTATATCAGATCAAAGAGCATAAAAGTAGGGTCCATTTGCTACAGAACTGTCCATTACACTGAAGAGATCAAGCCACACTAAGTAAGCTCTCAGCAAAACTCACAATTAAAATCAGTTGAAAGCTGTTGAATAAGAAAGCAATGGAAAGATGAGAAGACTGCTTCCTCAAGCATTTCACTGGGAAAAGGACGCTTGGGAATTGGGTCAAAACAAGGTGGTCAAAAGCATAAGTTAAGTGAACAGTGTCTCACGTGAGGCCATAAAAAGTTAAGTTACCAACAGTAATTAGCAAATATCCATGATACTTGCTTTCAGTGCCACAATGCCTCTCTCTCTAAGCATCTCTCTTCTGTTTTACTTTTCTTTAGATTAGGCAATGTTACTATCCTTTCTCCAGGACTTCTCAAAACCAAATGAAAAACTCTTTAAAAAGATATAACTGTCTTCAGAGGCAGCATGGTTCAAATGCCCTCACAAAACATTTTACAGGTCACATTTCAAGAGGGTAGAAGATGCATACTCTGGTGAAATTACTCACAATAGGTAAAAACTAAAAATTATTCTAAGTGCTTGGTCTGTACCTAATAAATTTACCTTTCCGACAAAATTAAAATGGAATTTTATTGAGGACATGCAGGATGGTATGAAGCCAATTGAGCAGGAAATACTTGATTTCTTGGGGGTAAAAGTCTTAGCCTCCAATTGCCTGTTACTTCTATTCAACAACCTAATCAAGAGAATATATAAAAATGAAATGTTGTGATATGCTGTTTGCTATGGTTGTGGTGCACGAACTTTTCCTGAGACCTCTGCTTAGATGATAATCATCTGATGCTGAATTATGACTACTACATTAAGTGCCTGTCCAGAGAAAATCTACTAAACTCACATGATTGTTTAAGGTCAAAACATCTCAGAATACCTACCATCCACAAACAATAACGTTTTACAGATGGTGTCATAAAACAAAAATTTCAATAGACATCTGCTGTATCAGGAATAAGAACAGACAGAGCCACATCCCAGACGTTAAACAGAATGCCTTTTCATTGTCACAATGCCCTATATGATGAATGTATCCCTTTAGTATGAGAGAGATCAGCTTCCTTCCTACCTAACTACTCCAATTTTGAGCTTCCCTTGGGCTGCCATAACAAAATACCAGAGAAGTTTACTTCCTCATAGTTCTGAAGGCTGGGAACTCCAAGATCAAAGTGCTGGCTCATTCAGTTCCTGGTGAGAGCTCTCTTGCTGGCTTGCCAGCCTCCTCCCTGATGCCTTCACATAGTGAAGAAAGAAGGCGAGCAAGCTCTTGGTATCTCTTCCAAGAAGGACTCTAATCCTATCAGACCAAAGCCCCATCCTCATGGTTTCATCTAACTCTAGTTACTTCCCAAAGGCCCCATCTCTAAGTACCATCACATTGGGGGTTAGGGTTTCAACATATGGACTTTGGAGGGACACAAACATTCAGTCTATAACAACTTCAATTTAAAATTCCTCAATTTGGCAATGGGGTGTGTGCATAGGGATAATGACATCAGCTAAAACTGTCTATTTAAATCATAACAATTTTTGAATACAAAAGGTTGATATTAATATTCACAAAAAGGGCTATAAGAAAACAACATCAAAATTGGGCAGAAGCAAAAAATAAAAGATCTGGTTATCATGAAGATGCTGTTTTGTAAATGCTCTGGTCACAGCACATTCAGTGATTTATATAACCCAGGCAGGTTATACACCCTGAATTCTTTTTAATTTTAGCCAGCTTTATTTTTTTAAGCCACAAGATGAATAATAATAGCCTACATTGATTATTAGCCTACACACCTCACATGTATTTATGATAATCCTCCCAACGGTTCTATGGTGTAGGTACTATTATCCCCATTTTACAAACAAGGAGAGTGTAAGAACTGTCCATTACAGTAGTACAATTTTAGAATACAGAGTTTAAAAGAAGAAAATAAGACCTGTCTCTAATAATTCTCTATCTGGAAAAAGGACTATTCACAAATCTGCAGCCTTTCATTTGACTATTAATAAAAAGAGCCTGTCTTTGTTCTGTGTTTTAATCTCAAAGAGAAGCTATTATGCTATAACCACTGGAGAGAGCCAAGATGAAACTGGGCAGAAAGGATCAAGTTCTCACCAGATGCAAGTCTTGCAGACATGAGAGCTTTTACCAAAATATTTGACTGCAAGTAGGAAGAAGGGAGAGTGTATCTTCTGAAATGCACTATAAAACTGTTCTTGCTGGATCCCCGCCCCCTACAGTAAAGATGTAGAATGAACACGAAAAAAGCAGTTTCCGAAAGAAAAGATGCCAGGATTCCTCCCTTTCTCCAATTAATACACATTTTTCAATTACACTGCAGCTATTATATTCATATTATTCAAAAGAAACAAGATGATGTATTCCTCGATACTGCTACTTTTACAAAGTAGTGCTTCTAATGTTACATAAAACTGCTAAACCATTATTGATGGGAAGGAAAAACACAGAAATTTGGAATATCGTGAAATCTTTTCCAGACTCAGAATTATGACTAGTGCTAAAATTCAAAGATTGAAGGAAACAGATAAGAAAATAATTCTTTTGAACTGTAAGCATACACTACAGGAAGTATGCATAGCATGAAAACATTTTACTGTTTTTATAAATCAACATCCTGCAGATGTTATGATTAAGAATATCCACAATTTGTTCAATTATAAAATGTTTTAAATTGTCAAATTAGCAAGAAACTCATATCTGCTTCAAATGCTTTTTTGGAAGGAGTATGTAAATCATAAATAGTTGTTACACAATCAACAAAGAATACTACTTGACTGTTTACTTCACAAGAAATAAGTATACTGCTGAAATATATATTTCCCAAACCTTTTCAAACAGAATATACAGGCAGTATCAAATGTAAAATGTAGCTGCAGCACAATTTATTTGATATTATGCAAATCACTCAGTCTTTCAGGTTATAAAAGACTGTGCCTTTTCTCTTATTTATAAACAACCACAGTCTGCCTAAAATAAACTTCAAATTCTGATTTCTTATAGTGTTTGATACAAGAAACTAACCAGAAGTTTGCCCTGAAGAGAAATGGAACATCTGGTGAAATGAGTAACATGCTTCAGGATCACATCTGTTGGTAAGGTTAGTATTCCAATGTGATGGCTGTAATCTCCATGCTAAGTGGTAAAAGCCTAACGGAGAATAAAAAGGTACTGAAGAGGCATCTTCTCCAACCTCAGAGTACTTTCTTTTTCTCAGCAATGTTCTAACAACTGGGCCTCACAGAGCACTTGGAGAACTATTTCTGTAATAAGTAAATCCTTCAGTTCAAAACACGGACCTGTTCAACAGACTGCTTCTACCATGGGATGGCTGATTGCGTCCCTTCCCCCAAGTATATTAACCTAGGACATTAATGCTTGTCTATGATTCATCAATCTATTCTGCTTTTATTTTTCAATGCACCAATAAGAGAATCTGGAGTAGAAGAAATAGGAGAGAAAAACTGAGAGAAAGCCCAGGTGACCAGGAGAGATGGCATTGTTAATTCAAAAAAGGCTGCTTTCACAAGCACACCATGCTCAGCAATCTTTCTCCTCCATTTACTTTTAACTTTCAATTTTATGCCATAAACAGCAAAAACAAAATTCTATGCTTACTACAGTATAAATTGCCTTACATTTGTGACACTTTTAAAAGCCCCTACCGTGCCATCAAGGTTCCCAAACAAGGAAAGATCTGTACAGCAGGAGAGGAACCCACTTACATTTTCTAGCAGCTGTGAAGGATCAGTCCCCTCGAGTAACAGAAATCTAATGCAAACTGAAAAGTGTTTAGAAATCAAATGTTTCCATCACCTCACACTATCAGCTACTTCCATTAGTATCCATGAAAGAGACATGGATTTTATACAGCATTTCAATACAATAAACTTTACTGACAGTAGAAAAGAGAACACAATTACAGACTAATCCTACTATTAAACACAGGAAGTCATCAATGAAGAAAATGAATACTCAACTTCCCATTTCTGCCACTTCTCTACTGGACTAAACAACTAATCACAAATGCCTTAGGGAAGAGTTTACAAGTGTTATTTATGAAGCTTATCTGGGGTTCCATATTCTGAATTAAAACCATATTACTTAAAATATAAAACATTTAGCATCACATCAGGAATTGATTTTACACCAAGTTCAAAGTCAATGATAAGCCCTATAGAGGGAATTTTATATAATTTGTGATGGTTCTGTAAATATCTTGACTACCTACTAATCAGAAAGGATAATACAGTCTACATATCCTGGAAAATAAAAGATGAGTGAGCAAATGGGTTCAAATCATCCATATTATGCTAAAAATAGGAGGATGTGAAAAGATTTTCAAATGTCATTACAGAGTGAGTCTCAACTCCAGTTCCAGATGACTTCTGTCAGCATTTCCTGAGCACCTATCTCTTTTTCTAGGCACTAAGGTAAAAGCTGACAGCCAGCCTTGAATCAAGACATAATCTTTGCCTTCAAGCAGTTCAGAGTAGGTAAGAAAGCCACATTAGCAATACCATGCGATAAATTCAAGGTACATGGGTTGCAGAGTTAACACAAAGGGAACTATGGGGATAGGGGCATTAGGAAAGGCTTTGCAGAGGTTCAAAACCTGCGCTAAGTTTTGAAGGATGGGTAAGAGCTTGCCAGACAGAAAAAGTAAGAGCTGGAGTCAAGCCTGAGGAAACCACCATGCAAGGCACAGAAGTGTAAGAGACTCCAAATTTTTAGGGAACTCTATAAAACAATCTCATACTATATAATGTGCACAGGAAAAAGAATAAGAAAGAAGGTGGAAACCATATGCCTGAGGCAAATCTCAAAGCATCATAGGCCAGGGAGACACGGACTTTACTGTGCAGGTACAGAGGTGCCAGAGAAGGGTTTTAAGTAGGAAAGTGACACTCTGAGACTTCTGGTTTTTTTTTTAAGGCATCACTTTAGAGGGGAGAATGGACTAAAAAGGAAAAGACTTGGGCAAGGAAACCTGTTAAAAGGCTACCACAATAATTCAGGCAAGAGATGATGAAAGCCTGAGGTTAGGGAATGTAGACAGACTGAGCAGTTAACATGAAAAATGGAATGTGCTCAGCAACTTTACATGGTCACTTTAAAACTAGCTCGTGCAAAAAGTTTAAATGAGCCACCAAGAAAACATCAAAATTCCAAAAGGCATTTTAGGATGTGTACCACATTAAAGGAATACTGCAAAACAATTTCAATTAGTAGGAATCAACAAAGTTCACACATTCAAGAAAAGGACTAGAAATCCACATTGTGCCTGCTCCAACCTTGGTGCTCCAGCAAAAGAAACACAAATCACAAAGTGGTATCACAAAATTCACAAATCAAAAGTGCAACCTGAAAGTTTCCAAATAAATAACTGCGATAATTTATGATTACATAATTTGTTACTATATTATCTAAAGAAAAATAGATGTAGGACTTCAAGAGAAACTGATGCAGCCATTTGATAGGCTTATGAAGTATTTTCTACTTGGCTCTTAAGTTTTTCTTTTTTTTAAGAGAAGGGCCAAGAGACATTTGTTTAATCTGGGGGCATTTTTATGGGCTTTTAAAAGAGCATCATTTCCAAACTGCTTTTCCCATGACTGCTTTCATTTCTGGAATAATTTTCGAATATACTGAAAACCACCTAAAGTTACAAAAACCTCTAACAATGAGGGTTGCTAAGTTA
Organism: Lipotes vexillifer; assembly: GCF_000442215.2. NCBI lineage: Eukaryota > Metazoa > Chordata > Mammalia > Artiodactyla > Lipotidae > Lipotes > Lipotes vexillifer. The sequence goes on along the minus strand of NW_006778543.1, from coordinate 4,117,283 downwards.
TTTATATATTTCATGATTCCTTTTAAAGACACTTGTAATAAAAACTTGGTCACAAAAGCAATCATTCATTCAAGTAAGAAACCTAAAATGCCCAAGACACTAAGCTAGAATGAATCAGGTCTGACTACTGCCTACGTATACGTATAAAATACAAGCTAAGGTTAGTTAAAAATATAGTACTTCAGAAGGTCAAGAGACACACTCCGACCACAGCTTAAATGCAACACAACAAAATGTTACTGTCAATGCAAAGCAATAAAAAATAAAGATAAATACCATATTTAGTCAGCCCAATTTGACTCATAATTTCCCTCACTTTTATCTATATGATATTCATATAAGGCAGAAAAACTAAAGAAACATTTGAATACCAAGGGAAAAGTTCCAAAAACTTTGCAACAAGCCCCTACTGTCAAACTCACCACAAATATATTAGACAGTAGTGAAATGCCTTCTTCTGAATATGCTCAAGTACGAGCACTAAACACAGAATGGTGTCTAATCTCTCTGGTGTTCATACCTTAAGGAGGAGTCATAAATGGTCAACTTTAGCATACAAAATGTTTTGACATATACAGTGCTTTTAAAAACGTAGAAATTTCACATAAAAATTGGAAACAGTTCAAACGCCCACTGAGGACAGAATGAATGAATAAAATGTGATCTATTCAAATAGAATACAGCAAGAAAATAATGAATGTACTACAGAGGATGAACCTCAGAAAGATAATGCTGAGTAAAACAAGCAAGACATAAAACATATACTGTCATTACACTTATAACGTTCTAAAACAGATAAAATTAAATTCATAATGCATAAAAACATACCTGGTAAAACTATAAAAAATAAAGCTTCAGAAAAGTCAGAATACTAGTTACTTCTAGGGGGAATGCAAGGGAGTTATGATCAGGGAGATTCTGTGGTGCTATCCATGTTCTATTTCTCGACTAAAGTAGCGGTTATGTGGATGCTTGCTTTATAATTATTCAACAAATTGTGTTTGTTTTATGTACTTCTCCTGTAAATAGATGTAGGAATTCAAGAGAAACTGACTCAGCCATTTGATAAGCTTTATGAGGTATTTTCTACTTGGCTCTTAATTTTTTTTTTTTTAAGTTAGAAGGGCCAGGAGACATTTGTTTAATCTGGGGCATTTTTACAGGGTTTTAAAACTGTATATATTCTTAAAAACTCAAATGTAGTCAGAGGCCCTATCACATTGAAAAGTCATATCTTCTGCATTTTAATTAAACTATTACAGGTGAAATGAATCTCACCAATAGGAAAGTGCATATATTCCCTGGTGATGCAGTGGTTAAGAATCCGCCTGCCAATGCAGGGGACAGGGGTTCAAGCCCTGGTCTGGGAAGATGCCACATGCCGCGGAACAACTAAGCCCGTGCACCACAACTACTGAGCCTGCGCTCTAGAGCCTGCGAGCCACGACTACTGGAGCCTGCATGCCACAACTACTGAAGCCCGTGCGCCTAGAGCCTGTGCTCCACAACAAGAGAAGCCACCACAATGAGAAGCCCGCACACTACAGAGAAGAGTGGCCCCTGCTCGCCGCAACTAGAGAAAGCCCGCGCACAGCAAAGAGGACCCAAAACAGCCAAAAATAAATAAATAAAATTTATTAAAAAAAATAATAAAATAAACATATCCCAGAAAATCAAAGGGGTCTGATATCTTAATGCCATATCTACTCCTCCCACAAATGAGAATATATTTCTACCCAAAATAATCACTATCACTTTAATAACTGCTGAAAATCACTTCTACTTTCACAATTATTACTAAAAGTCAGTCATACTTGTTCTTAGAAGATACCAAGCCCAGGACCTTCACCTCACTGGCCCTGCTTCTTTGTTTTCTTTTCCTACTATTTGGCCTTAAGCAAAAAGCAAAGAGCTAGCCTACAACTTGGAGCTGACAGTTCTCTGATGCACCCCTAACACTAACTACCGAAGTCACTAGTCTATTTCTGAAAATACAGCAAAACCTGAAACAATCAGACGGACGGCAATAAAGTGAAAAAGCGAAAGAGCTCCTCTCCTCCTCTCGCAACCCCAGCACAACAGCACTTGTTGGAAACGCGGGGCGGGGGGTGCCGGAGTGGGGGGGGCGGGCTAAGAAATTTGAAAATAAGTTCTAGCTGAGCTAAGGCAACTTACTGAAAGGGTGCAGACACTGAAGCCCAGGAAAGGGTATACTGGATTTATTAATCCTTCAGACTGCTGTTAACATTACTTTTTGATCCCAACTACCATTTCTAGGTTGACTTACACTGCGATCCAATTATAACCTACTTTGCTTATCATTCTCAGTGTGTAAAAGAAAAATGTCTAATATAATTGATACAGCAAATATTCAAAGATTAGTTCTGCTCTGTGCATTCATTTTAAATAAAGAGAAAATTTAAAACACAGGTGGAAAATGCTTTAAGTGTATTTGCTAAATTAAGCAAGTGACTAAGAAGAAGGCCATTATCATCAACATATGAAAGGCTCTGACAATCAAATAAAATGTGAGAGCAATATGAACAGGTATCATGGCTACTCCATAGAATTTTCACCAAAATTAGTGACAGTGTTGTATCTCTGAGAATACACTCAACCCCAGTGCTCACTGTTCAGGTAAACATTGTTTCCTAGTGTTCTTAGATCAAAGGTGCATTTAATAAACAGCCTTAGTGCAAACATAAGTTTATTCCATTACTAAGCCTGATGGCAGCTCCTAATGACAGCAAACACTGCTTAAACTACTAAGAAATGCAAGAAAAACGTTCATTTTCCATTTATAAATAACAACCCATTTGTACACTGCATCCATGATACACATACATACTACACTTTGAAAAAAATGCTGCTAACAGTGCTAAGAGCAGACTGCAGTTCAAGACCAAATGCCACCTTTTAGGTTTGACCACCACTCCCCCACCCGCTACAAACCTAGCATTTCGGGGGGTGGGGAGGGGGTGGGGGGCGCTTATAAAGCCCCAAGGACACTCCAAATAATGTACTCAAGTGTTCTTTGCTTTGGTTGTTTAACATGTACTAAATAATCTTGCAATTCTTGCCTGTCACTCTACATGTACTCTTCAGTCATTTAAATTTTAATTTTGTTTCAAAACACCACCACAGGAACCTCTATTAAAAAGAAATAAATTTTTTAAAGCCTACAAAGAAGTGCCCTTCTATTTAAAAAAAAATGAGGAGGGGGATGTACAAAGTCCCTATTTTCAATTTTAAGGTTTGGTAGATTAGACAAAATTACTTTTTATATTATTCCTCTTGGAACAGAGGTTTTTCTCATAGCTAGTGAAATCACAAATATGAAATTCCCTCTTTCCAATGCTCACTTTTTTACACTGGCAGATAAGGTCTTGTGTTCTAAATTAACAACCTCCTAAGAAATACTCCCTAGCGTCCCACTGTGGCACTACCCTCTTTACTTACTGGACTGAACTAAATCTAACAGACTACAGGGATAAGCATAGAAGGATATACACATAATTTTGCAAGCACTCTGAAAGGCTCTCAAAATCCAATAAAAGTTTACCATGACGTGAATAATATGAAACAAACCGAAAGAAACTAGAGGAAAGAACCACTCCCTTTATAAAACTCACCCAAGAATCCTCTTAATGGCAAATTCTCAGTGCATTTGGAAAGACTGTTAGATTTAGAAACATATAAACTATGCATTTTTTCAGGACCTTGATTACACCAAAAAAAAAAAAAAAATCATCAATGCAGTAAAGGCCAATTAAATTTTGGTTTACAGAAAAGACCACCTTGCTTATTATCTTCTACTAAAAGTAAGTATTGCCTTAAAATCAAATCTAAGTGGAACTTAGGCAAAACATTTAGAGAATGTATTGGCGTAATACATGACTAAGAATCAAGACAGGATTCCACACCACAATTAAGGAAGACTCAGGAAAAGTATTATCTGTCTTTCAAAAAAGAAATCCTTTTCCTGCTACCCTCACTGTATATCCATCTTATATAGTGGCACTGAGATGTTTATTAACAAACACTCTTCATAATAATATGCTTAATGAGTTGAAACGTAGGTCTCCCTCTCACTCCTATGCCCTCTGACATCACCACTCTTTCTGGTTTATAGATGTATCCTTAAAGAGGTAGTCTTAGCATAAACAAGTCTGTTACACATAAAGATACATAAATTCACATATTTTCAACAAAATAGTAGCATGCTCAAAAAACAAACAACCGAAAAACGTACTCCCTTAAAAATATATCTGAGGGGTTCTCCACACTGGTTCACAAAGCTTTTCATAGTTTTGTAAAAACGTGTGGCATTCCACTGAATGGATGCACCATATTTTAATCATTCCCTTACTGGCAGGCATTAAGTTATTTCAATCTTTTGATATTAAACATCCTGTAATAAATATCTTTGTACATACATCACTTCACATACGTGGTAAGGAGATGTGCAAATCAAATTCCTGTAAGTGAAACTGCAAGGTAAAGAACTGTGAGCAAACATTTCCATTTTTGATACCGCCAAACTCCTCTTCATACAGCTTGTGCCAGGTTAAACTCTCGTCGGTAATATATGAGTGTAT
>NW_006778543.1:4093936-4112675 GCF_000442215.2 Lipotes vexillifer | reverse complement strand
CCCTACACGGTGTCTATCAAATTCAGTGCAGTGTGCTATAAAATTTTTTAATCTTTCCAAATCTGAAGGGTGAAAACTAGTATTTTCTTATACATTTTAAATTGCATTTCTTTCATTATGAAAGGTTGATTTGTTTATATTTTCCTATGAACTGCCTGGCACCTTTGGTCCACTTTTTCTTGTGGTCTGTTTGTTTTCTTTTCTCCCCCCATTCAATTTGTAAAAACAATTTTTATATAATTAAGAAATTAGTCTTTTGTCAGTGCTGAATTGCAAATACTTTCTTTCGCTTTGCCATATGTTTGTATTTTTATTCTTTGAATTATAAACCATTCATTTTATGCCTTCTGGGTTCTGTAACATACACAGAAAGGTCTTACCTAATCTAAGACTGAATATTAAATAATTCACTTACATTTTCTTTTAGTTCTTTCATGATTTTATTTTTTTGTTTTGTTGACATCTTTGACCTATATATAAATTATTCTTGAGAAGCAGTTCTACAACCTCTCCTTAAAAGTTCCCCTAAAACTAAATCATATTCAGATCAGATAGAAATACTATGTGATGCTAATAGTTAGTTTAACCCTTCAAAGAAGGAAGCATGAGCTAAAACTGGCTCATGAAGGTGTACTGCAACACAGTAACAGGGAATAAGAAAACAAAAGTTTCTCTTCAGGCATCCTCTATTTATCCCACATCCATGCCCAAACTGTCTTTAAAAACAAAACAGCAATAAAAAAAAAATCCCATCTAATGCAAAGGTCTTAAAAACTAGGGTCAAAAAAAAAAAAAGAAAAAAAAAAAAAAAACTAGGGTCAACCTCCTAAATTCTTGTGCCTTACTGTGCACAGGTAATTAATTAAAAAAAAAAAAAAAATTCACAGCCTGGGCAGGGGTGGGGGGCGGAGATGCAATGGTCCAGAGCAGAGTGTCAGAGCCCAAGCAGGTGAGCAGGTGTACAATACTAAATAGAGTAAGAAAGGCGGCCTCACAAGGCAGTAGGTGGCATGGGGAGTCAGAGACTCAGTAGAGCTGGGGCCACGGGGAGCAAAGCAAAGAGGGTCAGCATCTAAGCAGGGTGAAGAATGCAGGGCAACCCAGGGACAGGTGGTCTGGCATATAGGGTATCAGAGCTCAAGTGGGGTGAAGAAGGTCACATGGGAGAAGGCGATGGAAAGTGGAGTCAGAGCCTGAGCAAGGTAAGGACACATGCATGGGAAAAGGCGTGACAGCAGAGACAGCTGAGTTACATGAGGGAGAAATTAACCAAATAAGTAAACATATTAAGAATAGCAAAGGCCAATGTTTCCACTGTCAGAGAAGGGAGTTATAAATATGGAAGGGAGAAACCTAAAATAAACTCTGTTGCAGTACCCTGGAGTTGGCCATTTCAGTGTGAACTCATGGCTTTCAATACAGATAAATATAGATGTACAGATGTGAATGTGTTTTCTGTGTGTTATTTGTGTACTTAAATACATACATTCCCTAGATCTGTCAGCCTCAAAAGGCCCATTGCTATACTCCAAAAGCAATGAGTACACTCAATGCCCAGTTCTCTCTTCTAGATACCATTCTTCTCTACGAGGATATGGGGCTCCTTTGAGAAATGACTGATTCCACAGCTGTGAAAGGGAAAGTACAAAATGAGCCTGGAACATCGTATTATGCCTCAAAGCAATAAAATGCTCAACTAATTGATGGATACATTACTGAAGGACACAGCTACCTTGAATGATAACCCACTGATCAAACAGGATAAAATGAACATCAAAATAAAGTGATAGCAACATATAGTAACCCACTGAATAAAATAGGAAACCATGGAGTATATATACATATAAGGATATATGAATAAACTGAAAATTTTTTCAAGTAGCATACTTTCAAAGTATCCCTAAATACTTGGAAAATCCCCCAAAATACTTGGAAATAAGATTTTTCCTCATACTACTCAAATTTTTCTAGCCCTATAATTAATAATCATGAATAATAATTAAGGCTTGATAAAAGATAAGCATATTTCATGACCACATCAAGAATCAGATTCCCAAAGCACTACACAAATTGTTTCTGAAATAATTTGTTATTTCTGCCTAAAATACAGGGTTCAATGACTAGGGCTTCAGAATACTTACAATACGGGTGAGGGGGGAGGTGCTGTTAGCATGATATTGAATTTCTACTACATACTCATATATTTAATCCTTGTATCATGCTTAGTCTCCTTGAGGAAAAAAAAATCAAAATAATTTGAGGGTAAAATTGATGAAGTGTAAATCTGACTACAAAATATGTAAGGCAGAACACCCTTGCTCCAAAAACAGAATGAAAAGCACAAAAACCAAAAAAAAAAATTGTTTTAAGAAAACAAAACAAACAAAATAAAATGAAAACAGTTAAGGCAGTACATGCAGTCAAATAAAAAAGGCTAGGACACCAAGCCTGCCTGTATTACAATACGATCATTACAATAAGGGCACAGACATAATAGTCTCACTGTGGCTTTTCCAAGGGGTTCCAGATCACCCCTAAGTAAACACTGGGCCCGGATGAAATGTTTTTAAAAGAAAAAATAAAAAAAGGATAGAGTTTTAGGATTTTAGAAAAGCTTTTTTTTTTTTTTTTAACGCATGCCTATTTGCATACATATGGACACTGAAAGACCTACTGTTGCCTTCACCAACCCAAAGCCTGGCAAATTTGCTCACTTTCCTCCTCTGTTCTGCTACAGACTGGGAACAAAGCGGAGTTCACTCCACCAGTGAGCTTGTGAATTAAAATAGAATTAGGATGACCACAGCCCTCTGAGTCTGTACTCGAGCCACTTTCCCTATTGCTTAAAGCCACTACCAAGAGGTGAGGCCCCCTCTGCATTATGTTACAACATTTTTTTACCCATTTTACCAGGAACCTCTAGCTGAGCCTGTCCTCCTCACTCTGAATTAGTACTAAAGGTTTATGTTTCTTCCCTCAGGGCCTAAACCTTTATTTGTTCCTATTACATATCAAACTGTTTAAAAATCTTCTAAATTTCAACTTGCCTTGATTAGTTTGAATTATACAATGCAAATTAGACTACTCAATAAGGATTGATCTTGAAATGTGATAAACATAATCTCAACTGATTAAGTTAAATTATGCTCCAGTAGAAGACAGACCCTACATATTTCATATGCCTCCAAGCTATAATGAACTCAAAATTTTACCCCAAATGTACCCAAAGTTATGCTTTTGTGAAAAATAACAATACCAAACACTCATTAAGTGTTTACCGTGAGTCAGGTACTGTTTTAATGTTTTACATGTATTCTTACTTAATCCCCAGAACAACCCTACAGGTAGATGGTATCACCATGGTACAGATCAGATCACAGTCAAACACAGCAAGAGCCTACCCCTGGACCACTACACTAGAGAGCTATTATCATGGCTTGGCTATTAGGTAGCTATTGTTTCACATGCAAAATAATTATAACTGCAGTAATTTTTACCTTTAGCTTTAACAAGTTGATCAATGTGATATAAAATAAATTTGACATGGCTGATTATTCAAAAAAGTAAACCTATACATTTCTCATACATTTAATTCAAAACAGAATTTAAGCTGCAATTTTCTAGATCATCATATTAAGTCTAGTCTACAAGTCAAGTTAGCTGTCACTCACTAATGCAAATCACTCCTTTACTCAGAAGACATCAAATTTCTCGTATCTACCCCTTCTCTCATTCCCACCACCAGTGCTCAGACTGGTCTTAAAACAGATCTGAACACTGTCATAATACAAAAAGCTTTCATAGTTGCCCACTGTCAATGGTACAAAGGTCAAACTCTTGAACAAAATAATCAAAACTAATATGAATCTATATTGTAGGTATTGACTGTCTCCATTTTACAGATGAGGAAAGTGAAACTAAAGGACTTTTACCATACTCCGCCTCTATCTATCAGTACCTTGGTCATGTAACAGCCTCTATTTTAAAACCTCTCCCCACAATCAACCTCTTTCCCCATTCTTAGAAATCCTAATCTGTCATGTGAACGCCAATTCTTTAATGCTGCCAACACCTAAATTTCATTGTTTATGATTTTTTTCTACTGAGATGCAAGACACTGTTAATATCAGTGGCTCATCTTAACAAGGGACAGCAGTGGGGCTGTTAGGAATTTATACATATAAATTTTACACACAGACATATATACATTTATTTGCATGTGTATGCCAAAACTTATCGAGTTATAGGTCCCATTTTATTAATTAAAATTGATTTGATAACATTTGCTTACATTTCCATCCATTTCATAATTCAATTTCCCAACAATTTTCATCATCAATAAAACACTTGACATTTGACTTCTCTAAGCTCAACAAACTTTTTCCTTAACAGTTTATTTAAATGAACACATAGGTGCTCTGATTATTCTTTTCGAATGGCAAGGGCCCTTTCGAATGGCAAGATCAATGGCAAATGACAGTGCAGTTTTTTTTTAATGGAAATAATGAAACAGAAGACAGTATTTTAACAGTCTCAAGTAGCCAACGATAATCTGGCATTGGAGCAAGACTGCTTAACCATCTAGGGAAAAAAGCAGGTAACAAAACTCATCCTTAGTGGGATGGTGGCAACTGCAGCTGAAACAAAAGATTATCCAATTGAGTAACCAATTTCAATCTCCTGAAGTCTTCAACATCTTCAACAAAACTCCTCTTCACTTTTTAGTTACTACTTAGCAAAAACACCAATGGTCAAATGCAAGTATGGTTTATTGTTCCTGTTTTTAGTGGATCAACCGACACTCGTTTAAAAAAAAAAAAAGATTTATACAGTTTGAAGGGAAACCAGAAGCATCCATAAGTAAAACCGGCATCCAATATGGAAGTTAAATTTAGCATGCTTGGTGTTCAGAGAGTCCATTTATATTGCAAAAGCTAGGTTAAACATAACATTTGTAACTTTTAAACACCTTTTTTGAGAAATGGGACGGGATTTTTCTATCACTGCTAATTTACTTAGAAATTATATGCTTTCCCAAGTTAAATCCACCCTTCTAAATATAGAGTATGCTCAAAACATTCAACCAGCTATCATATAATAAGACTTCTGGCCTATATTTATTTTGTTAAATTTGTTTATTCTAATCAGTTCTCCTTCAAAGCTAAGAAAAAAAAATACTTTTTCTATATATGTTAAAATTAGGGAAGAATGTATTCTTCAATCACAAACAAATTAAATGAAAACAAAGGAAACTAAAACAGTATAATTTTTTGTCACATTATTCAAACACTGTTAATACTATTCTGCTACCTAAAGGATCAAGTTTAACTAATTTAGCTTTGTGTGCAATTTACAATCTCCTTTTTTTGGTTCTAGCCATTCAACAAATATTTTATTGAGCATTTACCATATGCCACCGTTCTACATAGAAGGGAAACAATACATCAGTCTTAGTTCCTGAGCTCAATAAACATCCAGTCTAATAAAAGTGAATAACTGAAAAAGATGATTAAGATTAATCCTGATAGTCCTCATAATATTTATTAATTACTGGGGTGTTTTTCACTTACCTCCAAAAATTCTTTGCTACTTGTCCCACCAGGAGGTGGAACTTAACTCCCCTCCTCTTGAGTAGTAACTCACTTCTAGGGAAAAATAGTAAATATTCAGTGGAGAAACCTGGCAGTCACCCCCTAAACTGAGCGGCCAAGGTTAGTATCACCAGTACTAAAACATGTTGAGATGATGTACCCCCTGATATGATGTGATGAGAAAGGCACTTCTTTTGTCTTCTTCCCCAAATTCTACAACCTCAATCTAACCACAAGAAAGCATCAGATGAACCCAAACTGACAGACAGTGGACAAAAGACCTGATACTAGTACTTTTCAAAATGTCAAGGTCAGGAAAAACAAGGAAAAGGCACAGATTGCAGGAGACTAAAGAAACATGACAACTAAACGCAACATGGTATCCTGGATTGAACCTTGGAACAGAAAAAGAACATAAGTAGGAAAACTGGAGAAATCTAGATAAAATCTGTACTTTAGTTAATGGTCCCAATTCTTAGTTTTGACAACACCATGGTTATGTACGATGTTATGGTTATATAAGATGTTAACAGTAAGGGAAACCTGGTGAAGGGTATATAAGAACTCTCTGCAATTTCTGTAAATCTAAAATTATTTCAAATTAAGAGAACAGAATAATCCACTAACCAGGAACAAGACAGATCTTGGTTTGGGTAGAAAACAAGTGGTTTAGCACAGCTGGCATATTAGGGGGAAAACTGAGGGTAATGTCGAAGGACATGTCAGACAGAGAAGCAGGAACCACACATCTTCAAGATCTAGTGCAAATTCCACTAGTTCCAACCTAGTGCTGAAGTGACTTCCTCTTCTGAAATCATTTCCTATACGAGCCATTTGTATATAACCAAGTATTGCCTGGGAATAGTACAGTACTTACTTCATAAAGTAGCCATGGGGATTATATTTAATGCATACCAAATGCTCAACACAATTTTTGGCACTTGATAAGTGCTCAATAAATGTTAGCCATTACAACTGAGGTTGTAATGTTATCATTACCAATACAATAATAATGATGATGGTGATGATGATGACAACATTCAAAGATTACTGCCTCCCCATGGCAGACTTTCAAGATTTTTACTTTTTAGTGATCTTTCCCAGTTAAAAAGAGAAAAAAGACAATTTCTTCCTACTGATACCTAGGGAAAATACCTATTTTACTAATAATGGTAAAATCTTGATGTACAATTGCTTTTTTCCCCATACACAGAAGAGTAATAAGGTTAGTCAACATATATGAAGAGACAGTTGGAGTCAATAATCAAACAGAAGTTTAAGAACTGCAGAAAATGGAAATCAAAGGAATGTCCCTAAAATTTCAATACAGGCAGCTTCCGTATCCCCCGTGTTCCACATCTGTGGATTCGATCAACTACAGATTGACAGTATTCAGGGAAGGGGGAAAAATATTCCAGAAGGTTCCAAAATAAGAATATATAAGATAAAAAACTTGAGCATCCGTGGATTCTGGTATTCACTGTGGAGGCCCTAGCACCAATCCCCCGTGGATACCAAGGGAGGGCTGTACATCCTTTCTTATTTTGTTAACTGGAAAACTCAAAATTTAGTACTTTAAAAGCTGAAATGTTTCAAACATCCCAAAGAAAACACAAGCTATTTAAGGCTGTTTTTTAATTATTTCAAGCCTTTTTTCTTCACCTCTCAATTTCATAGACTGTATAACACTGTGTAGCTCTCACAGTGGTAGTACATGCTATGTCAGTGGACAAAGTTGTGTTCACACCAAATGTAAAAGTTTGGCGAGTTCCTTTGTACAAAAGGCATTTTGCAGTGGATACAAACTATTGCCAATAAGACTGCGTAGGATCACACATGGGAAATGATCATTCCTGCATCAAATATTCCTGATATTGAAGTGCTGATGAGCTACAATGAACGTTCTCCAACATCTAATTCATATTCTGTCAGAGATAGATCCCAACTGGCCTGAATGAATTTAGATACCCAATAGTATGTCTAAGATGGTATAGCATAAAAGTAAAAAAAAGTTTATCTAAACTGTGAAAAGTTACATATTAAGGCACATAATACATAACTCTACCCATGTTGTTTAGCTATTAAACTATTAGGAATAGACAGTATAAGGAGAAAAGTTGAGTTGTTTCTTCCAAGAGAGAAACTCTAATTTTTCAGCCAAAACATCAATGTCCTAAGGTTTCCGTAAATTATAAAGACTTCCAAGACAGAGTGATGATTCAAAAAGGATATCAGACACCACCTTACCAAAGTTAGCATCACTAGTGATGTCACGTGGATAACATTCTACCCTCCAACAGGATGTAATAAGAAGAGCACTCACCATTGTGGGTTTACCCTTCAAAACTCCAGTCTTATCATGAAAAAATATCTGACAAACTCAAACTGAGGGACATTCTACAAAACACTTAATCAGTACTCCTCAAAACTACCCATATCATGGAAAACAAGGAAAGACTGAGAAATGGCCACAGACCACAGAGGGGACTACGGGGACACAACAACTAAAAGCAATGTGATGTGGTATCCTGGACTGGATCCCAGAAAAGCAAAGGATATTAATGGAAAAACTGGTGAAATCTGGATAAAGTCTGGAGTTTAGTTAACAGTAATGTGCCAAAGTTGGTTTCTTAGTTACACTTATGTACCACAGGAATGTAAGATGATAACATTAGAGGAAACCAGGCTGAGGGCTATAGGAAAACTCTCTGAACTATCTTTGCAACTTTTCAGTACACCCCAAACTTTTCCAAAATAAAAAAGTTAATAAAAAATAAAAACTCCACAGACAAATTTGTTTATAAAAGTTATCTAGTAGTCACAGATAAACTTTCTTGGAATAAACACTATCACCAATGCATTCAATCACCAAGCTGAGTTTTCATGAATATTTCAAATACACGACCAAGAAGAAAAATAAGTTTTAGATTAAGTCACAGAATTATAAAGGACACGACAGTCATTAACTCAACCATTTAACTTAAAACCCTTCAGTTCAGTAGCCTCTTGCTGCTTACTAAACAGAACCTAAATTCCTATAAGGCTCTGAATGACACAGCCCCTTATTTCTAACTCAGAAGGATTTATTCAGACGGCCTAGCTTTCTAAAAGTTGCTAAACAATGGCAAGCTCATTCCCACCTCAAGGAGGGCCTTCACACGTTTTCCTCTACTCCTGGCTCTCACACACCTGAATACACCTCAGTATCAGGGACCCTGAAGGGACCCCTTTAAGGTGGGGCACCACCCACTAAATCATCTGTTTATTTCTTCCACACTACTTAACACAATTTGTAATTATTTTATATGGTTAACTGTCTTATGTCTCTCTCCTCAACGTGTTCATTATGTTATCCCTCAATATCTGCCAAAGTTCCTGAGGTAGCTGGCACTCAGTAAATATCTTTTAAATGAATGAATGAATCCACCAACTTGTAAAAACTATTCTCAAGACAGGACACAACTGTCTAAAGAATTCCATCCCATGAATGGACAGTTCTGTTGTAAGAGTGAAGTAAATCTACTTTACTCTTTATTTCTATTTTTAGAAGATCTTAGTTCTGCCCTTTGGAGCTTTATAATAAAGATCAATCCTCTCTCCTTAAGACAGCCTAAAAATATCAATCCACATCTATACCATATTGACTATTCCAAACAATGCATGTACTTTTCAAAATGGCCCCGAAAGCTCCCTTAATTGAAAAATCTTAAATATTTAATATTTTAGTAAAGCTTGTATTGCCCTGCCGGTTATCAACTGCTTACATTTACTGTACCCACCTGCTCTGTCATACACACCATTATCACAGAACGGGTGCTGTTTACAAATTATTCAAGAGGAAAAGGGATGACAAACAGGATTTAATTCTCCTAGAATATGTCAGATACTAAAGCTACTTGATACATGAAGTCAAGCCCTCAAAATATGTGTATAACCTTGTGCTCAACCTTTTACAATTTCTTCCATCTCTCTAGTATTCACCTTTTCATTCTTAATGCTACTGCTCACATTTCATTCAAACCTTCATTATCCATCTGTTTTTCCTGCCTCTAGACAAAAAAATATTGATTTTATACCCTTACACCTCTGCTGGGAAACCTAGAATGACACACAACTGTTTCAAGTCTAAGCCTCTTTCTCAAGCATTCTGTCTTCCATAATCTGACCCTATCTATCATTATTTCAGACCATTTCCCCAAACTAAGTCTTTGCTCTAAGTGACAGACCTCACTTTCCTATGTTTGTATCACATGCTTGTTCCTAAATCTATGCCTCCTCATTTTGTATGAGCTCACCTTTCCTCAATGAGTCACAAACCTCTAAAACTGAAAAGTACTACCCTACTTTCTAAAACCAGAAAGTTACAAACTCTTGGTAAGCAATCTTTCCGATGCTCAAATCTCTTCCTATTTTTAACACTCTTCTTTGTCTTATCAGGGAAAACAAAAAGGCTGTTGATTATCACCTCCATACGTCTTTCAGTACCAAGGGCAAATCAGGTATATTAAAAGAAGTCCATTACATTTTTAAGTGCCCTTCACCAGGCTTAAAAGTTACACTGGGACATGGAAACTTCAAGCCAAACTACAATAATTGTAAGAGTACTCAAAAATCAAGACGCGGGGCGGGGGGCGGGTGGGGGCGGGATCAAGACAGTGAAAATTAATCAGCACATCAATAAATGTACAAAGCATTTACATGTAAATTTTCAAGACAGCACTTTTAATAATGATTATTATTACTATCATGCTAAGGACAACAATATCTTAAGTTATTAAATCTTCCCTGTGCTCCATTTACTAGTCCAAATGAATATTTATTTTCCTAAGCTGAAACATTTGCTTAACTACACAACAAGGATACTGTTAAATACCTGTGAAAGACTATTTCTAAAATTAGTGGAAGGAAAGTCTGTTGATTTTGATGACTAAAAATTTCACTGATCTACATTAATAGGCTAGCTAAAGTTTAAAATTTCAAGTTCAAAGACAAAGCAAGACAATTTATCAAACAAATTAAATTCTGTGATTAGTATAATTCATTCATTATGGGTGAAGCAGTTAAAAATCTTTCCATAAATTCTCAAAGACGCTCATCAAAACCACTTAACACCAGCTGAAGGGAAACCGACAGCAGTTAGTTACTACATTCTCAAGACATGAAATATATATTTAAATGGATGTATTTATATCAAACAATAATTAATTGAATTACACCAAACAGCATTATAGTGCTCCACTACCACAGGATAAACAAAAGTGTAATTATGATCCAAGCAAAAAACTAAAGAGAAGCAAGGTCGGATGAACTTGATACTCAACTGCTGCACTTTCAAGCTTTTAATTTTGTTTAAAAGGTTTTCTCGTTCTAAGGTTCACTTAGCTGTTGAACTTGCACCTCCCCAGAATCTCAGCTTGGCCAGAGCCTTTCTTTTAAAAAAAATCTCTTTGCAGTGAAAGAAATTATGGTCTAAATCACAAAGATGACAAGAAACCTTAGCAATTTAAATAGACAAGCCTTGAAATAATATTGTGATCAAAGTATCAAGCAGCCTAATAAAACCCAGGTGGCTCAAGCTTATCATATACGGTACTCATTACCACAATTGCACTATTTAATCTACTTCCTGGTGTCAACAAAAACTTTCTGTTATTAATTCCCTCCAGTTATGGATCTGCTTAAGTTACTGCAGTTTTCTGATAAGACATCTCTTTGTCCAAAAAAATTTTTAAAGAGGGAGCAAGTCTCATTTTAAATGTTTTAGAACTAGAGCCATGGTTGGTAAAACCACAGAAACCACAGTGGCTTTGTATTATTAGTCATCTATATAAGGTTATGTTAATTCCTAAGGAGGTACCAGATGACTCATGATTAACAGTTTCATAAGAGCTCATATGTTTACATCAAAAAGGTAACCATATGCACACACAAAGAACTGTTTTACAAGTTATAAGCCTCAAAGTCAAATAAGAGATTTACTCACTGACAGAGGTATACAGGATAGATTCTGCCAGTCAACTCCTCTTACCCATACACAACTTCTCCATCATTCATAAGGTTGGTTCCCTGTTGGTTACAACTTGTAAGATTTTGAAGCAATTTTCCCATCTATAGGTCTTACTGACCTTTTTTAAAGTACTTAATTGTTTCTCAGGAAACTTGTTTTATGGCATAATTTGTTTCCAAAAAGATTCCTAATTTAGGCAACATAAAAATGCTAGCTAGCATTATTAAATCTACCTCAACAATGGTGTCAAACACTGAAGCAGCAAAAAGATTTCATCAAAAAAAATAATAATAGAGAAAAATAATAAGAGGCTGGCATGATCATGGTTACTATCCCTGGATTTTCTAGTTGGTCTCAAGCATAGGTACAACATCCAAAAGGGGAAGTTGAGAGCTGAATGTATCACAAGCCTCCAGTTTGGTGACAAAGGAAAATCACTCACTGCTTCGTGCTTCATGAGTGGCACCCAGTGTTCACACAGATTCCTTACAACTTACTAACTGATCCATTTCCTTTCCATGTTCTCTTTTCTCTCACTCTGCTTGCGCAGATGGCAGTCACAGCAGATTGGAAGCATTGCACAACATATCACTTAAGCATACTGTGTACTCAGTAAAGAAGGAAATTCACATGACAAGCTTTATCAGTATTGTCTGTTTAAGTCATCTGCAAAGCAATGTATTCTAGAAAGTCTTCCTGTGTCATCAGTCAGAGGCTGACCTCCTGAGTCAAATTAAACCATCTATTCAACCTATTGTTTGTAACTGCATTCAACAGCATTTAATAAGAACGTGTTTTTCCTCCCTTAACCCACCCAGATCAATTTATACTTTCAATTAGCTTCTCCATTCTTTCAGCATTGAAATGGTCTTAGAGTGCCGGAGGTGACTGTATATATTCAACTACCACTAGTTTTCTGTTGACCTAAAGGCTAGAATTGCCTTTCATTTTAATGTAATACCTAGTATACAGGCAGAAACTTAAGAAACTTTCTGAATCTAGTGTTAAATTCAACAAACATTTGATTCCAGCTGTGCTGAGAGTAAATGATAACACCAAGAAGTCACTTTTAAGTAAATACATCATGCCTACAAGTCACAATTGCATGCATCTATATCACTCACAGTGCTTTCAACAAAATACTGGCATTACTGACAACCCTCCTAAATTGTGGTGAATTACGTATCAGATGGGCACGTTGGAATTTCTAGCTCTGGATTAGCCACTCATTTTAAACTTGGGCCTCTTTGGGCTTCAGTTTCCCACGTGCAAAAAGAATCACAAAAGTTCCTACTGTGATCCACTCTGCAAATGTGAAAATTGAGGCTACAAATGATTACAATCAGTAATAAACCAGAACTTTACCAGAACTCAGTCTGAATTCCCTTCCTTTTATGCCTTTCAGAAAGTTTGCAAGAGCTGTATAAAAATGATTTAAAATTTTTTCTCAACTAACAGCTATAATGGTAAATGTGTACACACACCATTTCCATATATATGGAATTGGCTACTACTTATTTTTTATCAGGCTGCCCATAGGATGAGGAGACAAAAATGAAATACAAATCTGGCTTATAGCAAAACATCATTCTCACGGTTAATCATGTCAAACATCTCCTAAAGAAGCAGGGAAGTAACCCAGACATGCTTACCGTGATTTTAACATTTCACAATATGTAACATTTCACAGTATGTCTACACCATCCCATTCCTCATTCATTCACCAGAGAAAATGGCTAATTACCCATAAAGGAGTTATATCACCACTCTTCATACAACCCTTCACTCTCTTACAGTAATGAATCTTTTTAATGTTTTGCTTTACCTGTGTTTTCAAGGTAGGAGTGGTGATAAGAGTGTTATGAGGAGGAAAAGAAGAAATGAAGAAATAATTCACCTCACCAAAAAAGTCTTGCTAATAGACTTTTAAAACTGAGTACATTTGATTACAGATTAAATTACCGACAAAGAAATTTTCATCTAAAGGTTTGGGAGTCCCTACCAAGTGAGATCAAAAATAAAAATAAAATATTTCTAATATGAAAATGAAAAACATGATGAGTTTACAAATCTTTAGGAACCAAATTAAGTTACA
Source organism: Lipotes vexillifer (assembly GCF_000442215.2). Classification (NCBI taxonomy): domain Eukaryota; kingdom Metazoa; phylum Chordata; class Mammalia; order Artiodactyla; family Lipotidae; genus Lipotes; species Lipotes vexillifer. Next base: position 4,098,982 of record NW_006778543.1, on the reverse strand, counting down.
AAATAATGGAATCACTCTGAATCGCAAACTTGGAGATGTGTAGGCTTGCAGACACATCTTTATAAACCCAAGTCATTCTCCAGCTACACAAAAGTTTTTCTAGACACTTGCACCTGAATAGCAACATAATCTTCACTTTATACCATAATCTGGTTTCACTGGTTTCACTAACGTGCTAATAAATCTCCCCATGCTTCAAGTCAAACACATTGCTTAGAACAGCTAAGTTCTTCAACGAACACTTCAGGAAATATCCTTATCAGATATAGGCATGAAATGGCCAGTGGAAATGCCTGGCACATAGTTCCCACTGAAATACTGACTTGATGAATGAGTAACAATGGAATAAAGAAAGAAAAGAAAAGGAGAAGGTAAAATGAGAACAGAGGAGCCTGGAAGCTACAGTAGCGTGAGGACAACTGTTATTTGTGGAGTGACTGCTGCCTTTGCTGCCTGCTGGGGTCGCTGACACATGCCCCAAGTCCAAAGTTCCCTAACTAGGACTCTGCTGCCTGACTCTTCTGACCACTGTTGCTGCTTGTGGGACCAGTAGCCTGCCACCAAAAACCATGTCCACAAGGTCCTCACCTTTCCAATTCTACAAAACAGCAACAAGACCGATACATTTCTGCAAAGACCCCTGGAGTAATTTTGTGATCCTCTCACTGATCAAGGAGGGAAGAAAGGCTGTCTGTACGTTAAAATGTCTGTAGGTTACATATTAGAGAAAACAAAGGATAAAGATGTATGGGGTGAAGAAGGGGGGAGATGTAGGGCTGCATTATAAACCTATGCCATCATATTGTTACTTAAGTCAAAATAAATATTGTCTTTGTTCTCAAATGTATCAGAAAGCACCAAAAAAGGACTGAGTAAAAATTACCAATTTTAAAAAAGGGCAGCAAATAATCCTCATGTTGAAAAGGGATAAAGGTATGAAAACACCAGTCTGAAACTGATAATAGGTAAGCCTTGAAGAGTAACCTCAAACAGATAAAAGTTTCAAGAGCTATGAAAATTTCACCTAGAGAGATGAAACAAAACAAACAGAACACTTCACTGGCATGACTAAGATATCACTCTATATTAAAGGGCAGTTTGCAAAACTCAGTATTAGCACCAAAACGTCAAATCTAACTATACGTAATCTATCAATCTATAAAACTTGCAGATCAGGTAATGTATTTAATTGGGGGAGGGGGTGTGAAGCCAGGTAGCACTTCTCCAGGGCAAGACAGGAAGCTTGAACTGTGATGGGTAGGACAATTTTTGGAAAAACAGAAAAAGCAAAGATCTTTGATTACACACTGTAGCTGTGGCTTTTTGACATTTTAATTAGTGCCAAAACAGTTCATTTCTAATGGTTATTACCTTAAAGTTTAGTAATAAATTCAAGTATCTATACCTAATGTCGTTGTGGTTCAAAAGTAAGGCAATTTTTATTTAATTAAAATTTAAACCACTGGGAATAGTAATTTAAAGATTACATTTTTAGACCTGGGAAACTTAGGAATTTTAAATACTATTTAAGTATTGTATCCACCTGTAATTTTCAAATCTTAAAGTATTACTTTAAGTCTGGACAAAATTTGAACAGGTTTTACTTGGCTTCTTTCCAAACCATAGCACTTACGCTTTAGAGACTGAGGGAGGGTACAGTGTAAAGCACTTTAATTTCTTAGAGCAGAAAAATCTTTTACCTTGACCACATTTTCAGTAGTATATCCTTCCATGCACAGGAGTTTCTCATTTAAAAGGGGGAAAAAAACCCTAAATTTTAAAACATGCAATAAACTCAAAAATATTTTTCAAGCTTTTAAAATGAAGTCAGACTTTGTTCCTACTCTTGTATTTAAAATCTTGAGACGCCCAAACTGAAAGAACAAAAAAGGCATAAAAATAATCAGGACTGATGCTTTATATGTGGATCCTACTTCTCATATTCTAATCACCCTAATAAGCCAAAAACTAAACATATAAAGGTTAAGGTTTTTAAGTTAGTTAGCTTTCTGAGTAAGCAAAATAATTTAAGTAAGCAATAATCTAAAGTTCATTACCCTGAATATTCAGTGATAAATCACTCAATGTGAATGGTTTAACGTTTTCAAAATACTACCATGAATAACAACAAAGACATCAGTACCCTGGAGAACTGTGCCATAATTCAGTGTACAGATTCTCTCTAGTTACCTGACTATACAATGTTTCATTTAAAATGAAATATATATGAAATAGGCTATTAAAAATTTTAAATTTATTAAGTATCCTATTTAAATATTTATTAAATATTTTAAATAGAGCTAACTGCAGCATGGGTCCTGAGTTTCCATAAACAAGGCACTCAATTATTATCGTCAAGCATCTTTTTATGTATCAAAAGAGCCTAGATGTCAAAAACAACTTCTCCACCTAATACAAAATCAGCAACAAAATCTGAAAAATATTATCAAGCAACATAATTAGCTCTGAACAATAAAGATGCCAAAATGAATATATATTAAATTCTAGAGATGCTTGTGTTATTTATGAGGGCTCAGAAATGTGAATAATTGGAACAAACTCACAAGACATAACTTCCTTAAAAATTACTTAAAATGCAACTAATAACCACCTACAAAATCAAACTTTACCTCCCCTGTGAAGTCATCCTCCAAAAGGAATTAGTAGCTCATATCTGAGTGTTGCCATCACTTTTCCCCTTCCTCACACTAGACTTAGATTAATTCTGTTTCACAATTCTTTATTTACACACTTGTCGCTCCCACTTAAAATCTTTCAAAGCAGTAACTAGGATTTCATATCTGTATCTTTTTCACCACCCACTCAATGCAATTTTTTTTCAGCACCTACTCAATGCAATTTGCTGGATAAAAGCTGAAAAGAAATTTTTTTTCTGATATCTGAAACACTGAAACCTCCACTTGATGATCTGAGATCACAAAGTAAACATGCTCCTACTTCTCCAGTAAGTTTCAAATCACACTTCAAAACTATCTATATATAATATTTCCAATATTTCCACCAAGAAAAGCTCTTTGGGGGGGAAAAAAAGCAATAAAACAGTATTTTTTAAAAAACGAAATCTGTCGAACAGACCACAGTGATCAATGACTGTTCATACAGATGGAAGATAATACAAAATAATAAGTAAACATCATGTCTTTTTACAAAATGTCCCCATCTGTCTGAAAAAACATGAAAAGCTTTCTCCATTCTGACTCAACCCTTCCCTGAACTCAAAAGCAATACAAAGCCGAAATAGTGATCATCAGCTAGGGTTAAAGCAGATTTGCACTCAGTGTGGGCTGCAAGCAAACTAAGAAGAAGAAAGGCGAGACTTCAGGAAGCAAGTAATTAAGCAGAGACTTTCTCCAGTGTAAAATATAGCTTACCTATGTAGAAAGTATTGCAAATAATATAACTATACAAACCCACTCTCTCCGAACCCAGTGATAGAAAGATAACACCTATGCCATGAAAAATTACTGTGATTACATTTTATTTTAATTACATTTTTGCCAATTCTTATTTTAGCCTTTGAAGAGTCTGTTTAAGACGATACTACTTACTGCTCTTCTGTTGGTAGCTTAATGATAAATGATAGCGCATGACACAGTCTTTAGTAGTGTTTCCTGGTCTAACATTAAACTTGAGTTTAAGAAAATAATTTTCAAGTACCTGAAAATAAACAGAAAGGTTAAGAGCTACATGCATGTACCTATCACTTCACTGTGTGGAATTACTTCAGTAATTACACATGCTGCACACGTCAATACTGTCTCAGTTAGGCATCACTTCATTCCCCTAACTGCATTTTAATAGCACAATACAGTCTTCATGCTTCATTTCTGAAAGAAACTTATTTGAAGGCCAAGGATCATCCTTTGTGACTGACTTAAAAGAGCAAAATAAAAAAAATTGTCTATTTCAAATATGAAAATTATGGATTTGGCTCCGACGCAGAATAAAGTAAGCTTCTTGTATCACCTGCAATATTATATTGATTTAGTCTGCTGAAAAACAAGACAGTGAGTTATTGGATCTGTGTTTAATTCACTGCACTTTATAACATATTTAAGGAATTCAGTTGTATAAAACAGTATCTGAATCTTATCAGATGAAAATATTTTTCCCTTTTAGCAAGCCTCGGGTTGCATGTCTAAGAAAACAAATGAGTCTCCAGTTCTCCTAAGCTTGATAATAGTGCCCCCTAATGGGAATTTTAATATGAGTTCTTCTACTTAATTTTTTTAAAATCATATATTCTCTAATATGAGCATATTATCTCTCTAGAAAGTAAATTCTGTAACATAAAAGTTTATCGAGATTTAAACCACTCAAAGGAGAAGTTATCACATATGCAAAAAAAAATGTGAATTCATGGAGAGAAACAAGAGAAACTTCATGCCACAACTGTTTTTTTTTTTTTAACATCTTTATTGGGGTATAATTGCTTTACAATGGTGTTAGTTTCTGCTTTATAACAGAGTGAATCAGTTATACATATACATATGTTCCCATATCTCTTCCCTCTTTGTCTCCCTCCCTCCCACCCTCCCTATCCCACCCCTCCAGGCAGCCACAAAGAACCAAGCCGGTATCCCTGTGCCATGCGGCTGCTTCCCACTGGCTCTCTACCTTACGTTTGTTAGTATATATATGTCCACGTCTCTCTCTCACCCTATCACAGCTCACCCTTCCCCCTCCCCATATCCTCAAGTCTGTTCTCTAGTAGGTCTGTGTCTTTATTCCTGTTTTACATTGCAGCTCTATTTACAATAGCCCGGAGATGGAAACAACCTAAGTGCCCATCGTCGGATGAATGGATAAAGAAGATGTGGCACATATATACAATGGAATATTACTCAGCCATAAAAAGAAACGAAATTGAGCTATTTGTAATGAGGTGGATAGATCTAGAGTCTGTCATACAGAGTGAAGTAAGTCAGAAAGAGAAGGACAAATACCGTATGCTAACACATATATATGGAATTTAAGAAAAAAAAATGTTATGAAGAACCTAGGGGTAAAACAGCAATAAAGACA
>NW_006778543.1:4087798-4093258 GCF_000442215.2 Lipotes vexillifer | reverse complement strand
AAAGAAAAAAAAAAAAAAAAAAAAAAAAAGAAGTGGTCAAACTTTCTTAAAGAACCAGACAGTAAAAAAAAAAAATTCAGGCTCGGTGCCCATATGTTCTCTGTCACAACTACTCAACTAAGCCACTGTAGCAGGAACACAGCCACAGAAAATACATAAGTGAATGGGCATGACACTGTTTCAATAAAACTTTATATGCAAAAGCAGGCCCACAGATCATAATTTGCCAGGCCCTAATTTAAAACATCTCTCTTTTGGACCACAGATTAGAAATCTCAACTTTACATGAGGCACAAAAACACACAAACCAAAAAAACCCAACCTAACACAACTCGAAATACATAATCACTAAACTTATTAAATGTTCGGTGATTTTTACTTCCAAAGGGTGAAAAGCAGAGGAAAAGATCCTTCCCTGAATAAATATTAGTTTTAGCAAGCATATGATACCAGAATAGCAGTAAGCAAAACAACAGGCCTTTACTTTAGCATGATTTAAAATAATCAACATACAGGACTATAATGGGAAAATTTAGCTTTAATCAAGGTTTGATAAACATCTAATGGTGACTGCATACCAATGCCCATTAAGACAAATAAATGGGGACTTCCCTGGAGGTCCAGAGGTTAAGACTTTGACTTCCAATACAGTGGGTGCAAGTTCAATCCCTGGTCAGGGAGCTAATATCCCACATGCCTCTCCACCAAAAAACCGAAACATAAAACAGAAGCAATATTGTAACAAATTCAATAAAGACTTTAAAAAATGGTTCACCTGGAAAAAACTTAAATAAATGGATTAAATGAGAGAACCTAAAATTTAAGACTACCACAGGAGGCTATGAAGAAATACAGAGCATTGTCTTATTCACATATATAAGAAAAATGGAAAACCTACTAGCTTCCAAAGGCAAACCAAGAAAATCTAATTCAAATTCAGTTGTTTTTGCCCAAAACAAATTTAAGATATAGAATAATGATGCTCTGCACTCAACACCCTTTAATCACTGGCTTCTACTTCATTAAATTTCTAAAATCAACACCATTTTAGTGGGAAAAATCATGGGATTTGGGACCAGGGACCCAAAGATCTCAATCCCTATTCTACCAACTGCCAGCTAAATGATTTTGGACAAGCTGGCCTCAGTTTCCTAATCTGGAAAATGGGACTGATAAAACCTTCAACTATGTAGAGTAAATGATTATAGGAAATGCACATATAATACACAGGAAACAATGCCCTGTAATTATTTTTTATTTTTATTTAACATTAAATTGATGTCTGTTCTAATCTCAGTGTTATTAAAGCATTTTTTAATGAGCTTCTTAAAGCACATGTTAATGAAAAGGTACAAAGGCCAATTATCTCAAGTTCATAAAAGAAGTCAGCTTCCATGGAGAACAGTATGGAGGTTCCTTAAAAAACTAAAAATAGAATCACCATATGACCCAGCAATCCCACTACTGGACATATACCCAGAGAAAACCATAATTCAAAAAGACACATGCGGGCTTCCCTGGTGGCACAGTGGTTGAGAGTCCGCCTGCCAATGCACGGGACACGGGTTCGTGCCCCGGGCCGGGAAGAGCCCACATGCCGCAGAGCAGCTGAGCCCGTGAACCATGGCCGCTGAGCCTGCGCATCCGGAGCCTGTGCTCCGCAACGGGAGAGGCCACAACAGTGAGAGGCCCCCGTACCGCAAAAAAAAAAAAAAACACATGCACCCCAATGTTCACTGCAGCACTATTTCCAATAGCCAGGTCATGGAAGCAACCTAAATGCCCATCGACAGACAAATGGATAAAGAAGATGTGGTACATATACACAATGGAATATTACTCAGCCATAAAAAGGAACAAAATTGGGTCATTTGTAGAGACGTGGACGGATCTAGAGACTATCAAACAGAGTGAACTAAGTCAGAAAGAGAAAAACAAGTATTGTATATTAACGCATATATGTGGAACCTAGAAAAATGGTACAGATGAACTGGTTTGCAGGGCAGAAATTGAGACACGGATGTGGAGAACAAACAAATGGACACCAAGGGGGGAAAGTGGCAGGGGGTGGGGGTGGGATGAACTGGGAGATTGGGATTGACATGTATACACTGATGTGTATAAAATGGATGACTAATAAAAAAAATTTTTTTTAAAAAAGCAGGAAAAAAAAGTTAGCTTCCAATGTTCAAGATCTAAAATTAGACATTTTGCTTTGTTTATCTACCATATTTGCACTGAACAGCTATTTCTTGCTCATATTCTAAATTGAGAATTTTATAAAACAAAATTAATTACCCGAGAAAGCCATGTGACAATGTAAACTGTTCAGGAATGGATTCTGCTCCCAACTGTGCCACTAACAAGGAAACTGAGTAAGTCACTTCAAATGAACCTCTCAGGCTCCTAACTTGTAAATCAAAGAAATTGTGCTAACAATCCCTGGTCTTCTCCCTTGTCTTCCAGATCTAAAATAGTTATTACTGAATTATAATTAAGTATCTCCAGATAGGCTGGTGAATATGGGAATAGAGATAACTTAATACTGCCAAAATGGACTAAAGAGAAATCCCAACCATAATCCTATGTATTACACACATTTAATATTAATATTACAGTAGTTCAAATGAAACAAGGAGAACCTGGCTGGTTTAAAATAAAACAAAATAAAATGCATATTGCACGAAAGTTTTTTAATAATGCTAATACTTAAGTGCCTAGAATAAAACAGTCTTGGTTAGTTTCTAGAAGTATTATCTTAATGAAAAAAAGATGTGTAGACCAAACTGCAATATCAAGGTATTAACCTCAGTAAGAATATACTTTGTGTTATTAAATGTTCAAGGTACTATGAGGATGTGAAGTTAAATGAGATAACATTTTATCAAAGTTAAAGTTAATCAATTAAACGTTATATAGAAAATGAATGATAAAAAGATATTTAAAAGACAATCTCTACAATAGCACCAAAAAGAATGAAATACTTAGGAACAAACTCAACCAATGCGGCACAACACTTGTATACTGAAAACTACAAAACACTGCTGAAAGAAAGTAAAGACGACACAAATAAATGGAAAGACACCCAGCCTGTATTCATGGACTAGAAGATTTAATGTTGTTAAAGTGTCCATACTACCCAGTGTGATCTACAGATTCAATGAAATCCCTATCAAAATCCCAATGGCATTTTTTTTTTTGCAGAAATAGGAAAAAAACATCTAAAATTCATATGGAATCCCAAAGGACCCTAAATAGCCAAAATAATCTTGAGAAAGAAAAACAAAGCTGGAGACCTCACACTTCTTGATTCCAAAACATATTACGAAGCAACAATAATCAAAAGAGTACGGCACTGGCATAAAATTCCTAGAAGAAAATACAGGGAAGAACCTTCATAACACTGGTCTTGGCAATGGTGTCTTGGATGTTACACCAAAAGCAAAGGCAACAAAACCAAAAATAGATAAGTCAAATTATATTAAAGCAACAAAGGAAACAGAGTGAAAGGAACAAAACATCTACAAACCATATATATGAGGAGTTAATACCCAGAATATATTAAAAACTCCTTCAACTGAGCAACAACAAAAAAAACCCTAAAAAATTAGCAAAGGACTTGAATAGATATTTCTCCTTCTAAAGAAAACATAAAAATGGTCAACAAGCATATGAAGAGATGCTCAACATCACTAATATCAAGGAAATGTAAATCAAAACCACAATGAAAGATCGCCTCACACCTGTCAGAATGGCTATCATCAATAAGACAACAAATAACGAGTGTTGGCAAGATCGAGAAAAGGGACCCCTCACGCACTGTTGGTGGGAATGTCAACTGGTGTAGTCACTGTGGAAAACACTACGGAAGTTCTACAAAAAAAATTACATACAGAATTATCACGCGATCCAGCAAATCCCACTTCTGACAAGATTATATATCCAAGAGAACTGAAAATAAGATCTTGAAGAGACATTTGCAGCATTATTCACAGTAGCCAAGAGGTAAAAACCATCTAACTATCCATCAATGAATGAATGGAAAAAGAAAGTATAGTATATAAATACAAGGGAGTATTATTCAGCCTTAAAAATGAAAGAAATCCTGCTGCATGCTACAACACGAATGAGCTTTAAGTACCTTAAGCTAAGTGAAATAAGCCAGTCACAAAAAAACAAATACCGCACAATTCCACTTATAAGTGGTATCTAAAGCAGTCAACCTCTTAGAAACAGAAAGTAGAATGGTGGCTGCCACGGGTTTGGCGAGGGCAAAAAGGGGAGGAGTTGGTCAATGTATGTGAAGTTTCAGTTTTTGCAAAACGAAGTTCTAGAGATCTGCTCCACAACAAGTGGCATAAAGTTAACACGACTGTACACTTAAAAATAATTAAGCTGGTAAATGTTATTTGTCTTAACTGCCATTAAAAAAAAAAAGGTATGTATAAAATGAGTTCTGAGAGTTCAGATAAGTGAGAAATTATTTTCAACTAGATTTTTTTTTTTTTAATCCTTTAGGATGCTGACCTCGGACTTTGGTATGAGCTTTTAACTAGTATTAGCCTTTGCTAACAAAGCAATTATACCTGTAGCACAAAAATGCTACAAAAATGCTCCTGAAATACTTAAGGAGTGTCGTCTTTCTGAAGTAGATAGCTCAACTCATCTTTTCTTAAACAGTAAGCCAAATACTATAGTAGGAAATGGGTGTTGGACACAATGACAATCCCTGTCCTTCACAATGTATTTGGCAAGATGATTTCATAATGGGAAAGTTAACTTCAGTACAGCTCCTATCCAAATTATGAGAATCACAAATTCCAAATAAGTAAAGGCCAAACTAATGAAGTTTTTTATAATAAATCTTCATTTCAGAGAATTTGTATAATTTTTTTTTCAAGAAACTCAGAACTAGGCTACCCTGATAGACTCCCAATAACAGAATATCAAAGGTTATGGTGAACATTGGATTAATAACCATTTCTGTGCACTGCAAAGACACAGTAAGACGAGTACCCTTACCTTCATCAAAGTCAGCATCATCTTCAGTGTGCTGGGGGAAAGGGAAGCAGTTGGTAATTTCAAGCCGATCTTCGACAACAAGGCCCAAAAGCACTCCCTGAACCACCTCAGTTCCCTGTCCTTCTTCTTGGTAATGTTTGATAATCTTTAATACCACCTAAAAGACAACAACAGAAAGAAGCTTAAATACCATCTTATAGTTTACACTTCCTTTATTTCAAAGAAAAAATAAAACTTGCCTAACCAGGGCTTCCCTGGTGGCGCAGTGGTTGAGAGTCCGCCTGCCGATGCAGGGGACACAGGTTCATGCCCCGGTCCGGGAAGATCCCAAATGCGGCGGAGCGGCTGGGCCCGTGAGCCATGGCCGCTGAGCCTGCACGTCCGGAGCCTGTGCTCCGCAACGGGAGAGGCCACAACAGTGAGAGGCCGGCGTACCGC
>NW_006778543.1:4024965-4087746 GCF_000442215.2 Lipotes vexillifer | reverse complement strand
CAAAAAAAAAAAAAAAAAAAAAAAAAAAGTGTCCATATATAGCACTCACAACCTTCAAGTCAAGGGTCCCTAAAGGTCTGGCATCCAAGAGTTTCTGCAGTCAAATCAAACAACATCACCTCAACCTGAGATCATTATATAGTGATCCTGTTAACCTTTGTTAATAGTAAGATAATTTCCTGCCACAGATGATAAAAGTATCAATAAAACACAGAGATAAAGACCTCAATTATCTGAACACCTAAAAGCAGAACCCTCTGACAAATTCTCAACACCTCAAGATGGCTCCTGAACAGAGCATCTAATTAATCAGAGGAAGCAACAATGGAAACATGTATCTAAGAAGAATCTGCTTGGTAACAGAGAACACAAAGGGAACCCAGTCTCTAGCACTACCTAATTTTTCTCAACCAGAAGGATACACCAAATAATCTCTAATGGATTAGTCAGCTCTTACTATTACTCTCTCCTTTAATATTTCCATAAAGAGGTAACATAATTGAACAGGCAATTAATTTAAAAGTTCACAGTAACAGTAATGATTAATAATAATTCCTACAACATGAGATTGGTAATATATTAATGGGCTTTGAATAGTGCTTGGCACATAGTATTTATTAATAGTAGTCTATTATTCAGTACAAGCCCATGGCCTGAAGACTAAAGGGCAATACAGTCTACAATAAAATGGAAAGTCCTCAGAGGGAAAAAATAAGTCTAACAACAAAATGATAATTAGTATCTTACTGATTAGCATTTAATTTAAAACAAGTATATTACTGACAGAAATAAATCATTGGTAACCAGTTAGCGACACAGGTTACAATTATTGAACATCACGTGCCAGGCAGTATTCTAATTATTTTACATGTATTATCAATCACGTAATTCTCACGACTACCTTCGGGAAAAGGCATTATTATATTCATTTTACAAATAAGAAAACTGAAGCAGAGAGAAGTAAATGACTAAAGATCACACATCCAGGAAATGGTAGAACCAAGATTTAAACCAAGTCAAACTCCAAAGCTCATGTGCATACTTTAACAAGGACATGACTTTCATATCAGTAACTTAATAATTAAAACCATGAGTTAGGAACAGATACGAGGCAAAGACTCTGTGATGAACAGACCCAAAAGGACTATACACCAGTGTAAGATCCAGACCTACTTCAATACTGTGCAGTGGGGAAAGTGTACAAACCTTACACATGCCTGTATAAAAGGCCTCTCCACTTCTTGAAAGGCACAAAATGGGCTTACGGGGTCATGCAGGAATAGCAATGATTTACAGCTCTAGCATTTATTAGCTGTGACCTTGGGAAAGCTATTTAACCTTCCTAAGTCTTAGACTTCTGACTTGCAAAATGGAGCTACTTCACAGCATTATTGGCACTATTAAAGATGAGAAAATGTACAGTAAATACTTCACACAGGGTCTGCCATGTAATAAATGCTCAATAAATCATCAATATTACTGACTTTATCAATAAAAAGAAAACAGAACTGTTTAATTCCTATTCAACTTAACTCTCTGCCAAGAACAATCATTTCACACACTTAAAGAACAGAAGAAACATGAATGACTAAGAAGGGATAAACAAAACTGATAAAGAGTTATCACAGACACACCTACCAACTTGTGTAGTTTACCTAGTTTCCTGGATACTTAACCCTATTAATGAGATCACTGAACCACAGTTGAAATCAAAGTAAATGAGAGATGCTAGAAGATATCTGAGCTTTATGTAGATCTTTGCACAAATCCTAGAACTGATTCCTAACAGCTGGTTCCTGTGTGTGCAAAAAGCAGTATTGATAACCAGGGCCCAGCATAGTTTCACAAAAAGCAAGGCCAAAATAACCTTATTTCCTTTTATAAAGAAAATAGAGAAGAAAAAATAATTATTATGTTTAAAAACAAATTATCATAGTTTAAAAATATCTTATGGGCTTCCCTGGTGGCGCAGTGGTTGGGAGTCCACCTGCCGATGCAGGGGACACGGGTTCGTGTCCCAGTCTGGGAGGGTCCCGCATGCCGCGGAGCCGCTGGGCCCGTGAGCCATGGCCCCTGAGCCTGCGCGTCTGGAGCCCTGTGCTCCGCAGCGGGAGGGGCCACGACAGTGAGGCCCGCATACCGCAAAAAAATATATATATATATCTTATACTGAAACACTGTCTTCACTCTTACCGAAGTGAACTGTAAAGGGGTTGGGAGCAATGTAACCAAACAGCATAGCAGCCTGATATGCTTGCCCCAAGAATCAATGCAATTTATACAGCATCCACAGAAGTACAGTGCTTCAAGTAAAAGAAATTATTATCTCACTCTTTCTAGCATCACTGACCTGTTACAGCCAGTTCTCTGTAACAATCAAGAGAAAAATTACCAGTAACAGCATTCAACTGAGCAACCGGAAGAGCACAATGGTTTAACCATCGGCTAAACACAATCAACATGAATAAGTATACCCCAAAAGGGCTAATTATAAGAGAGAAAGTTTAAAACTCTGTGATGAGAACCAGTTCAATGAATTCAAATCTCTCTCCAGGCTAGGGACACTCATAAAGAGCACATTCCACGGGCTTCCCTGGTGGCACAGTGGTTGAGAGTCCGCCTGCTGATGCAGGGGACACGGGTTCGTGCTATGGTCCAGGAAGATCCCACGTGCCGCAGAGTGGCTGGGCCCATGAGCCATGGCCGCTGAACCTGCGTGTCCGGAGCCTGTGCTCCGCAACGGGAGAGGCCACAGCGGTGAGTGGCCCGCGTACTGCAAAAAAAAAAAAGAGCACTTTCCAAATAGTGAAGCACTAGAGGATGCGTCTTACTTTGAAAGACAAACTAAGGACCACAGGTGACAGTTTCAGAAAAGAGTATTTCAATTTTAAAGATGAATTCTCTCTAGCATTTATGGTTGTCCAAAACAGAAGCCTTTTAGGAAAGGCCTGGTGATCACTAAAATGATCTTGCCAATTTAATAAAATCTGATGAAATAAAAACATTCAGAAAAAAACAACTTTATCAAAACTAAGCCAACTCATTCTTCATTTTGACATTTTAGAGCCTTCCTATTTCCTATATACACATTAAAATCTCAATTCTTTAGTTCAAAAAATAATGTACTGGAATTGCATTACAAACTTCAGAGTAGGCTCATTTAGATGTCAAAAGGAAATTCCTGAGCAGAAGGAAACTACTGACATACAGGCTTCTGAAATTCTACACAAATAACCAAGAACTTGCTGTATACAGAAAAATATTCCATATATTATTGGTATTTATAAGAACCCATGTACTGCTAATGGTCTCCCCTCTTAAATGTTCTCGTAAAAATGAAGGGATGTTTTTACTCACTGCATCTTCAACACCCAACACAGGTACTAGCACATAAAAAATACTCAAAATATATTTGATAAAGGAATGAATGGTAAACATTTATCAGTCACTTATGCCAAGCACTCCACCAAGTGCCTCACATGCAATTACTCATTTAATCCTCAAAATCACTATACAAAGTCAGTAATATTATTTTCCCATTTTACAGAAGAGGAAACATAATCTGACATAGATTTATTAAATCAGGAAAGTGAGATCTGACTTCTGACACGAAGGTACATTTAATTACTTACTTCACAGTGACTGAGTTACTTTAGGCTCCAAATATGTTTTTCATAACAAGACTGAAACAGAATGCAGTGGCGACAGCTCTGGAAGAAGTCTCTGTAACTAAGCTGTAGATGCAGGGTTTCTGCATGGAGTAAGAAAAGTTCAGTGAAAGATTTACAGGGACCTGCAGCAAAAAGACTGATGGAGGGCTTCCCTGGTGGCGCAGTGGTTGGGGGTCCGCCTGCCGATGTGGGGGGCGCGGGTTTGTGCCCCGGTCCGGGAGGATCCCACGTGCCACAGAGCAGCTGGGCCCGTGAGCCATGGCCGCTGGGCCTGCGCGTCCGGAGCCTGTGCTCCGCGGCAGGAGAGGCCACAGCGGTGAGAGGCCCGCGTACCGCAAAAAAAAAAAAAAAAAAAAAAGACTGAGGGAATGGTACAGGTGGTCACATTTTTTGTGCCCTGATAAGAAGTATCATGAACAGGAAACTGCCACTGATTGTAAGAATGCGATTCAGCTCTTTATCTTTAGCAGCACTATCCTCACAAGCCACAAGATGGGAACATTCCACCACACATGTCCTGTTTCAGTCATGCTTACTAGCCTTTCATTTTTCTCTCCCTCCAACCAATCATATGCTTCTGTCCATAAAACAGTGCTGATATACTTTTAATTAATCCTGTTTATTGATGTCATGCTACCTGTTCTTACTCTTAAAAGCAAGATACATGAAAAACTTAATAGCTCCCCAAAACAAAAACATACTCCTCTATTATACTTTGTTTATAAGCATCACAAATGTTCTTAGCTTATCAAAATGACCTGGGGAGCTTTTTTAAATAAAGAGGTCTTCACCCTGGCTACATATGACAGCCATCAGTATTTTTAAAATACTGATGCCTGAAACCCAATCCCTAAAAATCAGAGTTGGTTAACCTGGGTTGGGGTTCCTATACGGTTTTTTGGGTTTGGGGTTTTGTGGGCTTTTTTTTTTTTTGGTTTTGGTTTCTATTTTTGTTTTTAGATTCTCCAGGTGATTCTAACATCCTACTTCATTCTAACTTTTAATGAGGTAGTATGGACCAACCTTCCTTTTTTGTTCTGTTTTTTGTTGTTTTTTTTTAATGAGGTGGGTTTTTTTGTTTTTGTTTTTTTTGGCTGTGTTGGGTCTTCGTTGCTGTGCACAGGCTTTCTCTAGTTGCAGTGTGCGGGCTTCTCACTGTGGTGGCTTCTCTTGTCGCAGAGCATGGGCTCTAGGCACACAGGCTCAGCAGTTGTGGCATACGGGCTCAGTGGTTGTGGTACATGGGCTTAGTTGCTCCGTGGCATGTGGGACCTTCCCAGACCAGGGCTTGAACCCGTGTCCCCTGCACTGGCAGGCGGATTCTCAACCACTGCACCACCAGGGAAGTCCTTTTGTTCTGTTATAACTTCTCAGGTGATTGCAATGCACTCAACTGGTTAAACCACAAGTTTTCTTTCCTGTTTTAAGACTGTTTAAGACCTGTTTTAAGATACTGTGTTGCTAAAAAGTGAGTACACTGAGAAAGAATGAACCTTTTAGTTATAAAAGCATAAAGAGAAACTCAAGCCCTACTTGGAAGGATCCCTACAATAAAAAAATGAGAGGAAAGGTAATGTGAGCAGTTCATCTGAGAAGTATTCACGTGTCTATAGCAGAGTAAAACTTACTCTTTATAGCTTAACCCCATATTTATGACTACTTACGAACTAGTGCGCACCAGGTTCCTTTATCCTATAAATTAGCAGGTAAACGAAGATTCTTCTACAAATTATGCCTTACGGGACAGAAACAAACTGGCCACAGCAGAATCTGAAATGACCGAATTCTTCTACACCTCCCCAACACTGTCATATTCGGAGTCTAAATGCTTATTAACCTCCTTGATATGCCCTGCACAGTAAGTACTGTTCTTGGAATAGGTCAGCAGTCTCTAGAACCATCTCCTAGCTCTCTGAAGTTTGCATGTTCTCAGGATGGGCAAATCTTGCCAAAGAATCCCAACTTGCAAGACAGTAAACAGACTTCCTGTCTACTCAAAGTACCCTAGAGGAACCATTTTTTCCTACTATTGTTTACTATTCAGTGCAGACAATTTGAAAAAGCAAAGCAGACTATTTCTAATCTCCAATGAACAAAATACTATTTCTTTAAGTATTTGGCATTTAAAAAAAAAATGAAAACCTAACTTTGCCCAAAAGGCTAAAAGCAACAAAGAATTTAACTTCCAAGACAGAAAGTATTCTCAATACTATAGGATAAAATATAAATAATAATCTAAAATATCCAAATAAATTAATTATACCAGAAGTCAATCAACCTAAACTTTGAGTTAATTAATAAGCATGATGAGTTAAATCTTCCATCCTTCCTGGAAAGGAACACTTAGCAGAATCTCTAATCAAAAGCACATCAGAAACTTTCAGTTCCATACCAGGGAACAATTTAAATCGTACCAAAATAAAGATTGCTTTCTGACGAATTGGAGTAATTTTCTATCAAATATGATGTCTACAAAGACCCGTTCTACAGAAAAACTTGGAAGCCCTGCATAGAATCACCAGAATTCTGTTATTTTCAGTTTCTTGCATTCACTCATTAATCCATTCACCCAGATATTTGCTGAGTGACCTCTACAGGCCAGTTATAGCAATGCCAGGCCCTGTGAGTATGAAACTAAATCAAATACATAAGGCCTTTATTTTCATGGGGCTTATATTTTAGAACATCAGTTCTCACATATTTTGATCAAAGGGCCCTTTTAACACTCTTAAAAACTACTGTGGACCTCAAAGAACTTTTATATTGATATTTACATATGAAAATTCAAACCAAAAATGTTCAAAATACCTTATTCACTTAAAACAATAAATGCATCACAAACTAACTTAAATTACATTTTTATGAAAAATAACTACTTTCCAAAACAAAAAACTTAATCAGGATACAAAAATGACATTGTTTCACATTTCTGTAAAACATTTACCTTTTCAAAAATAAATTTTAACCAGGATAGGAGAATGACACTGTTTTACAGTTTTGTAAATCCTATTAATGTCTAGCTTAATAAAAGAGAACTGGATTCTCCTATCTGCTTCTGCATTCAGTCTGCATTCAGTTATGTAACACACATCATGTAACATCTGAAAACCTCCATTAAACACTCATGAAAGAATGAGAGTAAAAGTGACACATAATGTTTATAGTTATTATTATGAAAATAGTTTAGATCTCAGACACCCTCTAAAAGAGTGTTGGGGATTCTCACAGTTTAAGAACCATTATTCTAGAATGACAATTAAGAAAATTAAAGTGCGTATACATTGTTAAAACACTATGAAGAAAACAGAGAAATGTGCTGTTAGCTAGGTTGATCTGGAAAAGGCCTCTCTCTGAGATGACCCCTGAGCAGAGAGCTGAAGAACAAGCAGCCAGCCCTACGAAGAGCTGGGTGAAGTGAATATTTGCCAACTATGGGTTTTAAACACTAGTTCAAAAAAATACTAATATTTGCTTTTCATAAAATATACAAGTTGTATTATAAGGGAACAAAAAGGCCTAAAGAGGGATGAACAGTAGGGTGGGAGTAGTACACTTTCATGTTTTTACCAAAAGCTCTGGTATATAAATAATAAACCCAATCTCCTAGCAGACTCAGTTACATCCTAAGATACTACTACATAATTCAAAACTAACAATTTCATATCATTTTTGTTGATGAATTATGAAACAATACATTAATAAAATCCTTTCAGGAAAGGTTTGCCATGGCTTTTATAATCAGCAATATTTCTAATACCACTGTCAAGGTTAATCTTTACCTGGTAAACACACGTCTACGAAGTTACCACCCAAAATTCTTCTAATCAAATAGCAACTCTAATGAAGTTCAAGTTAAAAAGTAATGTAAGAACTGAATCTGGAACTTTCTGGCCTTGCAATATACGAATACAAAGTACCTCAACCCCCTCTACTCCTGTGTGCATGCAGAAATGATGAATAAGCTGCATTTCTGAAAAGCTTACTAGACAGTCAACCAAGATAGAAGAGAAAACTCACAGACCAGAGCATTAGCCCTGTGAGTTAACACAGCCGTATCCAAAGGTACATCAGAACTAGAAACAATCCCCAAGAACTGGACTCCAGCCCAATCTCTGTCCTGGGTCAGCAGATGGGGTCTTGACTTGTTTGACTCAAGGAAGTGGAAACTTAGACCTTTCCAAAAAGCTAGAGCTCCATGAAAACTGTTGGTGGAAAGACAGAAAACAGTAACTGCAGTTATCGTATAGTTAAATATAAACTTACTACATGATCCAAATTCCTACTCCTCAGAATTTACCCAAGAAGAATAAAAACATATTCACACAAAGATGTGTTCACAGGAGCACTATTCATAATAGCCAAAACCTGGAAGCAACCCAAAAGTCTACCAAACACAGGTGGATAAACAACTGCAATAGGCTATCCATTCTATGGAATACTACTCAGCACTAAAAAGGAACAGACTGGGCTTCCCTGGTGGCGCAGTGGTTGAGAGTCCGCCTGCCGATGCAGGGGACATGGGTTCGTGCTGCGGAGCGGCTGGGCCTGTGAGACACGGCTGCTGAGCCTGCGCATCCGGAGCCCGTGCTCCGCAACGGGAGACGCCACAACAGTGAGAGGCCGGTGTACCGCAAAAAAAAAAAAAAAGGAACAAAGTATCAATACAACAACAGGGGATCTCAAAAACATTATACTGAGTGAAAGAAGTCAACAAAATGCTATGAACTATACAACTTCCTTTATATGGAATTCTAGAAAAGGCAAAACCACAGCTGATAAGTGGTTGCCTTGGGGCCAAGGTGAGGGGGAGGATACTGAGGGCAGAAAGTCACAAATAATTGTATAACTGTGGTTCCCATTATATAATTATTTACAACTACTAAAGTTCATCAAACTGTACATTTAAAATGAGTGGGTTTTATTGTGTATAAATAATACCTTAACTTTAAAAAACTATATGTACTTTTAAAATGTCTATATGATGAAGAAACAATTTATATGTGCCCACTCCAAATTTTATCCCCAATTTCAGAGTTCAAAGATCCCCTGAAATGCTATAAGGCCCAAGGAACTAGATTAATAACCACTGCTATATTCTGACATTATTTATATTTTATATGTGTATATATAAACTCAAGTTTAAAATAACTCAAGTTTATTATAAGCCTAAGTAATCAAAAATAAATCAAAATAAATCTGTATTATTTTAGAAGTCAAAGTATAACATTCAGAATTTTTCTTTTAAAGTATTTTAGAATTTAATGAGATTAATTAGGTAATTAATAGACAATTTCAGTTACCTAGAAAAATCTGTTTATGTAAAAATAATTCACCAGAAATTGGACGTTTACATGTTTACAAACATACACACACACACACAAAAGACATGGCTAAAAAATATCTACACTACCCAAAATTCTACATTAACAAGTATACTTCTCCAAGTCTATAAACCCTAAAAGCAAACATTCAAACCTGAAGGTTACAAATGAACTTAAGGAGATCTAAGAACCTCTTAAAATCAAATGCAATATTTTGTGTCTACATACTTAAGGGCATTCTCTTGGAAAAAAGGTCCATGGCATTTGCCAGATTCCCAGAGGCCCATGACACACAAAGGGTTAGAAAGAGTTTTAAAAAGTAGTAAAAAAAATGTATTATATACGTGCAGTTATGCATTTATGTTTGTATGAACAAGAATGGTGTGGAAGGACATACCTTTTCTTCTATGAATCTTTGTATTATTTACTTAGTCCTAATAAGCATGTATTTGTTTTTAATTCAAAAAACATCAAATAAAAAAAATTAAGGGAAATGATTTTAAAATACAGCAATCACTGCAATTTACTGTATGGAGTTGCACAAAAAAGAGCAAACATTTAATTTCCTTTTTTGACAGTGCTCCTGAGTTGACAGAATGGTGTGGACATAATGTATCTTGATTTTAGCATGTTCTTTGGGGTACATTAAAAAAAATAAGCACTGAATGAAGCATGGTTAAGTGGCTCTGAAAGGAAAAGAAAAAGAAAAAATCCACACACTATAAGCACCTGCTGACTTTAAATTCTAATCTCTTGTTGATACGGTTACTCTTCAACTCAATTCACAGATTTCGCTGCACACATACAAAAATTACCAGAAAATATGCATATGTACACACCATCAAGGTGAAAGAGGTAACTTCCAGATACATAGACTGGTTTTCAACAAGCAGACAGATCTGTTTAAGAGAAGCCTAGCCTAAGCCAATTATAAATCAGCAAAATATCAATTCAAACTTATAGCAATAAATCTTCACCAGGAAAAGCAGCAGGTTTCCCACTGTCTCTGTACTACACATAAAAAGGATCTGTTGAAAGCCCAGTTTAAATGATTTGGGACCTAAGTAGTTCCAAATTGTTAGAACTATACCATCTATCATTTTTAACCTTCTTTTATAAAGCTGAGCTCATAAGGACTGCTCTGAGGTTGCAACCTGTACTGTGCACCTGGGTAAACAAACACTGAATCTATTTGTTCATCTTGTTAGAGTTCACAGATAAGAAATGTTGACATTATTAAAATGTTTTACCATTAAGCCTGATAATAAAAAAAGTAAAAGTAGTGGTATTTCGTGATCACAATATTATTTTAGGTAGGTTCTACTAAATATTATTAGTTATAGGAAGTGGCCTTCCTCTGGTTATAGGAAGATGCTATTATCTAAAATAGGCATAAAAATCATTATAACAGTGCTTCTCAAACTACAAGCAGCAAAGAACTCATTTTCCTCCCGTCCACCACAGACCAGTATTTTAGTCAAAGAATAAAAATTACTTAGTAGAAAGTGAAAACATATTTTTAAAGACATAGAGAATACAAGCCCAGGGGTCACAAGCTTGGCTACAAAGCAGTATTAAACTGCTGTCAAAGTTTCTAAAGACTTAGCCTGAATCCCGTGCTTGTCTCAGGCAGACCAGTAACAGTTCACACTTAATCAGCACTGGTTTATAGAACCTGTAACATTAGGCAGGTACAGTTCTCTCCCAACTCCAGGAGTGGAACATTGAGAGTTTATAATCAAACACTTCCTAATTTATGTCACTGATAACGAAGTCTCTCAAAATATAACATTATCTCAATAGATGTGGACTCTAAACTGTGCAGCTATCAAACCCATAGCTTCCCCCCAACCCCCGCTTGCTACAGGAGAGGACAGGCACTTGCTGGGCCCAGACCACTATTCTCTTAGTTTTGATTCTATTCTGAACTCTGTATTTTTAAGAAGGGTGAAAACAAACTCATTTCAGCAGCAGAACTCCTCTTTGAATCACATGCTCTGTAAGACAGAGGTAAGACAGTAAATCATTCATCAAGTGAGTGAGCCCAGCTAAAGCCCCAACATGCAAACCTTGATTTGCTGTCTTCCATTTGTTGTCTAGTACACAGTAACTCTAGAATTAATCTTTATTTTTGTGGAAAAAAATAATGTTCAAGTGAGAGAGAAAACTTTAGTAAAAGCTTAAAATTAATTCTTACAAGTACACACAAATGTGAACCTCTGGTCTGTACAAACAGGAAAACCATATAGCAGTTTAGTCTGGGCACTAGAATTCAAAATTAAGCTTGATCCGTGGCCTTAAGCAGGTTACCTTACCACCTATCTCCTATGGAGATAAATCAGTCAGTACCTATTCTAACAGCATAGTTACAAGGATTAAAAAATAACCCACCCAAAGTACCTATCACACTGTGCCTAGTAAAGCCTCAATAAACGTTAGCGACTATTACAACTACTATTTTACAATCAATATTTTATCTAATCTCATTCATCCATCCATCCATCTATCTATCCCACAAATATTTAGTGAATGACTAGAATATGCCAGATACCCTCATGGCACTTACCCTTGTCTCCTGAGAATGTTCACAGTCTATTCCTCAGAGATTTTTTTCAGTCTTATAAGATATTTATATAACTTATTAAAAATCAGCCACTTAACGCCAAATTTCCATTTTTGTTTAGACTTATCAGGCATCTGTACCTACAGCTATCTCTTATAACAACCAATACCACAGGGTTTCAGGACAAGATTTTTTTAATCTGCATTAAAAAGTAAAGAGTATGAGTAAACTGATTAATTGATTTATTCAAAATATTGTGTATGGATAGATGGATGTAAGTTTCCTTAAAAACATCATTATCCTTGCTAAAAATAAAGACTAGATCCACTACAAGAGTTTCTTAAAAGTCTGAAATAAAAAGGTAAAGCCCAAACTGCACCAGTTGCTAGCCAGACAGAAGAGGTCAGACAGGATGCATGATTCCTAGCTGGCTTTATTCCAGTTCTGTAGATTCTGGGAAGTAAGGTCCACAGCCTGAATTTCTCACATCAATCACCATCAAAGTACAGCTATTACTGTGGAAGAATTTTAGTCTCAAAGAAACTGTAATGCCACAGACTCTCCCCTTAGCATATTCTGTAAAGTCAATATCTAGACTTTCATTTAATTCTGGCTTCTCTCACTGACTGATCTGTGAACTTGGCAGTTCTTCTTATTTGGTTAAGCCTGGATCATTTTTTCTAACACTGAACAAAGAAGGTAGTTACTGCCAAAATGTAAATTCAAAAAACAGAAAGCAGCATTAGTCTTAAATTTAACACATTTTATGGCTCAAGTGGGATGGGGTTCCATTTCATAACTGGCTGAGTCAAATAATAAATAGGATTTAAATCACTGCTGTTAAGTTTTGATGTGAAAGAAATTCAAGTAACTTCAATAAGAAGAAAAAAAAAAAAGATCTTTTGCTCCTGACACATATGGGATCAGTTACAATGTTCCAATACACTTAACCAATATCGCTTCTATAATATTGCAGTTGAAAGACTGTATTTCATAATTATTCTCTTGGATCTAATGCTCATTGATGGTCCACAGTTTTAAAGTTAAATCAACTATTAATTGTTGGGGAAAGGGGAAGAAGGACAACACAGCATCAAGAAATTCAACAGAATAGCTCTACTCTCATCATAAAAATTAGTCATCAGAAAGTACAATGATGCAATCAAACATACAAATGTATAATTTCAATTAAATGTTAACTGAGAAGGATATGTAACTTATAATATTAAATTTTTACTTTACCAACTCAATATACATAACCAAGAAGCAAATTTTCCCACATATAGCTAGAAGGTAATTTTCCTAAAGTAAAAGCCTTAACTGGAACAAAATTCATTTCCCCTCTCACACAAAACAAACAAAATTTCAAAGCTGTTATGAGCTGTCTGCTTCCCAACACAGTTTAAGTTTATTATATTCAGGAGCATGAACCACTGCTTAATTAGAAGGCCTTAAGGTGATTTTAGGTGCTTCGATTACAGTTTGTTTCTGCTTCCTTAACAGGAGGCAATACTTGCCAAAATAGGTCCAGAAGGAAACATTCAAAAAAGAGTAACTGTGACTCTGCCCCTGACAAGAGGGTGGTTGAAGATAGGAATGAAAGTGACAGTTTCTTTTCACTACCTCCTCTTTTTTGCGTTTTGATTTGTGTACCATGTGTACCCAGAGAAATGGCTGTGTTTAATTAAACAGGTTTAATACATTAAAAGCACTTCAACTTTCCAGCATAAAAAGTATGCCACAATGATCCCAGGGGGAGGTGATTATTCACCTTCTTTAAGCTCAAGAGGTCCTTCAGAACAAAACTGAAGGTTATGCATTTCTGAACAAAATCTAAAATGGGTTTTCTTCCACCCAAAAGAAAAAGATGTTGGTTTTGTTTTAAAGGCTACCCTTAAACCAAACTTGAAAACAGTGTATCTACAAGCTCTCATTTGGAGGCTATAAACAAAAAGGTAAAGAGGATCTTAAAAGTCAGGCTGTAAAGTTTGATTTTATTTTGTGTAATGAGGATTTTTCCAAGGAGTTTCTGCATTCTAGGACCACAGCTACTAAGTAAGTGACTTTAAGAGAATCCAAGGGAAACCCTAAGGAACAATCAAAGATAATACAAGAAGACTGGGTGACTTGGGCAGATCTGTGAGTGCTATCACTATCAGACAAGAAATATTTACTGAATTGATGAATCACTGCAACAAGCATACTAACGTGCATATTTAATTTTTAAAATAAAGACTAAGATTTTTAGAAACCATAACTTTCAGGTGGCAATGGTGTCAAGAAACAGCACTCTATACTAAGTGGGAAAGCACACTGAACTATACAACTATTCTGGAGAGCAGTTTGGCAACGTACTTAATATGCTTAAAAATGTGCACAACCACCTTTAACCTATTAACTTCAACTATAGATATTTATTAAAGTATTGAAGAAACGCTAGAAAAGAAAATTCCGAACTCTTAATAGTGTACCCACCCCCAAGTTATGAGCGTATAAACTAATTTCCTTTGTGTTTTTTACATTTCTCCAAATTTTTCTTACTATGAATGTATACCATTTTTTGTTTTCTAAAACATCCAATTTTAGCACATTACTGCTATCCCAAAGATAAACAAACATTTGCTACTTATATCAAATGAAACTAGTTGGGGACAGGGATAGAAGGTAAAGGTATTGAGAAAAAAAATGTTTCCTATTAATCATCAAGATACAATGAATACCTGTGGCTTTTGGTACTATTTGGGAGGAAAATAAATCCTTAAAATCTTATGCCAAAATACAGTTGATATTCAGACTCAAAGAGCAAAAAAGTTTTATATTTTGAGTAAGTTAATACTGAGTTACCACTATTTTGTTAAAGCCATTTTTTTTTCCTTGTATGCTTGGGCTTGGTACCAACATCAATAAAACTCCAGAATACGGCTCTGGTATATACCAGTACGTACTTCAGCCCTTCGGTTTTGATGAAGCAAGTACAGTTTGTCATCAAATAGATGGATATGTAAATTATACTACACTTTGCTATCAAGTCTAATCTTTACAGGAGATAGCCATTTTATAGAACAATCTTCTACAAACAGTAGTTTGCAGGGGAAAAGATAAAGCTATTTTCTCTTTAAGTATATTTTCCCATATCCTGCCAAATGAAACAATATCCAAGTACCGTAATTTAAATATTTTACAAAAACAAAATTATGAACTAATTTCCCAGAGAAAAGCAAATGCAACCAAGTTTTCATGTAGTGCTGAAATCAGGAACTTTTATCTAAAAAACCTTCTAAAGGAGAACTGGTAAAGTAAAAGTGAGAGTATCTAACCACAAAAATAAGAACTGGCAAACACCCTCTTCAAAGCCTAATGATTTATAGAGGCTTTTCTCCCCAATATCGGTGCTAAAGGCCCAGAAAAAGGTTGCCAAGGCTTAAAATATCTAGATAAACTTATGAAATCCTGGATAATAAGATCAGAACTTCTAGTTATACAGGAGCTAGTTGAAGCCAAAGGTGACAAGAAAGCAAAAGATAAAAAACCAGTAGTCTGATGTAAAAGACTTACTGTGTCCACACCTTTTAATGTCAAAGCAGGCATTTGGGAAGTGATATATGCCATTTCATCTAGACTGCAACAACTACAGTTTAAATTTCTCATTATATTCCATTTACTTGGTCAGGCATCCAGTTTGGAATCCCACTGTAACTAATACCAACTATTAAAATCAATCCCAGCTACTAAAACTGTTATTGACAATGATGAAACATCAGTAGGAAATTTTATATGTTAAGCTTTTATTTATTACAGTAGGAAGGCCATGCCTTATCCTCACATTAAAGCAGAAGAAACTAAGGTCCAGAAATGCTATTTATTAAATCATCTCCATGTGAAATACCACGTATGTTAAGCTCCTTCAATCACAAAGCTACAAGGAACAACAGTAATATAGCTCGTCACCAATGGTGTATATGCCATAAACACAGGAAGCAAGCACTGCCATGAAGTTTTTTTAAAAAAGGAAATGGATTTCAACAAGCTTTCTCACCTTAAGGGAAAGAAACAATGTCCAGGATGTCTGCAGGGTTATCCAAACCTTGGAAGCAACCTGAGATGAAAAAGTCAGATGGACTTAGGTTTGCCTACCTAAGGCAGGTAAACTACCTTACTTACAGATACCTACTAGTACTCCGCCTGACTCTCCTTAATATACAGTAAACCTTTCATTAACAGTATATGATTACACGCCAAGATGAGCAACACAAGCTGTCACCACAAAAAGTTCAGAGAAAGGAAGAGATCGATGTGGCCCAGAGCAGTACTACTCAAACATTAATATGCTATAAATTACCTGAAACAGGAGAACAGGAAAAATTCTGAAATACTGTATTTCTGCCTTTCTAACAAGCTACCAGGCGAGGCCAATTCTGCTTGTCTTGCTGGTCTTTGCACCATACTTTGAGTATCAAAAGTATAACGTACATAAGAAAGGTAAGATCCAGCCTGGTTTGGGGGGAACAAGGTGGGTTTTACATGAAAAGTCCAATAGGAAGAATTAGCCTGATCTTCTCTAGGAACAGTGAGACCACTTGACTACAATGAAGACTCACTCATCCATTCTACAAGGATATACTGAGCACTGACTCTGCACAATGTACAACAAAAGACACACTGACAAGCCTACTGAAATGCACAATTAAGATTACTGAGATATCATTTCATACAACGAAAACAAGCCATCTAACTGTCCATTAACATTTAGATGAGGAAAATTATGTTCTAGTCATACAATGAAATGCTATATAGTAATGAAAATGAATGAATTATAGCTCCTCACTCTAGAACAGAATAATCTCAAAATCATGGTATGAGATATGCATATATGATTCAAGACACAGGCTAACATATACTATGATTTAATTAATATTTCATTTTTTATTAATATAAACAGAACAAACTAAACAAATTGGGAATACTCTGTGTGGTGAAGCTATAGAGAAAACTAAGAAATCACTGAAACAAAGCTCACAGGAGTGATTATAGGTTTCGAAGAAGGGATGGGAGAAAAGGATGAAACAGGGGAAGGGGCTACAAAGATACTCATAATGTTCTATTTCTCAAGTTAAATGCCAGGTAAGTGGATGTTTACTTTGTGATTATTTAAATTATGTACTACAGACACTATTTTGCACGTATAATATATCTTGATTTTTTTTTTTACAGTTTTTTGATAATGTTATCAATGACCTTTTTAAAAACTAAGTCAGGGACTTGGTGATGGCAGATTCTAGTAGCGGTGAGTTAAAAAAAGAATATAGACAACTTCTTTAAACCACTGACTTCAAGGAAAAAAGTGGGGATTAAGAATGAACACAAAGTACTAAGTAAAAAGAGACAGGGCTGAACATTTTAATATGGGCAAGTCTGACAATGGTCACATGTTAAGAGAAAGGTAACATTAAAGATACAGAAAAAATTGATGAAACAGGACTAAAGCTTAGAAATGAAAGGCTCAAGAAAAAAAGAAGAAAAATTGGCCTTGGCCATTACCAAGACACTGGATACAAATGTGATTAAACATGAGGCTAACCAAATTAGTCCCGTGTGGCTGGAATGAACCGTTCCTACGTAGAAGCCTGGAAATAGTAGCAAATAAATGTGAACACAAAAGTAAGGACAACATCTTGGTGGGCCTTGAATTCATTGCAAAGTCACTAAAAACATTTCAAGGGACTTCCCTGGCAGTCCAGTGGTTAAGACTCTGAGCTCCCACTGCAGGGGGCACAGGTTCAATCCCTGGTCGGGGGAACTAAGATCCCACATGCTGTGCAACACAGCCAGGAGGGGAAAAAAAAACCATTTCATGAGGAAAGTTAACAAGGTCTGAACGTTCACATTAAGTGAATGTTTTAATAAAAGTATGCATGCTAAGAAAACAAGTCAAGATGCCATTAAAATAATCTTTATAAAAGAAGATATCGGGACATGAAACAGGAGCAGTACAAAATTCATCAGTTTATCCTATCTATGTCAATTAACCTGTTCAGTTTTGGGAATAAAACAGGTGAAAAACCATAATCCCTGCCTGCCCTCAGTAGCTTACATTCTAGTGGGGGAGACAAACAAGAAAGCAAACAAGACAATTACAGGCAGTAGAAAATACCACAAAGGAAATAAAGGTGATGTATGAAGAGTGATGGGGATGGGGCTATTTTTTACCGGGTTGTTAGGCAAGGCCTTTCTTGAGATGCTGACATTTAAGCCAATACCTAAAGGCTCAAAAGAAGCCACGGAGAAGGAAAAATATTTGAGAGAGTATTTCAGGCCAAGAAAACAAAACTCTGAAAGCTCACTGTGACTGAAGCCTAGAAGAAAGTATGAGGTGAGTTTGAAGAAAGAGACGAGCATAGCAGGACCCTCAAGTTTGTATAAAAAGTCTGTATTTTATTTAAGTGGATGTGGTTGGTGGCATAGAGATGAGAAGCAGATGAATTTGACATATTTTGAAGGTGAAACAAACAGAATTTGCTGAGGGACTGTATGCCGAGGGTAAAAAAAAGAACATGCATAAATTAATCCCTAGGTTTTGACTTTTCCAAATGGAGATAGTAGTTCCATTTATTAAGATGGGAGAGACTGAGGTAAGATCAATGAGTGGGAGAGAAGGAGAGGGAGAGTCAATAATTTTATTTTGGACACGTTAAATTTGAAGTACCTATGAGATATCCCAACAGTGATAGCAAGCAGGCAGTTGGATATATAAGAGTGGCATTCAAGAACCAAGTCTGGCAAGAAATATAAATCTAGGAATTATCAAAATACAAATATTTAAAACTTTGAAAAGGGGCCTTAAAGAAAGTCTACCACTGTAACTTCTACAAATAATAACAGTAGCAGCTAAAATTAAATGGTAACACGTTTTACCATTTAATTTACCAAGCACAAAGAAATTAAGTAACATGCCCAATGTCATTCAGCTAATTTTAGAGCTGGATTCCAACCCAAGCAGTCTGACTCCAGAGTTGTGCTTTCATCTACTTTGTCAAGCAGAGACCAGGTGGAAGGAAGCCTAAACCCAAATCCTGAGGCACTCCAACGTTCACAGATAGGGAAAGCAGAAGCCAACATAAAAGATATTTATTCCAATTACGCAGTTTCAGGTAAGCGCTGAACCACAGGCTCAAAAGTGGCTACAAAGTAAATCTCCACTTGTGAAGTTACAGATGTCAGATGCCAGCAGGGAAGCAATAAAGTTTACTCTCCCCTTCCAAAAGCCTCAGAGTCCTAGGTCCCTCTCGACACCTCCGTCACCTACTTGTCTCCCAGAAGAGTCATTCTCCAAATACCCTCTCCCAGGCATCTCAAAACAAGACCCCAAGAATCTGTCACACACACACCCTAGCCTAGATCCCCTTTCTCAGCCCTCACCTCCCCCATCAGATGGCAGAGAAGGCGGCCGCGTCTCCCGAGCAGAAAGTGAAGATAAAGAAAAGTTTTAGGGAAAAAACCTTGTCCCAGCCTCAGTAAGCCCAGAGGGGAGGCTGCCGGGAAGCACGTCTGGCGGAACCGGGCTGGGAACTGAGCTCCCCACGTGGGCCTGGGGAGACGGAACCCCACTCACCAAGCCATCTATCTGCACTTGCTTCACTGCTGAATCTCCGGACCCCCCTTTGCCTTTGCCTTTCCCCGCAGCGCCGGTGGTGGAGCTGGAAGAGGTGGCAGCAGAGCCGGTGCCTTCCTTGCGGGACGCCATCTTTCCAGCCGGACAGGAAAAGAGAGAAACGTGAGTAACCGGAAGCGGAAGTACAAGCTTCAGGTGACGTCAGACGCAGTCTGGCGTTCGAGAGGCGGAGCTCTTAGGAAAGGCCCGGGGAGGCCCCGCCTCCTTTCTCACTTGAGTCACCTTCTTTGGCAACGGAATCCTCTGCACATGCGCGTTGTGCGTTAGAGGCTTTCAGAAAGCTTTAAGGAAAAAACGGACTTTTAAAAATGTTTTTGCACTTTATGTTTAGTCGGTCTCCCCTAGGCAGTTGATCATAACTGCATTATAGCTCACATTTATGTAGCGTCCCATTTGTAAAAAATGCTTTTACTTCTAATTTTTTAAATTAATCCCCATTTCCAATCTTGGAAACTATGAAGAGCTATACAAACTCCCATGTTAGGAAATTGAGACGTGATTTGTCTGACGTCATTCTGTTAATTAGTGGTGAGCCATATTGCAGTTTGTTTAAAATTTCTTTGCAATTTTTGTCCTTTTAAATATCCCACTAAGATTTTCCAGTCATGTATGCTAAACACACTACATGGGTTCTTGTAATCTGAACAAAGACAGTGTATGTGGGCCCTCTGCATGAAATAGCCCAGAGCCAAAAGATACAAATAGAGAGAGAGAGAAAGAGAGAGAGTGAGAATGAAGTAGAATTTTAAATGGGAAATCAATGTGATCACCCTAACTAGAAAGGGTCTAGAAGCAATGACATTCCTTCACTTGGATTCCTAGTTTCTTTCCTATCTCACTGACTGATCCTTTCTTCTCAGTCACCATTGCTGATTTCTTTATGCTTCCCTAATTTTAAAATTAAAATTAAAATTTATTTTAATTAAATTAATTTAATTTAAGAACAGCAGCAATGTTCAGTCCTTGTACATCTTCATTCCCTTATCTTTACTCCCTATCTCAAGGGTCATCATGCAATGCTGATGATTCCCAAATTTATATTTCTCCAGACCTCTCCACTGAACTCCACACCAGCATATCCATCTGTCTATTCAACATCTCCACTTAAATGTCCCACAAGCGCCTCCAACTCAACCTTTCAAACATTGAGCTCCAAATACCACCTCCCCTCGAAAAAAATGTTCTTCCCACAGTCTTCCCCCTGTCATCTGATGACAGTGTTACTCTTCTAGTTGATAAGAACAAAGCCCTTGGGGCTGTCTTTGACTCCCCTGTTTCCTTCACACCCTACCCCTGCTCCATTGGAAACTCTGTAGGCTCCACATGAAAAATGTATTCAAAATCCAGACTGCTTTTGGGAAGATGAAGTAGAAATATTTCTTCCTATTCCTCCCTATAAGTACAACAAAATCCCAGGGTATTATATATAAAAGAAACATAAGAACACTCTGCCAGGTGAAGAGAAGGAGAAAGACAGGTTAGGGACATGGGGACCCAAGGAGCAACACAGTGGTGATTTCCCAGTTTCTATTTGCTGCATATATCCCAGACTTGGAGCTGAAGTGCAGTCACCTGAAAATATCAACAGGCACAGATTTTAAAACTCCAACAAAAGTCTGTTCTCTGCACACTGCCAGTAGAGACCATGTGGGGAGCTTGAACTTTCACTCCCACCAGACAGTAATAGGCACCCACTCCACCCCCCAATGGAGTGATGCCAAAGAAGGCCTAGTGGAGACTAAGGATTTCACCACAGCTGGTAATGAGGCCACCCACTCCTAATGCCAGTGAAGGAAACAAGAAGAGCAGTAATGAAGCATTACTACCCCCCCATCCAGGAGATATAAGTTCACGTGTAGTGGGAGCTGGAACTCCCATCCTCCAGCAATAACAAGGAACTAGTCCTACCCCCAAGGGAATCAATGGAGGCTGAACGTGAAACTTCTATTTGTACCCTCCTAGGGCAGTGATAAGAAGGACTCCCTCCTCCTTCCATTGCCAGAGCTGTGTCAGATGAAACCAGCTAAAATATATGTCTCAAGATCCAGTGTTCTGCACAAATAACAAATGTTGGCGAGAATATGGAGAAAATGGAACCCGCATATACTGTTGGTGGGAATGTAAATTGATGCAGCCACTGTGGAAAACAGTATGAAGACTTCTCAAAAAACTAAAAATAGAGCTACCATATGACACAGCAATTCCACTCCTGGGTATATACCCGAGAAAAACAAAAACACTAATTCAAAAAGATACATGCAACCCAATGTTCATAGCAGCATTATTTACAACTGCCAAGATATGGAATCAGCCTAAGTGTCCAATAACAGATGAATGGATAAGGAAGAGTGGTATGTATGTATAATGGAGTACTACTTGGCCATAAAAAAAGAGTGAAGTTTTGCCATTTGCAGCAAAATGGATGGACTTGGAGGGCAAGTGGTTACCAGTGTGGAGAGGGAAGGGGAGAGGAGCAATAGGGGTGCGGGGATTAGAGGTACAAACTATTAGTTATTAAATAAGCTACAAAGATATATTGTACAACATGGGGAATATAGCTAACACTATATATGGAGTATAGCCTTTAAAAATTGTGAATCACTATATACCTGTAACCTATATAATATTGTACAGCAACTATACTTCAACTTTTTTAAAGTTTAAAAAATAAAAAAAGAAGATCCAGAGTTTTGTAACAAAATACCCAAAAGTCTATGTCTCAATTAAAAAAAATCACTCAGCATCACATCAAGAACCAGGAAGATTTCAAACTGAATGAAAAAAGACAAATAGATGCCAGCACTGGAATTACAGAGATGTTAGAATTATCCAGCAAGGATTTTAAAGTAGTCACCATATAATGTTTCAACAAACAATTATGAACACACTTGAAACAAATGAAAAGAGTGTCAGAAAAGAAATTCAAAGTCTCAGCCAAGATATAAAAGATATAAATAAGAATGAAACATAAATTTGGAACTTAAAAAATACAATAACCAAAAATAAAAAAATTCAATGGATGGGCTTAACAGCAGAAAAGAAAGGACAATGGAAAAAAATCAGAGGACTGGAGATAGAATGATAAAAATCACCCAATCTGTACATAAATTAACAGAATATAAAATGGTACAGCCACTGTGAGAAAAAGTACGGCAGTTCCTCAAAAAATTATCATAGAATTACCAATTTCACTTCTAGGAATATAGCCAAAAGTATTGAAAGCAAGGACTCAGACAGATATTTGTACACCAGTGTCATAGCAGCATTATTCATAATAGCCAAAAGGTGGAAGCAACTCAAATGTTCTTCAAGAGATGAATTAATAAATAAAATGTGGTATTTACATACAAGGGTATATAATTCAGCCTTAAAAAGAAATGAAAGTCAGAGACATGCTGAACCTTTTCAACAAGGATGAACCCTGAAAACAGTATGCTAAATGAAATAAGCCAGACACAAAAGAACAAATATTGTACGAGTCCATTTATATCAGGCACCTAGAATAGTGAAATCTGTAGAGAAGAAAAAGTAGAATAGCAATTACCAGGACTTGGAAAGAGGGAGGAATAGGGAGTTACTCTTTAATGGATTCAGGGTTTCAATTTGGGATAATGGAACAGTTCTGCAGATGAACAGTGGTAATTGTTGCACAACAATGTGAACATACTTAATGGCACTGAATCGTTCACTCAAAAAAGCGTTTTAAATATAAATTTTTATGTTATGTATATTTTACCACAACTTAAAAAAAGGAGACTGGAACAAAAAATGAACAGAGACTCAGAGGTCTTTGGAACTATAAAAAATACATATCTAACAATCCTGTCATTGACACAAATACAAAAGAAAGAGAGCAGGGGTTAAAAGGTATTCGAAGAAATAATGAATAAAAACTTCCCAAATAGGGGAAAAGTCATAACCTACAGTTTCAAGAAGCTTGAGTGAATGCCAAACAGGATACATCCAAAGAACTTCACACCAAGATATATTACAGTCAAACTTCTGAAAACCAAAGAAAAAATCTTGAAAGCAAAAAAACCTTTTTTTTTTCCTTTGTGGTATGCGGGCCTCTCACTGTTGTGGCCTCTCCCGTTGCGGAGCACAGGCTCCGGGCGCGCAGGCTCCGGGCGCGCAGGCTCAGCGGCCATGGCTCACGGGCCCAGTCGCTCCACTGCACATGGGATCCCCCCAGACCGGGGCACGAACCCGTGTCCCCTGCATCGGCAGGCGGACTCTCAACGACTGCGCCACCAGGGAAGCCCCAAAACACCTTATATTGATATAAGAGAAAAACAATTAGATTAGAGTGGATTTCTCATCAGAAACCGCAGAGACCAGAGGAAGTTGCATAATATTTTCAAACTGGTAAAAGAAAGAATTACCAACCCAGAAACCTATATCCAGCCAAAATACCCTTCAGGAATAAAAAGGAAATCAAAACATTCTTGGATGAAGGGAAACTAAAACAATTTGTTACCAGCAGACCTACCCTAAAAGAATGACTGAAAGAAGTTCTCTAAAAAGAAAAGACACAATAAAAGAATAAACCTTGGAACATCATAAGGAAGAAAGAACACAGTAAACAAAAATATGAGTAATTACAATAGACTTTCCTTCTCCTCTTGAATTTTCTACATTATTTTTGAGAGTTAAATCAAAAATTATAGCATTACCTAGTGTGGCTCTAAATATACGTAAAAGAAACACTTAAAGCAAATAAGGGCTGGTTAAGGGACATATAGGAAGGTCAGGTTTCTACAAGTCACTTGAACTGGTTAAATGACTTAACAGTAAACTATGATGTTATTTTTATCTAATATAATACCTAGAGGAACCACTAAAAATGCTTTACAAAGGGAGACACTCAAAAACACCATAGATAAATCAATATGAAACTCTAAAGAATGTTCAAATAACCCACAAGAATGCAATAAAAAGAAAACAGAAATAAAAACAGAGAATTATAGGGGAAAAAAATGAAATGGCAGTCTTAAGCCTAAACATATCAATAACTAGATTAATATAAATGTTCTAAATACACTTATTAAAATACAACTGTTGGAAGAATGGATAAAAACAACCTAACCATAGGCTGTCTAAAAGAAACTGATTTCAAATATAGCGACACAGGCACATTGACGTAAAATGATGGAAAAATGTATCATGCAAACATCAATCAAAAGAAGAAGGACTGGCTGTATTAATATCAGATAAAAGAGAATTCAGAGCTAAGATAATCACCAGAGACAGTGGGAAATATTTAATGGTAAAATGGTCAATCACCAAAAACACACAGCAGTTCTAAATGTGTACGTCCTAGCAACAAAGCTGAACTTGTGTTGAGAAAAAACTCATAGAGCTCAAAGGACAAATAGACACACCCACAGTCATAGTTAGAGATGTCAACTCTCCTCTCTTAACAATTGATAGAACAACTAGAGAGAAAATCAGCAAGGATATAAAGGAATTTAGCAATGCCATCAATCAACAGGATCTAATCAATATTTATAAAACATTCCACCCAACAGCAACAAAATACACATTTTTGTCCAATCCCCATGGAGCATAGAGATCATATCCTGAGTCATAAACCAACCTTGAAAAATTTAAAGTACCTGAAGTCATTCAGAGTATGTTCAGCAACCACAATGGATTCAAACTAGAAATCAAAATATAAAAGTAACGGAAAATTTTCCAAATACTTGGAAACTATACAACATGCTTCCAATAGCCCGTGGATCAAACAGGAAGTCTTAAGAGAAATTTTAAAGCACACAGTAAACTGAATGAATATGAAAATATAAAATGTTAAAATTTGTGGGACACAGCTGCGTCAGTACTGAGAGGAAAGTTTATAGCTAAATGTACACATTGTAAAAGAGGATATATCTCAAATCAATAAACTAAACTTCCTCTTCAAATCCTAGAGCAAAGTAAGCCTGCAAACATGCAGAAGAAATTAAATAACAGAATACTGAATATATTTGATCACCCAAAGAAGATTGCTCACACCATTAAATTGTACTTTAGCCGCCCTCCAAAAGGCAGTTTTGATGTTGTGGTTATTAATTTCACTGTGGATATTCATATAACAGATAAAATAAATTTATCCTGTATTCACAATAGTATGTTCTTCATTCTCTCTGTCACTGGAGCTAAAGTTTTTAACATACTTCTTCTATATGTGCTGGAAATATTTCAAATTTAGTCAGAGGCAAAAAGAGAGAGGATGGTAAAGGCCTTCCAAAGCAAGCTGTGGGTCCTGTCCACGGTGATTACCGCATGAGGACAGGAAGCAAAGGATAGCCTGCCATGCCTGAGCGAAAAAATGAAAAAATAAACAGTCTGACTAGTTCTGCTTTTGTGGCATAGTAACTCAACCCATTCGGAAAACACAGCCCAGTGAATGTCAGACTGTGACCAGTCCATGCCTTAGACCCAGCCAGTACTAGAGCTGTTTTCCTTCACTTGGCTAAGATTTACCTAAATCCCCTTCAATGCAATAAAATAGAAGAGTCAAGACACCAAAGATGAGCCAAAGGATTTTTTAAAATGTCACTTTATTCCTATTCAGTATTCAAATGAGCCAAAGGATTTGTTTTTTTAATGTCAGTTTATTCGTATTCAGTTGTTGCCTTCTTCCAGACCTCTATGGAAGGCAAGGTCCCTTTGGACATCTTGACAGTCTGAGTTGAGCTCAGGGTTGGCAGGCAACCTCTATAGCATCGGTTCTAGCCTTGGTACGAAGGAAGAGGGCAGAAAGTCATCTGACCTTTCTATTTACTGTCCCTCTGGAAAGTAACCACACATTCGTGACATACAACCGAGGAATTGTTCTGCTTTAGTACCCATTAGAAAGAAAGGAGTCAAGGAAGCACCATTTTCAATCAAATTTTCAGTGAAAGCCTATAAGGGGTGTATGTTCTTGTCTCTTCTTTGTAGATTATTTTCTAGGAAAGGAACACAAAAGATCTTTTTTTCCCCTTGAGAAGGAGATACCATTATGGCATGGTGACAGGATCTCCCCAAACATCAGATTAGTCACTCCATTGTTAGGGAGTCATAAGTAACCAGGTATAGAGAGAAACAGGAAGCCTACCTCCCAATAATATTCACTCATAAGGAGGGGATCAGAAACTCTCTACTCTATAGAAATGGGAGGAAAGGGCAAGAGCCGTCCTATCTCCTCCTCTCCAAAAGAATATGCGGTGCCATCACAATCCATGAACAAGGCCTGGGACACAAAAATTGGACATAAGCAAAGCCAGAAGAAACAACATATAAATAGGGCAAAACTAAAGCTCTGAATTAAGTTCATAAACTCTTTAGAAGTCCACAAATATTCATTTGGCCAAAAGAAATCATTTGGCTTAAAACACTAAACGCTTTCCTTAATATTTAACTAGAATGGAAAAAATGCCTTTGGGAGATAGTTGAAAGCAGCTAACAGCAACACTTAACTTTGCATCCCAGCCTCTTCACAATGGTGTCTAGGACAAAACAAGAACATATGCAGAACATCTTAAACTTCTTTAAGGTAAAATATTATACAGGTAAAATAGGTAAAATATTATCCCTTTAAAAGTACATTTTCTTGCATAGATTTAACAAATATTCCATCAGTTAGGATGCTTTGGGCTACAAGCAACCCCTAAAAAAAGTAAACAAAAAACAATTTAAATTATTTTAAACAAGAAGGAAATGTATTCTATCACATAACTAAATGTCTAGAAGGGGGCAGACTCCAAATGAAGCAGCATAAAGACGCCAGTTCTTGACTCTGTCTTTTACCGTGTTTTGGTTCTGTCCACAAACTGACTGGCTACCCCTATAACCTCAAAATAGCTGCCAGTAGCAAAGAACACAATGTGCTTCTTTTTAAATGTTTATTGTAAGAAAAAGAAAACCTCTTCTCCTAACCATGGGGAAAAAGTCTTTCTCTTTAGTCTGGGATCAATTTAAGTCGTATGTCTTCTTCTGTATACATACATCCTATGTGAGGTTATACTTTGAAGAACTAAGTGATTTGTTCAAAACTATGAAAAGTCACAATAGAGAGGGTAAAGAAAGAGCCAATAAAAAGAAAATAATATTCATTATTCCTATGACTCAGCATGTGTGTATTTTCTATATGTTTGCTAAAATAATAATTTTTAAAATGACGTTTGATCTTCTCATCCCAGTATTTTGATGTATGACTTATCAACTAATATTAAAAGAAAGTGATCTCACATTGAAAACATTTGCACAGATTCTAAGAGCGACTTTTATTTGGTATAATATCATGTAACTAATACCTTGTATTGGTGTAATTCAATTATAAATATAATACTTTGAAATAATATTCTACTGAATTATTGAAAGCCTTGCCACCAGAAGTTCAGTTTCTGCCCTGAAGTCCTCCTGCTGCTTAAAAATATATACGAAACCATGAGTGAAAGGGTTGTCTTCAACATTTTGTTCAATATAAATAAATAGTGGTTTTAGGAACTCGTTTAATGCCATAATCTGACATAATTCTCAATCTTTAAACTCCTTTAAGTAACAGTAATAATATTTGCTTACTTAGAGTAATTTTATAAGGATTCATTAATCTTCTAAAAATGCTTTGATAGGTTAAAAATGAATGACCCCATACAGTATGAACTTCTCTACCAGTTTCAGTTATGATTTAATTAAATTTCAAAGGGCAGTTTGTTATGTATGTATCAAAGTAAAACATTTTGCACATTGCTACCACTTCTTAACTTTGCTTTTTTCTCTACCATTGTATGTTTTTCCTACTTTAATTAATGCCACTGAACATTTTGTAGTAAAATCCCAATGGAGAGCACTATTCAGATCTATTGTGTAATAATAAATTCCTTTCAACTTACCTCACATGGCAGTATTTGTTCTCTGTATAATTTCATTCAAATAAACTATTTAGCAAGCAAATTTGCTAGTCTAATTTTACAGCCATCTGACAACAGTCATCTGATAACCAATGGTGAACTACTTTCTGATCACTGTCTTGCTTAGAAATATCCTTGACAAAGAGCAATCCCTTGAAATTTTTTTCCAAGAGACAGTTTCTCCTTTGTCATTTAAGGAAGAGCCCACTGGTACTAGCTGGGCCAACAGACAGAAATTCTGCTCGCTTTCTTTGATTGACAACTGGGTGACACTAACATTTCCTTGATGTTTCTTGCCCAAGCAGCTGGGGTTCTTCGTACTTAACTAACTTTTCCAAACAGGAGATATATCCCACTGACATTCTCAGTTCAAATCAAATTGTTTATACGTTCAAAAGAAACAAATGTCAAGATAACTTCTATAGTATGGAAAAAGGATTTAGTTTATTTTACTTTGAAAAAGTTTTTTACCTTTCACAGAAAACTTATAAACTAGGATTTTGAACCTGTTCAAAGAAAGGGTAATTGTATTGGCAAACACTAACCAACATCAAACTTTTATCAAAAACATCTGCCAATATAAAATTCTCTAATTCTGGCAAGTAGTTTTAACATACTCTGTCAATTAAGATTGGGTTTGGCTGCATATAAAAGAAACAGTTTATCAATGTAGGTTCCTTCTTGGTTGAAAAAAATGTACCATTCTGGTGAGTGATTTTTTTTTAATGAATTATTTATTTATCGCTGTATTGGGTCTTCATTGCTGCACACGGGCTTTCTTTAGTTGCAGAGAGCGGGGGCTACACACATGCTTCTCTTGTTGCAGAGCACGGGCTCTAGATGCACAGATTTCAATAGTTGTGGCATGTGGGCTCAGTAGCTCCACGGCATATGGGATCTTCCCAGACCAGGGCTCAAACCCATGTCCCCTGCATTGGCAGGTGGATTCTTAACCACTGCACCACCAGCAAAGTCCTGAGTAATGCTGATAATGGGGGAGGCTATGCATGTGTGGAGGCAGGGGCTACATGGGGAGTCTCTATATCTTCTTTTCAATTTTGTTGTAAACCTAATACTGCTCTAAAAACAATAGTCTCAAAAAATAAAAAGAAAATAATTTTGTTTAACTTACATAGAAGTTTATTTTTCTTCTCATGTAAAACAAGGCCAGAGGTAGAAAGTCTAGATTTGGAAAGGTAGTTTCATAGTCATTGATGGCTCAGGCTGCTTCTGTTATCTACTTTGCTGGCTTAGCACATGGCCTCCATCCTCAAGTGTACTTCTTGGTCTAAAATACACTGCTAGGGTTCCCTTCATCACATCCAAATTCCAGGGAGTGGTTAGAAAGGCAATGGAAAAAAAACAAAAGTGCTCATCACCAAGTTAAGTTCCTTTAAGCAGCTTTCCCAGAAGTCCCTTGTCACACTTATACTTACATACCCTTGGCTAAAACTTAATCGTATGACTGTACTTGACTGCACAGAAGGCTGGGAAATGGATTCTCTTTTCTGGGTACACTATTGTCCAGAATAAAATTAGGATCCTATTACTAAAGAGAAGAGATATTGAGCGTCAATTTACAGTCTGTGTCACAGTCATTATGTTAAATGTGGTGATTTTGTGGGAAATTTCATGCAGCCATTAAAAATAATGAATAAGAACTATGGCAATTGACTTGGAGTATGTGTGGAGAGGATTTCCACAAGGATTGTTGGGTAAGAAAAGCAAAATGTACAGAAGTGATAAAATATGATTTTATCTTTGAATAACATAGAGTGACAAAAATCTCTACATATGTATGCATATATGTAGGCAAATAAGTATATGAATATTAAAAAAATTACAGAAGTTACACAGTAGATTAACATGTGTTATTTGGGCAAGGAAGAGGAGATGAATGTCCTGTATTGTTCCATTGTTCCTCTTGTTATAACAGGCATGTGTTATTTTTGTAATTTGAAAACTGTAAGGATGATTTTTAAAAACGTGGCAGCCTCCAGAACCAACCTTCATAACACCTTCCCCTATGTATAAAAATTCACAGTAAGCAAGTCCCAGATGGAGTTTATCCTAGGGGATCTTAGTGAAGGACTAA
The DNA here is from genome assembly GCF_000442215.2 of Lipotes vexillifer. NCBI lineage: Eukaryota > Metazoa > Chordata > Mammalia > Artiodactyla > Lipotidae > Lipotes > Lipotes vexillifer. Next base: position 4,057,533 of record NW_006778543.1, on the reverse strand, counting down.
TAAGCCCTCAATACAAACCAGTTTACCTAAGTTGTTTTAAATTATTTATTTCAGGAAATTATTTATTTGAAGAATATGTTAGCTGGATAACGTTAGGGAAAACGTTGTATCCCTTTGGAGCTAATGGATGTTAACAAATATTTAAATATGAATATAAGGCAGAATAATATCACAATAGATATCTTTGCTGAATTATTTGGTATACTAGTATTTATGAAATTAAACAAAATAACCTTTATGAATTGTATTTAATATTTACCTATTTAATTCCATTTAGGACATGAATCTTTCATGAAAATTCTTGTTTTGGAATTAGTCATACCTTGCAGGAATAAATCATTTTCAGGTCAACTTGGCTTCATCAAAATTTCATGAAGAAAGAACTTCAAAATCATGTACAACAACATCATATTATAAATTATATTTGATCCAGATGTAATAAAGAATATGAAGAGTATGAAAAAATAAAGAAAAATAAATTAATCCCCTACCTCAACTGAATGTCTGTTTGGCCTGGAAAGTATCCAGTGTACTGACCTGAGGAAAAATATAGCAGCTAGCAATGCTGAGACATTACTGTTCCTGCACTCTAAGGTCAAAAAAATTTTCAATGACTATTAAAATTTTTAATTAAAAATTTTTAATAATATTATAATAATTTTCAAAGTAAAATTTCAGATTTAAACTTATATCCAAATAGTTTCTCCAATAATGGCAATATTTGGCTTCTGCCCTTGTTGTGGCCAAATATTGATTTTCCAATACTAGGTCATTTGGCATCAGGCCAAAATGTATTCAGTGGACCATTTAATGAAAATGTCCCATTGGGTAAACAGTGATGTTTTACTGCAGACAGTCCTTCTGGAACACCAAAATGCATAATAAATGACTTGGGGATATTGTAATAAATGTCACTTTCTCTCTGATTAGTATCCCTCTCCCTCAGTACTTGTTTTGAATCAGAAATGGGCATATTAAACAAGCACACTAAGAACTTTTCTGCATGTCCCAGGATCATGTTTTGAGAAACACTGCTGTAACAGAAAATTCTGTTTTAAACTTGATAATCAGCAGTATAGACTGTCTTCTTATTTGTGAAATAAGGGTCAGTTGTGTAAATAGCATTGTCATATACATAGAGCTTGAAAAAAATGCTACAGTCTAGTAAATTAAAAAAAAAAAAACTAGAGTATGACTCAAATCCCTAGTCCTGAACCTCATTTTTCTTAGTAGTGAAACGTGGCTAACAGGATGGAGCTGGTAGATAAATCTGTGAGCCTGTTTTTAAAACTGTTTTAACTGTTTTGCAAGCTGGGATAGTATATTTTCTGTCTTTGGCGGGATTATAGTCGGAGTGGGGGGTTGGCACACAGGGATAAAGAGAGTATTCAGATTGGAAGGTCATGAGCAATTATACTCAAGAACCATGAATCCAATCCTACAATAATTCTTCATGTCTTCCAATTCCTAAATTTATTTTCAGTTAAATGAAAGCAGTCATCTAAGGGGTGTTGTGTTGTGAATCAAGACAGGGTTAACATTATAGAAGATTTTGGTTCCAATTTCATAAACCTGTATCTTCAAATAAAACCCCAAATGCAAATAACACATCTCGATCACTTTGTAAGTTATTTTTCTGCATTGGTTCTTTCTCTCAAACTTTAGCTAAAACGAGATTTGGGACAGATTCCAGGCCAGAATAAAAAATGCAAAATTCCATACTCCCCATTCTTTGGTTATTTTGCCTAGAATTGAAGTGCATATGTGGCAGTTAGCCACGGGGGAACTCAAAATTTTCAGATTTACTCTCTTCATTAATCAAGTTGAGCAAGTAATTTCTAAACTTTCGGTCAGCTTTGTACCTCCCTGTGAGTAGCCCAGTATGTCGTTCTCCTACCTCAGAGACTATAGACATAAAAATTGTTCTTAAAAGTCATCTAGCCCTGCCAACCTATTTGACAGTGAGGAAGCTGAACCCAGGTTTCTTGGGGAGTTGCTCAAGGTCAAATGGTTTGGGTGTGGGGCAGAATTAGCACTCTAGTTTAGGGACACTGACTCTTGGAAAACGAAGTTCTTGAATAAGTCTTCCGGAAACACTCCTTGCGAGTGATTTAGGAGGGTCTCCAGGAGAAGAGGAAATGCAAAACGATGGGGACTTTTTGCCCTGACATTTGGCTTTTCAGTGGGAGTGGTCCTATGGCGGGAATGTGTGCGGGAGGTGAGGGGTTGTGCAAGAATATTTGAACTTCAGGCAGGCGACCTGAGTTCCGGTGATAGTTCTGACACTAAAGAACCACGTGCCCTTAGTAAACGTGCTTAACTTCTTTATAGGAAGGCAATCACTACAAACCTGCCCAATCATAGTCGCACAATATACTTTGGTCGCTTTCTTCCCTCATTTGAGAATTATTAACATTAAAGGGAAAAATATAAGGTATATTACCTAGAACAGTGCCTAGGACGTATTAAGGCTCAATATTTTAACTGATTATTATTATACCGCGGATTTTTCAGACGCAGTGCCAGGTAACGGCGCAAGAGGCAGCGTGTATTTTTTTTAACCTGGACCATGACTGCGCATGTGCGCCTCTAATCTCGCACTTAGTCGTTTTCCCACTTACGCGCAAGCTCCGCCCCCGAGGGCGTGTCCCTTAAAGCGCGGGCACCGTGTAAAGCGCGCTCTCGTTTGGGAGTGACTACGTAAACCAGGCCCACAGATGGGGCGTTTGCTTCCGGGGCCAAGGGTTCTTCATTTCCGGGAGAAGTCCGTCTTGCCGATAGCGGGCTGTGTGGGGGCAGTTCGCTGCTGCTTTCTGGTCCGGTGGCTCGCTCCGGGAAAGCCAGGCATGAAGATCACGAGGCAGAAACACGCCAAGAAGCATCTTGGCTTCTTCCGCAACAATTTTGGGGTCCGCGAGCCGTACCAGATCCTGCTGGACGGCACCTTCTGTCAGGCGGCTTTGCGGGGCCGCATCCAGCTGCGGGAGCAGCTGCCCCGCTACCTCATGGGGGAGACTCAGCTGTGCACCACCAGGTGGGCCTGGCTGGTCCGGGTGGAGGCGCGGGGGTGCGGTAGAGGCGAGGCCGCTGCTCGCAGGCATCCATTGGGAGCCCTCGAGGGGCAAAACGCGCCGCCCACGAGTAGACAGTTCAGCGGGACCGCTAAAGAGGGTGGGCGAGTATCTACCAAGTAGATAGACAGTATAAGGTCCGGCGAGTATTCATCTTAGCCTGGAGGATAAGAACACGTGCTTTGCCATTCGACCTGGTTTCCAGTATTGGGCCCAGTTCTACCAGCTTTGTGATTTCGGGCAAGTTACTTAACCTCTCTGGGCCTTGGATTACTCATTTGTAGAAAAAAGCTCGTAACTACTTACAAACTTGCTATAAGTCGGACGAGGTATAGTATAGGTAGAGCGTTTATTGGTATCTCAGACCTATATCCTTTGATTGCTTGTTGTTTGCATACCTTTTCCCAGTTTAAGAATTTTTCAAGCTTCACAACTGCCCCATGATGTAATATCTTCGATTCCCAGAAAGATAAGTCAGGACTCGATGTTTCCTAACTTTGTGCAAGGTCATTTGTTTATTGAACTGTGTTTATTGAGCACCAGCCATACGCCAAGCACTGCTCTAGCCAGAGGATGACTTGATGAACAGGATGATCTCCCAGCCCGTATGGCCAGCAAAGTGCATAAATCAACCTCTAATTGGTGTGTTTTGACCCCTAGTTTCCTCACTTTTTCAAAGTGTGGGAACACCTAAGATGGAATCTTGGGGCGTTGATTGCAGGAAGGATGGAATCAGGGAAGGTTCCACAGAGGAGATATCTTTTGAGGCCAGTCACGGTTCAGTTCTGAGGGGAAGGACATTTTTTGAGTGAAAGAAAAGAGAAGTGACTTGTAGGGACCTCTTGAACAAAGGAGTGGAGTGGAGTTGTGAAATGCCAGGAAAAGAGATTAGAGCACAGTGTATATTTGGGAAAGAAGCTGGGAAGAAGATAAGTTGAGGCTGCATAATGAAGAACTACTATTCATAAACTTAGTTTTGTTTTTTTTTTTCCTTTGTAGAATATTTCCTTTAAAAAGTGAACAGAGAAAATTTAAATGACCTATAGTACCACACCAGTGACTTACCACTGTTAGCATGTGGTGTATCATCCAGTTCTTTACACACACACACACACACGAATGGGCTCTTACTCTGCATGTGATATTAATGGCCTGCTTTTCTCACATAACACTACTCCATGAACAGCTTTCTATATTCAGAACTTCATGTGGGTTTCATTCAAGCAGAGCCTCAAATGAGTCATAGATACCCCCTAAGTTTTGATCCCCATCTCCTTCAGAGCTCCCAGACAAGTTCTCAGATGGTCTGTGCCCCAGAGTTGATTGCTTCTGGCTACAAGCCTTGTCCACTTACCCCTGTCTGCCATAGAAATATTAACATTTTTAATACAGGGCTGTAATATAAAAAAGGTTGAGAAGTACTGCATGAAATTATATTCTGCAGCATTTTTCCCCCTAAAGAATTTATTTTAACTTCTGGGATATTTCATACATACACAAAAATAGTATAACGAAAATGTCTGTCACCCAGTTATTGCAATTATTGACATGGCCATTCTTTTTTTTTTTTGGCTACCTTGGGTGGGTCTTAGTTGGGGCATGTGGGATCTTTCGTTGAGGTGTGCAGGCTTCTCTCTAGTTGTGGCTCGTGGGCTGCGGGATCTTAGTTCCCTGACCAGGGATCAAACCTGCGTCCCCTGCATTGGAAGGCAGATTCTTAACCATTGGACCGCCAGGGAAGTCCCAACATGGCCATTCTTGTTCATTTCAGAATAAGTTACTGCTAGTTTATTTTAAAGCATATTATTGTCAATTCTTGGTGTGTATCAAGAGATAAATGCTATCAGACCTGATAAGTATCTTCTAGAAAAGATGACTGCAGCTATGTGAGAGGTAAGTTGGAGAAGCAAGAGAATGAAGACAGGCAAACCCGTTTTGTGGTTGTCTAGGCAAGAAATAATGGGAGCCTGAACCTGAGAGAGGAGAGGTGAGAACTTCACAAGGAGACGTTACAGAGGTAGATACCAACAGCTGAGATAGGACTACCACCGATGGGGTAGGGGTAGGGGTAGGAGTGAGGAAGCAAAGGTTAAATAGGATTTCTGATTTCGAAACAGTATCTGAGAAGATAATAAGTTCGAAGAGATAGCAAGCCCTGGAGAAGTCTGGAGGCAGGAAAGTAGTTTGATTTTAGACATCGTGAATTTGACGAAGAGCTGATGGCGGGCCATCCACAGGAAATATTCAATAAGTATTTGGCAATTTAGGCCTGAAACTCAAAATGGAGTTCAAAATGGATGACTTTAGAAGCAAAATCTCTTAAAAAAAGCAAAAACTAATGGTGTGATAAAGCGGGTGAGGCAAGGTAGAGTCAGGCAAGGGCTGGCTAAGGTTGAGAAATCTTTGACTCAGTAGTTTTCGTAATTTTTAAGAGGAAGTACCTGGGGAGCTTATTAAGATGCTAATGTTTGACTCCACAAGGAGTTAAGATTTGGGGATGAGAAAGGAGCTAGAAATTAATATCACCGCGTCATTCCGATAGGGGTAAGTTTATAGATGACACTTTGAAAAACATTGCCTGATATTAATATGAAAATGCAAAGTGAAAGAAAGTTGTGATTGTTTTTAAACACGCTGGTGACTTGAGAATGTTTACTTTTCTAAGCTGAAAATATTCTGAAAGTGCACCGATTTGCACTTGAAGGAGAAGCCTGTAGCACTGTGGTTGGTGCAAAGCATCTATCGTCAAACTACTTAGATTCACATTTCGACTCTACCTCTTATTGTTTGAATTTGGGCATGTTACTTGAAATCTCTCAGAATGAGGTGTTCTAAAATAAGGATAATTTTACAGTAAGCTGCCCTCATACTGTGTAGCACAGGGAACTCTACCTTATGCACTGTGCTAATCAGAATGGGAGGGAAGTCCAGAAGGGAGGGGCTATCTGTATGTGTGTGGCTGATTCATTTTGTTTTGCAGTGGGAGCTAACACAACATTGTAAAGCAACCATACTCCAAGAAAAATTAATAAAAATAAATAAATAGAATAAAAGTAGAAAAAAAATAAAGTAAGCTGCCCAACTTTGTAGGGCTGTTTTGAGATAAGTGAGAATTTATTTAAAGGCAGTTAGCATGCTGCCTGCACATCATAAATGCTTAGTACATGTTAACTGTTTATTATGTTCCTTCTACTTGGTGTATGCATTTTTCGGGTCTTTTAAGAGTGAAATGCTTAATGTATGGTTTGTAGTTTAAAAAGAAGAATTGAGTATTTTTTTTTATAATATATGTGAACAACAGATGTGCATCTGTTATAATTGTGAGCTGCTAATAACTTTTTTTTTCAGGTGTGTGTTAAAAGAGTTGGAAACATTGGGAAAGGACTTATGTGGGGCAAAGCTGATTGCACAAAAATGCCAGGTTCGAAACTGTCCCCATTTCAAGAATTCAGTGAGTGGATCAGAATGTCTGCTTTCCATGGTGGAAGACGGGAATCCTCACCACTATTTTGTGGCAACACAGGTGATACCACTTTTAAAACCAGAGTCAATCTTAATCATTTCTATTTATACTCCATATGGAGCTATTTATCATTAGAAAAAATTAGGTGGAAGTGGTTTAAGTGTTTCAACTTTTTAAAATGCACGCTTTCAAGTTAATTTGTAGTCAACAAAAGCAATTGTCATTTGAGAATTTGAGGAGAGAACCTTAAGCATAATGATTTTCTTCTAAATTACTGAAGTTTCCTTTTGTAAAATAAAAATTATTGACAGATGTGATGATATGTTTTAGGGCTCTTGAAGGGAAGTAGAGCAAAGATTTTATGTTTATGCATGTTTTTTCATGTTCCCGTGTTTCATATTATTTCTTCAAAAGTTGTGTTTCATATTGTTTGAGACCATACCACCAGTATGGAACTGTTTCAGGCTTTTAAAGACTGGGAAGCAGGGGAGGAGAGACTCTCAGGGTCGATATTAATGAATAAGCTCACATACATACAGATTTCCTTAAATTTGCTTGTAGGATTATAAAATTACACAATTAGAAGCAGAGCTGAGTCTAGAATCTGAATCAGCTAATTCCAACTTTATTTCTATTCTTTCAATCTCTGTGAGCATTCTTTTTTTTTTTTTTTTTTTTTTTTTTTTTTACTACCTCTTACCAACACTATGTACCATCAGTTTAAAACAAAATCTGCCAAAAATTTCCACACAAGGAGATTTTACCTATCTCCTTCCATCTTTTCACTACATTTTGCTGTTTTGTTTTCTCTGCATGACTTATCCCATTTTCCAACCCCCTTCATTTGGAGGCCTTGCATTCTGTTGAGTACTTCGAATAATCTAAGAATTATTTTTTTTCCTGGAACTTGAAGTACATCATTTTCAAAGTTGTGCTTTTTCTCTGAGTCTTTGGGTAATATTTTTTTTCCCTTGAACTACAGTATTTTAAAAATAGACTCTGTATTGATTCCTTCTCCTTTACTGATCCTTAAATAGGGCAAGAGCTGTCAAGACTCAATCACGCCCCCTTTGAGACCTACTGTTGCAGTGGTCCTCAACTGGGGGCAATTTTGCTCCCAAGGGACATTGGGCAATGTCTGAAACACTTTTTTTTGATTGTTGAGACTGGGGAGAGTGGGTGTGCTACTGGCAGCTAGAGTAAAGGTCAGGAATGTGGTTAAGCAGCCTGTAACGCATAGCACAGGCTCCCCAAACAAAGAATTATACAGTCCAAAATATCTATGGTGCTGAGGTTGAGCACCTTTCTGCTAAAAAAAACAGTTTATATTCACTACTTTGGATCTAATTCACAATATTTTGCAGGCACTCATTAACATCATGTAGTTTTGCCAAGGTGGATATTGCTCTTAATCTCACTGCTTGGTTCTCAGACCCTCTAAACTAGCAGGGTATGTGGAAAATTATATTTCCCTATTTGCCAAATTTAATTAGCTCCAGTATGTTTCTAGGCTTTACTATAGAGAATATAGGTCAAAATATGCATGTACCCGTCCACCCCATATGTCCTGATGAATTTCTCGAAGTTATTGCTTCTCAATGGACACACAAATACGGCTACCTAAAAAATCAGTGAGAGTGAGAATTAGCTGGTTAATGGTTACTGCAGAATCTGGGTCTCTGAGTCATGAGAAAAGGTGGCAGTTAAGCAAAAGTGTCTCCCCACCTTTTTTCAGAGGGTCTTTAATTAAGGAAGTAAAGCCTGATTCAATTTTCCTCAATTCAGTTTTACCTGCCATGTGTCTATGGAGTTTAATTCTAGATTTCAGTGTTAGGTTATCTGTTAGTCTTGGTTTTTAGTATTACTGATAGTTTTTGTCTTGGTAAATAGCTTGACAGATGTTTTGGTGGGGTGTTGGAATAGTCTTCATTAGAGGCGGCAGCTAATACGCAATTATGAATTAAAGCCTGAACTATGAATTTCAGTTATCAACAACAATATATGCACCAAACTAAACTAATATTACTAATCTTTCCTTGCTATTCTTTACTTACATTATTAAACTAACATCTATTTCAAACTTTTCCTAAAAGAGATAAGATGGGTACATAAGAATAAAAGTATGCTAAGGAAAATACCAATTAATAAAGGACGTCTGTAAAAGAGTATCTACGTATCTGTAATTTTAAAAAAAAAAAAAAAAAAAACCAGAGTGGATGGATTTAGGTGTGATCATGTTCACTTTTCTTAGAGAATTTGGAGGTTGTTTTTTAATGTAAAACTGTTGTCTCTTTCTGTCTTACTGCTCCCCCCCACCCTCGAACATTATATGCAGATAGTTTTAAAAAATCATATAGTACCAAAACACTTGTGACAAGAAAGAGGTAATCCCTTTTTCACATTCACAGAGGAAACTTTCTCTTTCAACTCATGTAGTGGTTGTAGAATTTACCTGTACATTTCCAAATAATATGAATCTGCTGCTACCTTTGGATCTGCCCATTATTTATTGACTTCTTACTAGAAGGAGTGGAAATTTTGCTTACTTATTTTACTCCACCATTTTTCTAATATATTAATATTTCAATCTTTATACATCCCAAATTTCAGTATTTTCATTTTGATGACTATAAACTCTGTTTACTGCTAAACCAAGTAGCCTGCTATGGTTGAATTTATTTTTTATGTTACTTTTTTATTATTCCAGAAGTTAATAATGGTCTCATTTTCTTCTAGCCTCTGACTTGATCTTACCATATTCTCCAGTAACTCTGGAAAGGATCTCATAATTTTCAATATAATATCAGGTCATTTCTTACCCCTGGAATACTTCTGGAGCCAGCCCTCTGTCCTCCAATGTGGAAAGGTTTTCTGCCAAGCATGTTGCTCAGCTATCATACAGGCATTTCCTGTCCTTATCCAGAGAATCTACTTTGTCACTTCTGTAGCCTAGATTCTTCATTCTTCTCATTCTTGATTTCCTCTTCTGCTGTGGTGGAAAATAGAGTGTGTAGGAGGTACATTTTTTGAGCCTCAACCAGTGTGTCTAAACCTATATTTGTTGCACTGATAATCTAGCAAGATAAAGAATTCTTTGTTGAAAAATCATTTCTCTCAGTTTTTATTGAGAACTTCTTGTTTATAAGGTCCTAGGGGGGAAAAATCCCTTTACTTTTTTTGAGTTCTGGAGGATGATTTTCTTTTAGATTTAAATGTTATCTTAAATGGCAAAAATTCCAAAATAATACTCTTTCAGGTTGGCTTTAAATGTTACTTTAAAAATGTCTAAAGGGGGGGCTTCCTTGGTGGCACAGTGGTTAAGAATCCGCCTGCCAATGTAGGGGACATGGGTTCGATCCCTGGTGAGGGAAGATCCCACATGCTGCGGAGCAACTAAGCCCATGCACAACAACTACTGAGCCTGCACTCTAGTGCTCACAAGCAACACCTTCTGAGCCCATGTGCCACAACTACTGAAGCCTGTGCGCCTAGAGCCCATGCTCCACAATGAGAGAAGCCCGCACACTGCAATGAAGAGTAGCCCCCCCTTGCCGCAACTAGAGAAAGCCTGCACGCAGCAATGAAGACCCAACGCAGCCCAAAATAAATTTTTTTAAAAATGTCTAAAGGGTTAATTCAATTAGTTGAATAATCAAGCTTTTCTTTTTCGGCCCCCTCCCCAATTGTTTTAATCATCCTTCAGGCCAAAATTAAAGTAGCACTGTAAGTTTGAAGTATAAAGTTGTCAGATCAGTAGCTCCTGACTTTCAGCTGCCTGTGATACCTTCAAATAGTGGTTCTAATCTGTATCCTTAGAATATCATGATCATGTATGAAGCACTTCATGAACAAGTTCTTATTTATGGCTAAAATAAATAACTTCTTAAATATGAGAAAATTCACATTTATTCCTGTAGAAATGTCATTCTCTGTTGAATTCAAGAGGTGCTTTTTTGGTGGAAGGTGGAATTTTATCTTTACACCAGGAGGACCACACAGGCTATATTACCTGTCAAGCCAGATGAGTGTTTTCTATTGTCATTTCATGATTCTGGTTTAAATTCTTAATGGTAGAAACATTTTTTTCAAAGAATAGCAAAGGTACTGGAAAAAAGTGAATATAGTTCTGTAGTTCTTGTGAGGAGAAATAACATTTGTCAATAATGACAAGAGTTAAGATTAGCAAATCAAATGTAGATGAAGTGATAAAGCAAGTGAAATGTACACTGATGATACTTGTTTCAATATCCTCAAATGCGCAATTTTTAGGTACTTTTAACAAGGTTTATATTTATTCAGTGCTATTTGATTGCCTATTATTAGAGTCCAAACTGGAGAGCTGGAAAAGTCAACTCACTTTTATAAAATAGTAATTTTTAAGTTAAAATATAAAAAGTAAAATGCAGGGACTTCCCTGGTGGCACAGTGGTTAAGAATGCAGGGGACATGGGTTTGAGCCCTAGTCCAGGAAGATCCCACATGCCGCGGAGCAACTAGGCCTGTGCGCCACAACTACTAAGCATGCGCTCTAGAGCCTGTGAGCCACAACTGAGGTCCGCGTGAAGCCTTCCCCAAAGGGACCTGTGGCCATTTTCTAGAGTGAATGTGCTTTGGGGAATAGAAATATCTAGAACTTTTGGAGATTACTACACCCTGACTCTGAATTGATGCTGATTGCTAGGGTTTCAAAATGCAACTGGTCCAACATTCAAAATGGAGGTTTATGGTGGTCAGGTGATAAATTGAGTTACATGCCAAGTTTGAATCCCAGTAGGTCCATGAGCCCACCCTGTGTTTTTTCTCCAGTTCCAGAATGTGCAACTTAAAGACATACTAGGCAACTGATTGTGTCCCCGTGTTAGCTCTCTCATTTATGAAGGGTCATTAGGATATGAAGGGTCAAAGGGAAGCTATTGGAATTTCTCTTCCCTACCAGGATAGTAAACCAAAAGAATAAGACATCTTTGGAGGAATTGCAGGGATTACTATCATCACCAAATACTTGAATGATGCAGAAATGTTGATTCTTTTTTTTTTTTTTTTTTTTTTTTGTGGTACGCGGGCCTCACACTGTTGTGGCCTCTCCCGTTTCTGAGCAACAGGCTCCGGACGCGCAGGCTCAGCGGCCATGGCTCACGGGCCCAGCCGCTCCACGGCATGTGGGATCTTCTCGGACCGGGGCACGAACCCGTGTCCCCTGCATCGGCAGGCGGACTCTCAACCACTGTGCCACCAGGGAAGCCCCCATGATTCTTATTTCATCTCCATTTAACACATCTATTTGGTCTGTGCAGAAGACAGATGGATCTTGAAGCATGACTAGATTATTTTAATGTTAATCAGAGGGTAACTCATTTGCAGGACCTCTTCCAGATGTAATATCTTTGCTGGAACAAATCAACACAGCTCCTGGCACCTCATGTGGAAAATCCTTTTTTTTTTCTCTCTCCTTCAATTTTTTAAAATTTGCTAGGACCACCACCAAAAATCAGTCTGTTTTTCCTTGACAGGGTCAATAGTATACCTTTACAGTCTTGTTTCATGCTAAGTCAGCTCATTTGCCTTCAGCCATAGTATAGTCTGTGGAGATCATGAGCATCTTGATATTCCACACAATGTCACAGTGACCCAATACATTGATGGGATTACGCAGGTTGAATCTGATGAGCAGGAAGGTGCAAGTACTACAAACATGTTAGTCAAGTTAGGGACTTGGAAAGAATAGGATTGGAAGATTTGTGAGAAAGATGTCTGGTGAAAAAGTATATAGATGGATCTTTTAGAATGGGCACAAAGTATGAAGATAATTGTGTCCCATGTGAAAATCCATCAATAGGCATTCACTGCAGAGGAGGCTCTCAAAAATCAGGTAGACAGAATGGCACTTTCTATAGATGTCAGATGTCTTTTCCCATTGCTGAGTGCTTGTTCACTGGGCCCGTGAAAAAAGTGGCTATGGTGACAAAACGGAGACTATGCATGGGCTTCAACAACATACCTGACCTAGTTATCACTAACTGCTGAGAACAACACTGAGCCCACAGTATGGCACCATTCTGGTGGGGAGGGGAAAGGAACCTGTCAGCCACCTGCTGGCAGGTTGATAACACTGAATCCTTTCCATCATGGAGGGAATAGAAATTTATCCTTAATGGAACAGAGCCTATTCTGTATATGAGTTTTCTTTTCTTTTCCATAATGCTTCTGTCAGTATCACTTAACAAAATGCCTGTTTGCCATCATGGTATTCTGCCAACACGGCTTCTAATCAAGGAATTTGTGGTATTAAATGGTCTTGCTATAATACATCATTATGTAAGTAATGCCAGTTTGGAGACAACACCTTGAAAGGATGGATATTCTCTTACAAGATGCAGTATAAACTTTGAACCAGAGGTCAATATATGGTGTGTCTCTTCCATACCTAGAATACATGGGTCCAGGAATTAAAGGATAGAAATGGGAGGAACTCCTTTCACTATTACATTTTATAACCCACTCAGAGAATTTTTGCTTCCTCCCCTCACAACTTTGAGCTCTGTTGGCTTGGAGGTCTTGTTTCTAAGGGTGAAATGCTCCTCCCAAGGGTGCAACAATAATTCCATTCATTTGGAAGATGAGACTGCTACCAAGTCATTTGGGGGTTTCTTTCTTATGCCTCTGAACCAACAGGCAAAGAAGAGTTACGCTACTGGCTGGGATAATTGATCCCAATTTCAAAGAGCAAATTGGATTCCTGCTACAGGCTGAAAGTAGAGAGGACTATTTCTGGAACTGAGGAGAGTCTCTAAGATGCCTCTTATTACTTCTACTTTGGTGCCCCAAATTCTCACCTCCTGGTATTCATAAGCTTGTGTGTCCTCTTCCACACTGGATAGAGCTGACCCATATAACAAATAGAATACTAATACTATGGAAATGATGGCATGTACCTTCTGAATCTAGGTCCTAAAAAAAGTAGCTTCCATTTTGCTCTCTGCGGTACGCGGGCCTTTACTGCTGTGGGCCTCTCCCGTTGCGGAGCACAGGCTCCGGACGCGCAGGCTCAGCGGCCATGGCTCCCAGGCCCAGCCGCTCCGCGGTATGTGGGATCTTCCCGGACCGGGGAACAAACCTGCGTCCCCTGCATCGGCAGGCCGACTCTCAACCACTGCGCCACTAGGGAAGCTCCATCTTGCTCTTTTGGATCACTTGTTCTTGGGGGAAGCCAGCTCCCATGTCATGAGGCTATTTAAGTAGCTCTATGAGGAATTCCACGTGGAGAGGAAAGGAAGCCTACTGCCAACAGCCCACATCATCTTACTTGTTATGTGAGTGAGCCATCTTGGAAGTGGATCCTCTAACCTTGCTCAAGGCTTCTGATGACTGCAACCCAGCCAACATCTTGACTGTGATTTCATGGGAGGCAGAACCACTCATTTAAGTCACTCCTGAATTCCTGACCCATAGAAACCATGTGAGATAAAGGTTTGTTGTTGTAAGCAACTAAGTTTTGCAGTAATTTGTTATGCAGCAATACCACTAATACAAAAATGGAAAAGTTTAAAATATCAAATATGACCGGTGACCAATTACATAAATTATGTCTCTAGCAGCTTATGAGTATATGTATCTAGCTATATGCATATATGTATATATAATATACATATGCACACATATATTATGTAAATGTTATACATATATAAATATATGTGCATATACATGATATGTACAGTATATATTATGTATAAAAGAATCATACACTCACACATATATACTATTTTCTTTTTTTCTCCTCCTTTCCCTAATCATTTTATACAAGTGTTTTTTTTTGTTTTTTGTTTTTTTGGCTGCATTGGGTCTTCGTTTCTGCATGCGGGCTTTCTCTAGTTGCAGCGAGCAGGGGCTACTCTTCCTTGCAGTGCACGGGCTTCTCATTGCGGTGGCTTCTCTTGTTGAGTGCAGGCTCTAGGTGCGCGGGCTTCAGTAGTTGTAGCACATGGGCTCAGTAGTTGTGGCTCACGGGCTTAGCTGCTCCGCGGCATGTGGGATCTTCCCGGACCAGGGCTCGAACCCGTGTCCCCTGCATGGGCAGGCGGATTCTCAACCCCTGTGCCACCAGGGAAGCCCCCTCGATTGCCTCATCTTTAAAATAAGGAAGATAATCGTACTTCCTAGGTTGACTTGGGGAATCAAATGAGATTAAAATATACATATCAATCCTACATATGCAGGCAATGTAGGATATGTAGAGTAATAGTTATTGCCTAATTATCTGAAGTGCCTTGCCAGTTCTCAGGTGTGACAATGACCTGTGGTTTACAGTATAGCTCAAGGTCTGCCCCAGTACAAGGGCCCTTCCAGAGAGACCGTAACCTGGCCTGAGTGGATCGTGTGGTAAAGAGATTACCTTCAGTGTCCTTCCCCTTTCACATAAGTAGAGCTGCCCTGCTGTGGGCAGGATGGATACTCTTAAATCTAGGTGTTTAGGTTTAAGATAAAGAAATAAATAAAAAGACTCTCTCTGCCTATACTGCACACTTCCTTTTGGCTACCACTTTCTGTTGTTTTTTTTCTTTTATTTTTTATTGAAGTATAAAAACATTGAATTACAGTGTTGTGTTCATTCCTGCTGTATAGCAAAGTGACTCTGTTATACACACATATACATTCTTTTTTATATTCTTTTCCATTATGGTTTATCCCAGTATATTGAATATAGTTCCCTGTGCTATGCAGTAGGACCTTGTTTATCCATTCTATACATAATAGTTTGCATCTACTAATCCCAAACGCCCAGTCCATCCCTCCCCCACCCGCTACAAGTGTTTTTTATTTGCCTTTAACTTTATCATTTGGTCTTCAGAAACAGAATTTCATCTGGGACTGAGGTTGAAATTGAGGGGTAATTAACATAACCTAAAGACAGCTACAATGACCTTTAGGATTTTGCATCTTCTCATTTTGTGAAGAGTGTGAGAATACATTCATTTGTATGAAGGACAGTTGCATCATGTTAGGTGAAACAGGGAGTTAATTGTTTGAAAGTTTAAATGTGTAAAGAAGGGTGCATACGGATGCTGAGCAAAGGGGTGGCCTGTGCCAGCTCCAAGCCCACCTTTCTATGCTCTACATTGTGGCACTGGAGCTGGAACTCTGCAAACCACAATTCTCTGGTGGCAGCTTTTTTGTAGCTTCTGCCACTGAGGGGCACTGAGGCAGGACCTGGAAGGAGGATGGAAGAAGAAAGGACATGCTTCTTCATGTGAGCTTACTGCAGACTCCCTGACTGCTTGGGGTTCTCGCGAGTATCACCCCTTCACTCTAGCAGCTGCCGTTTCTTACTAACACGGTCCCTGAATCCAGTTTGCAACAGTTGCAGAAACAGCTTTATTGCATCCACCCATCTCCCCCAACCAGAGAGCCAGACACCAGCACTAAGGGGCTGGAGCCCATTCTGCTGAGATGTGTGTGGGTACCAGACCCATGGGGCCCCTCCTCTGAGCTGAGAGACGGCTGCACCATTTCACTGGAGTTTGCCTTCTCCGAGGTTTCAACTCCAAGGGCTGCTTCTCCCACACTTCTGTTTTAGTAATTCTCAGCTCTTCCGTTTTATCCCCTTGCTTTAAGGGCAGAAGTTGCTTCCTGCAGTTGCTATACCTCCAGGAGCTTTAGGGTTCTCTTTCTACCTATTTAGGGTCCTGGTTAACAACTTGATACTTAATTAATACATGCTTATAGTACATTATCTCTTTCCCATGACTGGTGTGGTTTTCTGCTCCAGACTAGGCCCTGTTCTAATACAACGTTTCCAGTTAGCCAGGCCTGATTCAGGTGTTCATTCTGACGCTAGGGGGGAGGAGGTCAACTCTACTCAAACTATATAGACTGAGAGTGGATAAGGGATAGTCCTCATGAAAGAAAAAAATGGGGTACTATTATAAAGAGAGGTGAGAAGGGATCAGGCAAAAAAAATCACATCTAAGCATTAACATAATCTTTAAAGATTATAAAAGAAGTTTTCACAACCTTTTTCTCCCCTACAAAAACTGACCAAATAAAATTATTGTGAAGGTGAAAAGACAAATGGAAATTACATGCCATTTCATACCCACTAGGATGGGTTATAATTAAATAGACAAGAAATAACAAGTGTTGTCAAGGATGCAGAGAAATTGGAACCCACATACATTGCTGGTGGGAGTATAAAATGGTGCAGCTGCTTTGGTAAACAGTCTGGCAGTTCCTCAAATGCTTAAACATAAAATTACTGTATTATCTAACAATTCCTTTCCTAGGTATATACCCAAGAGAAATGAAAGTATATGTCCACACAAAATCTGAACACAAAATTCATAGCAGCATTATTTATAATACCAAAACGTGGAGACAATACAAATATCCATTAACTGACAAATGGATAAATAAAATGTGGTATATCCATATAATTTACTTGTCAATAAAAAGAAATGAAATACCAATACATACTACAGCATGAATAAATCTTGGAAATATGCTAAGTGAAAGAAACCAGTCACAAAATATCATATATTGTGTGATTCCATTTATATGAAATGTTTAAAATGGGCAAATCTATAGAGACAGAAAGTGGATACCTAGGGGCTAGAAGAGATGACAGGCGGATAGGGGATAAGGGGTGCAAGGTTTCTTTTCAGAGTAATGAAATATTCTACAGTTGACTGTGGTGATTAGGTGTACAATAATGAGAATATATTAAACGATTGAATCTGTACACTTTAAATGGGTGAATTGTGTTATGTAAATTATATCTCAATAAAGCTGTTAAAAAAGTATATATACACAGTAGGTATACAATACATACTTATTCATGAATTAGTCATACAGCCAAGTGGATGGAACAAAATATACTTCTGCACTCTAGATGTTTTTAAGGGGCAGCTAAAGAGAAAAAGAAAATGTATGAATTGTTTCCAATTTCTTTAAAGGAAAAGAAAATTACTGACCAGCTCTCTGGGTGCTAATATCTCATTTCTTTTTCTCCAGTGAATTAATCCCTAGTGGCTCTCTGCCAGCTTGCTGATGTTTCCTGTCCACTCCCTGATGTTTTCAGAAAGATGCCATCGTTCCCTTTAGTTGCCAAGATGTTACAAATTATCTAAACCTTTCCACAGGTAGTAAATGCTGAAAAAGGACATCTTCCAAATGCTCATCACTTTGCACACTACTGTACAAAGATATATAGTTCAACTTGATGTGAAAATGCCAATCCCCATGTAATGAAATATTTGTAATCTCCAAAACTGAATTAGCAAATGTCAGTATTTTTTACATGGTGAGCAACCCGAGCATGGTGCTGTTTAGCTGTATGATGTAATAATGTTCATACTGGCACTTAGAGAGTTTTCTACATTCAGAAAGAGTAGGGCATGAGAGGAAACTGTCCAGGAATGGCATGGACTTTTAGAAGAGCCATGTTTGTTGTTAGCATGTACTATCCACATTGGTGTCTCTTAAAATGGTGGTGATCCCAAGCAGCTGGGCAGGTAGGTAGCATCCCTGATCCTGAAGAATTCCAGGGTTTTATGTCTCAGCATCATTCCCTCAAACAATACATTTAGACATGTAGAGCTATCACTAGGCTTTTCTTTGGTTGAAGTTCAAAGAAAATGATCTTATTTTACCCTTGTTTTCTAGTAGTGCTTGATGTCATTTCTGGCACCTAGGTGCTTACTAAATGTTGAATGAATGAGTGAGTGAATGAATGAATGAATCAAATTGGATGAAATGAATTCTATTATTATCACCTGTATTCCAGAGTCTCTAGCCTTCCTGACTCATGACTGTCAGTATCATGCTATTTCTTTTACACGTGACAAAATAGGGGCCATCTACCTTTACTTGCCAATATAGCACATACAATGCTCCATTGAGCACTTCGGCATTTGGAAATAACCAGTAGTTAGAATAAAGAATCTAACATTTTGGTGAAAAAGAAGAAATATTTAGAAATATGTTTGGCAAAATATCGTGTATCCTAACTGAAATATTGTTAATTTCATATACCTCTAAAAGTTATTGACTACTTTCCCCATCACTCTGTTATGAATTATTCTAAAGTGACAATGTATGTGTATGGGGGGCATTGAGTGTGTGCACTTTGATTCAGTGTCCTTCCTACTCTGTCATTATCCTTTGCACTGAAACACACTCTGCTCTGACATCCTGAAAAGACAATTTTGTACCATCCCTCATTATTTCTCACTGCAGTGAGAAAGTACTTTAGTCTCTTTGGATGTAAGGTCCTTTCATCATGTATTGTTACATGGTCCCTACCATGTTCTGGCTAAACACACTCTGGACCATCTGAGATTTTGGGGGTGACTTTGGAGAAGTAACGAAAGGAGCAGAAGAAAGTGACTTCACTAAAACTGGAAAAGGAAAAGGGAATTCAGAAATATGTATATACACAATCAGTACGAGAAGCAGAATGCTGTGGGACAGTGGTTCTTAGCTCTGACTGTGCATCAGAATCATGGGGAGTAGTAAAAACAATGAAAGATGTCCAAATCCCACCCGAGAGAATTAGATTCCTTTAGTCTGGTGAGAGATCCAAGCATTTGTGTAAATTAAATGTTCCTCACGTGTTTCTAATGTGCAGCCAGATTGAGAACCTCTGGCGTAAAAAAGAACTTGGGTTTGGGAGTCAGGCAGTTCTAGGTCCAATCAAATGGGGCTTCTGTTGGCCTGTTGTTTTAATGGGTAAAATAGGGTAAATATGGATTATAAATAAGATAGTGTCTGGCCTTTAGTATATGTTCGATAAATAGTGCACAGCTTATAATGGAATACCATGCAGCCAATAAAACTCGTATTTTCGAAGGCTACTTAATGATCCAAGAAAACAAATGTTTGTTCCCTTGGCCCCATTCTCTCTTTTTCCCTGCACTGCTAACTTCTGCAGGTACGTGCCTGGGTCCTACCTTCCTTCCTAAGGACAACACAATTCAGAGCAGTCTTTCTCATCTCTTGATTGCAAATTTTTTTCTCATGAGACTTTTCAGAAAATCAAATGAGAATCTCTAAGGGAGGTTCCTGGGCTTCTGAATGTTTTAAAAGCTCCCCAAGTGATTCTAATATGAAATCAGCATTCAAAAGCACTTAATGGAACAGTGGATCTCAAACTCTGGCGTGCATAAGACTCATTTGGAGATTTTACTAGAACTCAGATTTCTGGGTCTTAATCTCAGAGAGTCTGATTCAGTAGGTCTGGGGTAGGGCTCAGAATCTGCATTTTTAACAAACTCTCAGCTCCTAAGACCAGGAGCATCAGCTGGGAGCTTGTTGGAAATGAAAATTGAAGAGCCCTACCCCAGAACTACCAATCAGAATCTCTGGGGGTGGGGTCTAAGAATCTCTATAACAAGCTCTCCAGGTGATCCTAACCCATGGTAAACTTTAGGAACCACGCATTAGATGAGAAGAGAACGCCAAAGCAAGATGAAGGGCACCACTAGGAATCTGGGAAGGTCACCAAGACTTCAAATGTCCAACCTGGGACCCGGAGTCTGAGGCTAGAGCCAGAGAAAACACAAGGAGTAAGTATGAGGGAGAAGTGGGTCTTCTAAGGAAACTCTGGTGACATTGCCAAACCAAGGGGAACAAATGTTAGATAAAAACATAGCTATCCCCTACGAATATGGAGGGGAATACGGAATTATGGCATTTGTTTTTGAGGATGAAACAAAATGATGCAGGCAAAAGTGTTCTTCAGTGAGTGTCTGGCACATAAGTACTTAGTGAGTTATAGGAATTATTTTTTATTACAGTAGCATTGGGGGCAATCAGTTTAATTAGGAAATATAGCCTTTGTGCTTTATGTTTCTGGTGTTAAAAGTTTAAAGAAAATAATTTAGGTAATACAAACTGTAACATCTCGTGAAGAGGACAGTCCCCTTTTGGAGAACTGCAAAATGGGGTGAAAGGCAGAAAACGTTTATAGAATAAAGAATAAGGAACAAGGAAGAGAAAAATAGAAAACATCTGATTGGCTGGGACCACTTAGTCGACCTTGTTGGGGGTGAGAAGGAACAAGGAAATACGGATAGAGCCCAGAGGTGGCATGGAGTTGGGGGTTGGCTGACTTGATATACTGCGTTTCTGCTCAAGCAGAGCATTTACAGGGACACAAAAATTATCTCAGCTTTGGTTTGCTGACTTGGCACTCTGGGGAGGAGCCACTCCATCTTGGGCCTAGAAATTTATTTCAACACTGGGTTTTACGGTTAGGTATGTTACTGACCAGGGTTCTTTGCCTCCTTAGTCAATAGAAATTGATCAGAGGCCACACAGGAAATTCAGACAAGGCTTTATTGGGACCCCTGCTGCAGCAGCGGGGAGGGAGATCAAACAATAGGTTCCCTTGCTTGCTCCCTGAGGGCGGGGGCAAGCTTGTTCCTTATATGCGGTGAGGGTAGGGGTGTGTCCAGGGGGGTTGCCCACCCCTTAGGTGGTGGTGTGTGCAGGGGGCATGTGCAGTAAGTACCGTGCTTTTGCTGCTGACCCCGTGTTTTGCTCCAAGCTCTTGAAAAGTAGCAGTTGGGTTTTTGGGTCTCTTTCAATCTTTTGTCCAGAATTTGCCCTAACTGCACAGGCATGCAGTTATTTTTATTCCCACATAATTACCTTGTATTTTGTTGCTCCACGTGTACCCAGGTGCAAGCACTGCAGCAAAGGCGCCCAGGTCCTAGCCTGTCTCAGGTATACTGGCCATCTCGTTAATTTTTGTGTATGGAATGACTTATGGATCAAATTTTTTTTTTATATAGGTATATGTAGTTGTTAAAGCAGCCTTTTAAAAAAAGACTTTCCTCATTAAATTAACTTGACTGCTATTTTCCCTTTTTTTTTCAGTTAGCAGTTTTTATTGAGGTATAGTTGATTTACCATATTAGTTTCAGGTATATAACATAGTGATTCAAAGCTTTTATAGATTATACTCCATTTAAAATTATTGTAAAATGTTTGCTATATTCCCTGTGCTGTACAATATTTCCTTGTATCTTATTTATTTTATACCTAGTAGTTTGTACCTCTTAATCTCCTACCCCTATTGTACCCCTCCTCCCTTCCCTCTCCCCACCAGTAATCACTAGTTCTCTGTATCTGTGAATCTGTATGTTTTATTAAATTCACTAGTTTGTACTTTTCAGATTCCACATATAAATGATAATATACAGTATTTGTCTTTCTCTGTCTGACTTATTTCACTAAGCATAATACCCATCCATGTTGCTGCAAATGGCAAAATTTCATCCTTTTTTATGGCTGAGTGCTGTATATATATGCACCACATCTTCTTTATCCATTCATCTGTTGATGGACACTTAGGTTTCTTCCATGTCTTAGCTGTTGTAAATAATGCTGTATGTATCTTTTTGGGGTGCATGTATCTTTTTGAATTAGTATATTCATTTTCTTTGGATATACATACCCAGGACTGGAATTGATGGATCATATGGTAGTTCTATTTTTAATTTTTTGAGCATATCCATACTGTTTTCCATAATGGCTGCACCAGTTTACATTCCCGCCAACAGTGTACAAAGGTTCCCTTTTCTTCATATCCTCACCAAGGTTTGTTATTTGTGGTCTTTTTGATGATAGGCATTCTGACAGGCGTGAGGTGATAGCTCATTGTGGTTTCAATTTGCATTACCCTGATGGTTAGCAATGTTGAGTATCTTTTCATGTGTCGGCCATCTGTATGTCTTCTTTGGAAAAAATGTCTATTTGGGTCTTCTGCCCATTTTAAAGTCAGGTTGTTTAGGTTTTTTTTTTTTTTGTATGCAAATGTTCATAGCAACTTTATTCAAAATAGCCCCAAACTGGAAAAAACCCAAATGTCCATCAACTGGTGAATAGATAAATAAATCGACGGGATACCCATACCATGGAATGCTACTCAGCAGTAAAAAGGAATAACTAATGATACAAGCAGCAACATGGACTCATCTCAAAAGCATATGCTAAGTGGAATAAGCCAGACACTAAAGGCTATATACTGCATGATTCTGTTGGTGTGACAGTCTGGAAAAGGCAAAGGGGACAGAAATCGGATCAATGGTTACCAGGGGCTGAGGATAGGGAAAGGGAACTGATTCCAAAGAGGAGGAAAAATTGGGGGGTTATGGCACTCTTCTATATCTTAATTGCAGTTGTAATAGCACAACTATATACATCTGTCAAAATACATTAATCTGTATATTTTAAAGGAATGAATTTTTTTTTTTTGCGGTACGCGGGCCTCTCACTGTTGTGGCCTCTCACGTTGCGGAGCACAGGCTCTGGACGCGCAGGCTCCGGACGCGCAGGCTCAGTGGACATGGCTCACAGGCCCAGCTGCTCCGCAGCATGTGGGATCTTCCTGGACTGGGGCACGAACCCGTGTCCCCTAGAATCGGCAGGCGGACTCTCAACCACTGTGCCACCAGGGAAGCCCCTAAAGGAATGAATTTTACTTTATCTTAACTATACCTCAGTATGAAATCTTATTTTCCTCTCATGGTTTTTCCTTTTTAACTCTGTCGTCTTCTTCACTTTGAATCTCTAAAGGGCCAAAGCTTCTAATTCCAGGCCCACCCCTCCCTGGAATGAGATTACAAGGATTCATAAGTGCTGAAGAGAACTTGTTGACAAGAACAAGAAAGAGATGGACTGCTATGGTCTGAATGTTTGTGTTCCCCCAAAACTCATATGTTGAAATCCTGAGCCCTAAAAGTGATGGTATTAGGAGGTGGGGCCTTTGGCAGGTAATTAAGTTGTGAGGGTGGAGCTATCAAGATGATAATTAGTGTTCATAGAAGAGATTCCCGGAGAGCTCCCAGCCCCTCCTACCACGTGAGATACAGTGAGAATTCTGCGACCTGACCCATTACAGGGCCCTCCCACACCATGCTGGCACCCTGATCTCACACTTCCAGCCTCCAGAACTGTGAGAAATAAATGTCAGTTGTTTATAAGGTACCCAGTCTGTGTTATTTTGTTATAGCACCCAGAATGGACTGAGACAGGGTCCCCCAATTGTTTCCAAGAAATCATTGGTAAAATTTGTCCTGCACAAAGAAATGCTGCTGGCCGATCATAGAATATACAGAGGAACAGAGGACAGGATCAAAGACAAGGATGCTTTCTCTCCACGTCTAAATGGAACCAAGGGAAGGCTGTCAGCGTGGTTTAGACGGAGGTTTCACAGAGTAGGCTGTGGCCAGCAAGTGTAGCCGAGGCGCCTTCCTAGCTGTCCCAGCTGGGAGTGTTCCAGCCACTCTGGGATGCCCCAAAGTGTAGGCACAGGGATGGCTTCCCCTACTCCACCAAGGTTCGCAAAAACCAAATGGTGACCTCACAGGGCACCTGTGAGGCACGGGCAGTTGTCATTTCTGCTCATGGTGCCTGGACAGTTGGCTCCAGAGCTCCTGCTGCAGATGATGCCAGGTTCCTAGCCAAGGATGGGCCGATGAGGTCTCTGGTGCAGTCTAGCCATAGGGTCCTGAATCATGGAACTCACCAAGTACTGTCTTCGATGGGCTTGTCTGAGGATGTCCAGGATAGGAAAATTACTATCAAACACCAGGATCAGGCCCCAAGTATCTGGGCCTGACTCATGCCAATCCTGGGAGCAAGGTAGTGATGGGAAATGGAGTTCTACCCTGTTCTATCCTGCCAGGATAGAACAAACATTTCAGGTGTTTGTTGAGGGGACTTCTTTTAGTTTAACAAGTCTCAGGAGAATCACGGATTTTAAAGACAAAACTTCCCAGGTTTATGCAGCCACTAACGAACGCCGGTAGTGATATGGCTCTCTGGGTTTTTTTGATACAGTTGTATGAGCTGTTTATATATTTTGGATATTAACCCCTTATCAGTCACATCATTTACAAATATTTTCTCCCATTCAGTAGGTTGTCTTTTTGTTGATGGATTCCTTTGCTGTGCAAAAGCTTTTAAGTATAACTAGGTCTCATTTGTTTATTTTTGCTCTTGTTTCCTTTGCCTTAGGAGATAGATCAAAAAAAATTGCTACAATTTATTTCAAAAAGTGTTCTGTCTCTGTTTTCTTTATGGTTTTAGGTCTTACACTTAGGTCTTTACTCCATTTTGAATTTATTTCTGTATAAGGTATTAGAGAATGTTCTAATTTCATTCTTTTACAGGTAGCTGTCCAGTTTTCCCAGCACCACTGATTGAATAGACTGTCTTTTCCCCACTGTATATTCTTACCTCCTGTGTTGTAGATTAACTGACTGTAAGTGTGTGTGTTTATTTCTGGATTCTCTATTCTGTTCCATTGATCTATGTGTCTGTTTTTGTGCCAGTACCATACTGTTTTGATTACTGTAGCTTTGGTATAGTCTGAAGTCAGGAAGTGTGGTACATCCAGCTCTGTTCTTTCTCAAGATTGCTTTGGCAATTTGGAGTCTCTTGTGTTTCCATACAAATTTTACAAATTGTTCTAGTTCTGTGAAAACTGCCACTGGTATTTTGTTAGGGATTGCCTATTTTCCTTTTTGATTGCACACTCCTGGAAGACCTTGACTTTATCTTATACTCCTTTGTATCTGAATTAATTAGGATTTGGCTTGGCTCTGAATCATAGGGAGGCAAAAATGACAGTAGCTTGAATAAGTGTATCAATTAGGTATTCCTAAATAACACGCCATGCCAAACTCACTGGCTTCAATCAGTAACCCTCTACAGTTGTTGCCTGTGGTTTGGCTGATCTAGGCTGAACTTGACTGGATAGTTCTCAGGTTGTGGCAGCTGAGGCAACTCTGCCCCTCACTGAGGTCTGTGGTTTCACTGGGATGGCCTCCTTCATCCTTGGATTGGGGTGGGGGCCAGGCTAACCAGGACTATTCTTCTGGTAAAAGAAGAGGCACAAAGTAGCAAGCAGGCCCCATAAGGCCCAGTCTCAGAACCAGCACACTGTTGTTTCTACCTACGAGGAAATCACATGCTGAGCCCACAGTCAGAGGGTGGAGAATACCCTCTGCCCATGATGAGGCCATGGAAAGGATGTGGGTATAAGGAGTGAAGAATTAGGGGTAATTGTTTAATCTACCACAATAAGACAGAAATTTATTTCTTTCATCTAAAAATCCAAAGGTTGGCAAAATTCTCAGGAACTCAGGCTGCTTCTGTCTTTTTTTTTTTGGCCACGGGGCTTGCAGGATCCTAGTTCCCCGACCAGGGATCAAACCCAGGCTCCCGACAGTGGAAGCGTGGAGTCCCAACCACTGAACCACCAGGGAAGTTCCTGCTTCTGTCTTATTGCTCCTCTGAGCATGGCTTCGTTGTCAAGGTTAACTCATGGATTAAGGTGGCTTCTTTAGCTGTGTATCAGGTAGGAGGAAGGGACAAAGAAGAAAGGGAACAAAGGGCACAGGCAAACCATCTTTTAAGGGAGGTTCCTGGAAGTTGTCACATGACACTTCTACCACTATGCGCCTATTAAAATGATCAGATTGAAAAAACAGACAAATGTAGCAAGGATATAGCACAATTGGAACTCTTGTAGATTGCTGGTGGAAATGCAAAATGGTAGAGCAACTGTGGAAAACAGTTTGGCAGTTGCTTGTAAACATTCACTTACCATAAAACTCAGTAATCCCACTCTTAAGTATTTACCAAGGAGAAATACAGGCATATGTCCACACGAAAACCTGTGTGCAAATATCATCTTTATTCATAGTCACTAAAAACTGAAAACAGTCAAAGTGTCCATCTATAGGAGAATGGATGAAGAAATTCTGTTACAGCCATACAATGGAATACTACTCAACAAAAAGAAAGGAATTACTGAAGAACATGCAGCAAGATGAATAAATCTCAGAATAATTATGCTGAGTGATAAAAGAATCAAAACGCTACAAGCTATGTGATTTCATTTATATGACCTTTTGGAAAAAGCAAAATTATAGGGACAGAAACCAATTAGTGGTTGATAGGGGGCTTGGAGGGAGAGAAGATCAATGGTAAAAGAGCATAAGGGAACATTTTGAAATAAGGGAAATATTCTTTATCTTGATTGTGGTAGTAGTTACAGAATTGTATTCATTGTCATCTTTCACAGAACTGTACACCTAAATGTGAATTTTGCAGTATATAAATTACATCTCAACGAACCTGACCCCCCAAACTTCCTTTTTTTAATCATTTTTTTAAATGATAGTTAATTTACAATATTGTGTTAGTTTCAGGTGTACAGCACAGTGATTCAGTTATATATGTATTCTTTTTCACATTTCTTTTCCTTTATAGAGTATTACAAAATATTGGGTATAGTTCCCTGTGCTATACAGTAGGTCATTGTTGTTTATCTATTTTATATATAGTAGTGTGTATCAGTTAATCCCAAATTCCCAATTTATCCCTCCCCCCCCCCCTGCTTTCCCCCTTGGTAACCGTAAGTTTTGTTTTGTTTTTTTTTCACCCCCCCCCCCCCGCCCCTACTTTCCCCTTTGGTAACCATAAGTTTGTTTTCTATGTTTGTGAAAAATACTGTTTCTTTTATCAAAAAATAAGCAATACAAATTTGATAAAACTCAGGAGGAAGAAGTAATTGATTTAAATTGGTGTTTGAAACTCTATTATTAAGAAAATAACAAAGTCAGTTATTTCTATAGTCAAAAATTCATATATAGCCTAGAATTAAATGTAGCTTCAAATAATTAATTACTTTTACATTTTTAATTTTAGTCCCATATCTGCAGTTGCTCAGTGTGAAACAGATAAACCCATTTAGGAAAATGCTTCTCTCTCAGCCTTGTTTAGTAGTGACTCAGGTTACAGTACACTGGGTATTGAAGGGTTAAAAGGAATTGTTTTTATAATGTAAAATGGCATATCCTGGGGCCATGGAAATGATATGAGAAAATTCTACAAGAGTAATTGTTCTGTTCTGGTAAAAGAAAAGATTAATAATAGCTCTCTCACAGATTGAAGGTGCTATGCTTTACTTTCATTACCACCTAGGCTTACTAAATATGAGAACCAAAGATTTTCCTGAGGGAGGGCTGAGGACACCTGGGTGTGAAGAATAGATCCACCTGAGTGGAGTTAAGAGGTGTTAAGGATGGGCTGAGGGGATGAAGGAGGTAAAGGAAGAAAGTTCATCTCAGGGAGGGGCATATCCTCAAAAGGCTGAAGTCTAACTCTAGAGAAAGACACACAGACAAATAAGGCAATAAAGTATAACAAGTGAACAGACATCTTTTTAAAATTATTATTTATTTTTGGCTGCGTTGGGTCTTTGTTGCTGTCTGTGGGCTTTTTCTAGTTGTGGCGAGCAGGGGCTACTCTTTGTTGTGGTGAGTGGGCTTCTTGTGGTGGCTTCTCTTGTGGAGCGTGGGCTCTAGGCACGTGGGCTTCAGTAGTTGCAGCATGCGGGCTCAGTAGTTGTGGCGCATGGGCTCAGTTGCTCCGCGGCATGTGGGATCTTCCTGGGCTAGGGTTTGAACCTGTGTCCCCTGCGTTGGCAGGTGGATTCTTAACCACTGTGCCCCCAGGGAAGTCCTTAAATCCATTTTTGACTTAATGATATTTTCAATTTATGATGCATTTATTGGAATGTAACTATCATAAGTCAAAGAAGATCTGTATCTGGATTTTGAGTAAATCACTTTGGTAACTCTGAGGGGGGTGGGGGCATGTAGGGTAAGAGGTAGTGGGTGGACAGTGGGGATGGGTAGACCATTTAGGAAACTGTTGCAAAAGTCTGGTTGAGATATGATGGTGGCCTGAAATGAGAGGCAGTAGCCATGGGGATGCGAGGGACAATTATAAGAGCTATGTAGTAATTTCCTCAGGATAAAATTCTGAGGAGGATGTAGAACCTTGGATAAGGTTCACTTTTTTTTTTTTTTTTTTTTTTGCGGTACGTGGGCCTCTCACCACCGTGGCCCCTCCCGCCACGGAGCACAGGCTCCGGACGCGCAGGCTCAGCGGCCATGGCTCACGGGCCCAGCCGCTCCGCGGCACGTGGGATCTTCCCAGACCAGGGCACGAACCCGCGTCCCCTGCATCGGCAGGTGGACTCTCAACCACTGCGCCACCAGGGAAGCCCCCAAGGTTCATTTTTTTAAAAAAACATGATTTAAAAGCTAAATTATCAGCTGCCTCCAGCTTACTTCTGTAGTTCATCCATCACCACTGTCTCTTTGTTTCATGCCCTTATATCCTGCCTCATAGCTTTTTATTGGCTTCATTCTCAGGCAGGGTCTCCGGATAAGGCCAGAGAAATGGTCCAACGTTTTCAGGCTTATGGAAAAAAGACCTAGAGTTGAGGATGCTGGCCAGTCCTCAGTCAGGTGCCATTTCCGGGGCCGGGTTCACAGTGGGTATGCATGAATGTATTTCTCACACAGAAGAGAGGTGTTATTATCAAGAGAAGAATGAAAGAGACTTGGCAAGAAAACACAGATTACCAAAAAAAGGACCTCTGTTATACGGCCCAAATTTCCACAATAGATGGGGGTTTGGATGGGCATAAAATGGTATAAAATATAGCATCATGTTGCTGCAGAGTTAAAGAAATGACTAGACTAGCTGGCTTGGCATCTCAGGGTGCTATTTCATCATGTGGTGCCACGTGATGGTTTATGTCTGCTCTGTCCTAATATCTCTCAGGACAATTGTCATCTAAATGGACTGACTTTTATTTGGGACAAATGCTAAACTACACTAGTACTAGGGTGACAGGGGTAAACTAGGATGGTCCCAAGCAAACTGGAGCATATGGTCACTCTCATTCTGTGTCCTGCATTTGGCTGAACTTCCAGGAATCTCCTGGTTAGTTGATGCCTGCTTCCTTTGGTCTAATTCTGAAACATGGAGCCAGAGTCATGAGAATCCATCTTCTGCCTCCTTGCCACCTGGGGTGGGATGGTTGTATTTCCTGGTCCTTCCCTACTTTTTCTTACCCTCCATTCCTCCATCACCACCAGAAGATATGAATATTAGCCTGACCCCTTTCAGGGGATGGGCAAAAGGCAGTATCCAATGACCATTTTGCATTATATCCAAATGGTCATAATCAGGCTTGTGTTTTACTATCTTATGTTGATTTTTTTTAAAAGCAAAAAATTTGCAGATGGTGGCAAGAATAAATCATTTTGATAATTTGTGTGTCTCTGTATCTTGAAGTATCCTAGCATTATCTGTGTCACTCTCTCCACTAGACTGTGGGCACCTTGAGGACAAAGGACAGGTATTACTAACCTTAGTAATCATCATTTCTTATCACAGTGCTTGAGCCTTGGCAAGCATTTCTTCAATCACCCTGAAGCCTAATACCAAGTTAATGATTATGCTACAAAATTCAGCAGTAGAGTTAAACTGAGGAATTATTTGAGTGGAGAACCTACCCATGTTTTTTTGTATCCTCAGTATAGATTCAGCAGTAGGCCACATGCATTGTTAGATTGTGACCATGTTTTATCCACTGCTCTTCTTGGTAGTGATCATAATGGATAAACACTGTCACATCAACCCTGACCGGAGCACAGCATTTATGTTCAGTGGTATTTAGTTTCTGAGGAGCAAATCAGGCCAGATGAGCTAGGTTCTGATTTATCAGTTGGTCTCACAGCTAAAACTTAGCTCTTCTTGTAATGTCTTTCATAATGTTAGGCAGAGGTGGCATGCTGGTAAATGTTTACCATCCAGCTCTCCTGGAAAAAAAAAAAAAAGCCCTGATTTGTAGACCTTGCCAATTTCTGTGGTGTAAATACTCCCACCATGGCTGGTTCCAAACTACCAATGTGATGTCACCAAACAAGAAGCTGGGAAGAGATGCAAGCTGGTGTGAGCAGACTCCAGCATACCACTGGTGCAGAACTGACCCAAGCCTGTAGCTGACAGCTCCTTATGATATTAATTCATCCAACAGACAGGTATTTATTGAGCACCTACTGTTTTGGTGCTTGGGATACATTAGAGGAAAAAAAGACGAAGATTCCTATGCTTCTGGGACCGATTCTTTGGGGAGGGTGGAGATAGAAGATAAAAAAATAAACATATAACAAATGAATTATATACTAGAAGCTGATAAGTGCTACAAAAAATAGAAATATACGAGGATAAGGGCCATTGAGAACATAGGAGAGGTTGTAATTTTAAATGAGATGGTCAGAGTGGACCGCTCTGAGAAGATGACGTTTGAGCAGAGATTTGAAGGAGGTGAAGGGAAGCAAGGCTTCTGGATATCTAGGGCAGGAGTGTTCTAGACAGAGGGGGCAGCTGGTGCAAAGGCTCTGAGGTGTGAGGCCGCATGGCTAGTTCAGGGAACTGCAGGGAGGTCAGTGTGGCTAAATGGGAGAGGGAGAGGGTGGGAGAGCCAAGGAGAGGGGGGAGGGGGAGGGGGAGGGAGGAGGAAGAAAGGGAGGTGGGGAAGATGGGGGAGGGGAGCGGGAGGAGAGAGACTGACTGACTCTAGGTAGAAGGAGAGGTCACAGGAGAGTGTTGGCAAAACAAGGGAAGACAGACCTCATAGAATATTGTGAGGGTTCTGGATTCTACTCAGAGGAACTGGAGAGCCCCTGCAGGCAGAGCAGAAAGTGACATCATTTGATCTAGGTGTTAATGTAATATCACCCTGGCTTCCACGTTGTGAATAGACTCCAGCTGGGAGACCAGTTTGGATGTGGTGAGAAGTGTCTCATTCTGGTTATATGCTGAAGGGAGAGCCAAGAAGATTTGCTCACCAGTTGGATGTATGGTTGCATCAGTGTGCTAGAGTGGCCACAAAAATGTACTACGAACTGGGTAGTTTAAAATAACAGAAATGTGTTATCTCAGAGTTCTGGAGGTTAGAAGTCTGAAATCAAGGTGTTGGCAGGGCTATGCTTCCTCTGAAACCTGTAGGGGGTAATTCTTCCTTGCCCATTCTTAGCTTCTGGTGGTTTGCCAGCAAGCAATCCTTGGTGACCCTTGGCTTGCGGCTGCAGCCCTCCATCGTCACACAGTGCTCTCCCCTCATGTGCCTGTGTCTCTTTTCCTCTTCTTATAAGGACATCAGTCATATTAGATTAAGGGCCCACACCACTGCAGTATGACCTCATCTCAGTTTAACTCACTACATCTGTTATGACCCCGTTTCCAAATAGTGTCACATTCTGAGGTACTGGGGGGTTAGGACTTCAACAGATCTTTTGGGGGAACATGATTCAACCCATAACAAAGTGGAAGAAAAAGAGTAGGGTTGAAAATAACTAAGGGTTTTGACCTGAGTGACTGGAGGGGTACAGTTGCCACCAGGCTAAATGGGGAAGGCTGCAGATGGAGCAGGTTTTGGGGAGATCAATATTTCCAAAGTATTCCAAGTCACACCCGTATAGTCAGTCATCTTACTGTCCCACAACTGAAAAGAGACGGAAACTGCATTCATATAAATGTATACAGATGACAGCAAAATAACCCTGACAGTAACTGGTCTCATAAGAAAATCACATTATGTATTCAGAAAATAGTTACTCAGCCCCCCGAATAAAAACTTTTAAATTACTTAAATCAATTGGAAGTTCTAAATGTTGCATTTCACTTTTGTCAGAAACATTTTCTTTTTTGCAAATTCACCTTTAGTGCACAGGTAGTTTAGACACTGGGGAGAAAAAACTGAAAATCTATAAAAGGCTTCTGAAGTCTTCAGAAAGGCAGAGATGACTCTTAAGGGATGAATCTATATAAACATTTACCTCATTGTGTAAATGAAGTGTAGAAACCCAAGCCATTATAATATTTCAGTTGAAAGTTATTGAATGTTCCTGGCTTTGAGAAAGTGTCAAAACATTTTCATCTTTGCACACCTTGGTAAATTACTGTTGTTTTAGGGATTGATCGTACAAACTGAAACCAGTTCAAAATGATGAAAACAAGGGTGGATTCAATGGAAGGACACAGGAATATGTCCCCAAACCTAGAGAAGGGTGTGAAGCTGAGTTTCATGCAGACCAGAAATCAGGAATCAGAATCAGCAATACAAATCCAAGGTAGCTACTCACTCCAGCTCCATCTCTTTCC
>NW_006778543.1:4022300-4024941 GCF_000442215.2 Lipotes vexillifer | reverse complement strand
CTCTAGGGTTGTAAGGTCTCTTGTCTCTGGATCTTCTCTGTGCATTTGCTTTGCTTTCTTCCCTTCCAAGATGGCCAGTTGCCTCTTTCCTGCTTTGCCCATCTCCTCCTTCATTCAGTGGTACCCTTAGCCTCAAAGAATTTATATCACATCATAAAGCCAGAGCTGACTGCTCTTAAATCCATATTCTCCAGAACCTGAATGCAATGTTTGCAAGTGGGAATCTGATTGGCCCCAGGGTCTGAAATAATTCGCTCTCGGTCTAATCAGCTGTGTAGGAGGGAAAAGTTCATATTCACTCATTAAACAAATGCTGATTGAAGCCTACCACATGCCACTTGCTCTTACAGGCTATCTGGATACTGTAGGGACCAAACTCTCCGATCTCAATGGAGCTTGAAATCCAGTGGTCCTGTGAAAAAGTGCTTGCATTTCACCCTGTGTAGATCTGTATGGAATAGGTTGGTGTTAGAGAAAAGTGGACAGGCGTCCTAAAAGCAATATCCCATTTGGGGATCTGCCAAAAACAGATGTCTCATCTTTCTGCACTAGATCATATCAATACTTTGATTCTTTTGATTGCAATTGCAAGTAAAGGGATTCACTTTCCCTTTACTCCCTATCAAAAGCCAAGCAATATACTGCTTTTATCTCTTTGCCAGAAGGTGAGACTTTAAAACCATTTGTCCCATCCTGTCCCAGCTGATATAGAGTTCTTTGTGATGGGAGTGGGTACAGGGAAGGGTATGTTCCATTCTACAGTTAAACCTCTGTTTAGCCAACCTCGTGTTTGTTCCATCAAATAATCAACAATAACAGCTGCTATTCTGATAGTTTACAATGTTGCTTTGCAATGGTTTAAGCCCTTTATGTCTGTTATCTCATTTATTCCTTACAAGTCCATGGAGAAGGTCCTCATTTTACAGATGAGAAAACTTAGCAGAGAGGTTGGGTGACTTGCTTAAGGTCTGTCAACTGCAAGTGGTGAGCCAGGATTTGTACCTAGAGTCTATGGAACAATCACTACATCATTACATGTTCTCTAAGGCATTCCTAGTGATGATGATGGTTGGGGTTTTGAACTACTTTTAGTGCCTTTCCTGGTACATAAATGATAGGTCCATGGAGATTCCCAGTCTCAACTTTCATCAACCTATTTGGATGCAAGATGACAGGTACTCTGACTTAAGGAAATATATATTTCAAATGAATAAGCCAGCAAGATTTTTTA
This sequence comes from Lipotes vexillifer, assembly GCF_000442215.2. NCBI lineage: Eukaryota > Metazoa > Chordata > Mammalia > Artiodactyla > Lipotidae > Lipotes > Lipotes vexillifer. Next base: position 4,023,710 of record NW_006778543.1, on the reverse strand, counting down.
ATCAAAGGGCTTCAAGCAGAGGATTGGTGGGAATTACAAATTCTTCTCTCTCCATATATACATCTTATCCTTTTGAAAAGTGTGCATCAACCTTTAGAGTTAGACACTTTGCTTCAGTATCTTCCCCAAGCTCTTTTAGCTAGCAGATGGTGAAACCAGGATCTGAAACTAGAGCCATGGTCTTAACCACTAAATTACATTGTTTTGAAGGTACCTGAAGTGATGGTGATGGTAGGGAATTCCAAGAGACCACACAGTAGTTGTGGTCTGAAAATCACATCTACTTTCCAGTAGAAGGAAAAATTTTGATGTTGTGTTGAGGGGGTGGTAGTGGTGCTAAAGGCGGAGTGGAGGAGGGTCCCAGGCCCATTACAGTGAATTTTCCTAAAGGTTTTTTCTAAAATCCTTCAAGGCCAACCCTTATAAAGACTTCTGTGAGCATCCATCCCCTTAAGCAGAGATGATCATTCCTTTCAATATCCCACAGCGTCCATTGGCTATATTTCCATTAAATTATGCAGTTATCTCACTATAATACTCATTTTTTTTTGAATTTAGGATCTGTGAACTCTTTAGAGTCAAGAGATTTTCTCTGTTCTGTTCACTGCCAAATCCCTACTGCCTAAGCACTTGTCCCTATTGTGTGTAGTAGACACACAATAAATGTTTGTCAAAGAAGAAAGAAAGGCAGACATACCAGTGCTTTACTGATAATCATCTTCTGTGGCTATTTGGAAACTGTTTCAATTACTAGTTCCAGTATTTCCAGCACCAAAACTCTCCAAAATGACCAGAGCTCTTTCACATCATCAAAGAAGAAATCTGATGTCTTTGTGGTATCATTTTATGACCCTGTGCTGCATCAAAATCCAATTATCGTTGGGTATTCTTGTTCATATTGCAAAATTTCTCCCTTTTTTTTAGCATCCATAATAACCATCAGTTGCAAGTTTATGCATTTTATCATGTTCTGTCTACCATCTATCTATTCAGAGGTCAAATTGAATTTCACTTCAGGGTAGTCTGCCATTTGATTTGCCCATAAAACGTCTAGTTAGTGGAAGTGAAGTTTATTCAGCTAATCGTGAATTTAGTACTTTAAAATGTATGAATCTCATTAAAAATGGAGCCATGTGGGTGAAATAAGGGGGATAGGAAGCCCTTATGAGTTTTAGGATAGAATAATAAAGTGATTTAACTGCACATTAGAAGGCTCTCTCTGGAGACTTGTGTGGAAAACAACCCTAACAATACAAAATGAAAGATGGGGGAGCATTTGAGAAGATACTGGAACAATACAAGCAAGCGCCAATCATAGGTTGCAGTAAGTTAGAGGTGGTGAGATTCTGAACATATTCGGAAAAAGAGCTAACAAAATTTGCTGAAGCGCTTGATGTAAGGTGAGGGAAA
>NW_006778543.1:3962901-4022290 GCF_000442215.2 Lipotes vexillifer | reverse complement strand
GGAAAGAGGGGAGGCAAGGACAACTTCAAGGTTTTTAACCTGAACAATTAAAAGAATTATATTGTTAGCTACTAAGTTGGGACAACCTGGGTGAACCTCAGTCTAATGAAACCCTGTAACTGTATAAATTCTATTCCCATGATGGCGGGGAATGAAGCCATGTGCTTTAGGAGCATACCATTATTTTAGTCATAGTTTATGTTTAGGTTGAAAAAGAATAAACTAGGTTTAGGATGACTGGTCCCAGAAGAGGAGCAATCCACAGACTTAGAGCTGGTGAAAAATGTAAGTTACACTAGGCTGGATACTTATGGTTGCAAGTAACAGAAAACTGACTTTTAAAAGGCAGAGTTTGGGAATTTCTTGACGGTCCAGTGGTTAGGACTACGTGCTTTCACTGCAGAGGGCCCAGGTTCGATCCCTGGTTGGGTAACTAAGATCCCACAAGCCACGCGGCATGGCCAAAAAAAAAAAAAAAAAAAAAAGAGTTTATTGGGTCACACAACTGAAAAGTCCAGGGATACATTTAACTTGTCTCAGCTGGATCCAGGTACTTGACTTCGTTCAGACCACTCTCCTACTCCATCTTTCACTTCTTCTTTGCTTTGTTTTGGTTTTACTCTCAGGAAAGTGTTCTCTACCTGGTGGCTTCCCAGAATCTGCAGCTGGAGCAGAAAAGAAATCACCTCTCACCTGCTCTAGCAAAAGATCCAAGAATGTGCACATCCCTGAACCAGTAGTGGAGCCCGAGAGTACAAGTTGATGGATACCTCTTGGTTACACGCCCAGCTCTGGCTCTGGGAGTGAACTCCATCTGAATCACATGGACAGAGAATATCTAAGCGTTGTTTCCCCTAGGAAAACTGCAACACTGCTATCAGAAGAAGGGTGAGTGATGTTTTTATTTATTTATTTAAAAAAAATAAGGATGAGTGAATGTTGACACATAAGGGACAAATGGCCACTACTGATATCTGCGTGTTAGAGTTTAATTGAATCTTTACTAGGATTATTTAATTTTTTAATTCTCATCAGAGTTTGTATAAAAATATGGTGTAACTTACTATCAATCCTCAGTATGATCAACTGGGTCTTGTATTATCATCATCATGTGAAGACCATACTCACCGTCAAAATTAAAAACTTTGCAACTTCACTCACTGCTACTCATCCTCGTTTCCTTCATCTGGCTTTGATCCCTTGGTAAAATTGTAGAACGTGTGTATAATTTGGGGGATTACAATGACAAATGCTTTTCTTTAGGGTTACATTCTAGAAAAAATTTTTGAAAATTCACTTTCTTTCCAGTCCTTTTAAGAAAGTCCGTTGCAAAGAATTTTAAACATGTAGGTATTAATTTTTTTTTATAAAAAACCCCAAACAAGGAACTCTGATGTGGTTTTATTATTAGAAATGATTATATAATATGGGGAATTTTAGGTACATAATACATTATTGTTAACTATAATCACAGTGCTGTGCCTTAGATCTCCGAGACTTATTCATCTTCTAACTGGAAGTTTGTACCCATTGACCAACATCTCCCCAGTTCCCATATCCCTAATCCCTGGCAACACCATTCTACTGTCTGCTTCTATGAGTTTGACTTTTTTGGATTCCATAGATAAGTAATACCAGATAGTAGTATTTGTCTTTCTCTGTCTGACTTTATCTCCCTTAGCATAATGCGTTCAGGTCCATCCACGTTGTCACAAATGGTAGGATTTCCTTCTTTCTCGTGGCTGAACAATATTCTACCTATAGTTGACCCTTGAACAAGATGGATTTGAACTACATGGGTCCACTTATATAAGGTGTTTTTTTTTCCAATAAATATATAGTACAGTACTACACAGTTTGTAGTTGGTTAAATTTGTAGATGCAGAATTATGGCTGCAGAGGGATGACTGTAAAGTTATACAAGGATTTTTGGCCTGGGGGTGGTATGTTAGTGCCCCTAAACCCTTTCATTGTTCAAGGGTCAACTGTGTGTGTGTGTCTGTATATGTAATATATGTTTCTCATCTCCCTTACCTATTCATCTGTCACCTGACATTGACAGATGCTTAGGTTGTTTGCATATCTTGGCTATTGTGAGTAATGCTGCACTAAATGTGGGAGTGCAGATATCTCTTTTGATATCCTGTTCTCATTTTCTTTGAATACATACCCATAAGTGGAATTGCTGGATCCTATGGTAGTTCTATATTTAATTTTGAGGAACATCCATAATGTGTTCCACTATGGCTGAATCAATTTGCATTTCCGTCAACAGTACACAAGGGTTCCCTTTTCTCTACACCCTTGCTCAACACTTGTTACCTTTTGTCTTCGTGATGATAGCCATTCTAACAGGTGTGAGGTGATATCTCATTGTGGTTTAGATTTGCATTTCTTTGAGAGTTAGTGATGTTGAGCACCTTTTCATGTACCTCATGGCCATTTGGATATTGTCTTTGGAAAACTGTCTATTTCCTTTGCCAATTTTTAAATCATATTATTTTTGCTAAGTGTGTGAATTCTTTATGCATTTTGGATATTAACACCTGCTCCGATATGGTTAGCAAATATTTTCTCTCATTTTGTACATTGCCTTTTCATTTTTTAGTTGTTTCTTTTACTGTGCAGAAGCTTTTTAGTTTGATATATACCACTTACTAATTTATGCTTTTGTTGCTTGTGCTTTCAGTGTTGTATCTAAAAAAATCACTGCCAAGACCAATGTCAAAGAACTTCTTTCCTATTTTTCTTGTAGGTGTTTTACAGTATCAAGTCTTTGTTTGTGTCTTTAATCCATTTTGAGTTAATTTTGTGAGTGGTATAAGACGGGTTGGATTTCATTCTCCTGCATGTGCTTATCCAGTTTTCCCAACACAGCTGCTGAAGAGACTATCCTTTCCCCATTTTTAGCTTCCTTGTCAAATATTAGTTGACGGTAAATTCAAGGGTTTATTTATGTGCTTTTGACTCTGTTACATTGGTCTATGTGTCTATTAGCCAATACCATACTACTTTGATACTTTTTTGTAATCTGGTTTGAAATAAGGAGGTGTGATACCTTTAGCTTTGTTATTCTTTTTCATGATTGAGTTGCCTATTTGGGGTCTTCTGTGTTTCCATACAAATTTTAGGATTGCTTTTTCTATTTCTGTGAAAAATGCTATGGGAATTTTGACACAGATTGCACTGAATCTGTAGATGGCTTTGGGTAGTATATACATTTGAACAGTATTCATTCCTCTGATTCATGAACACAATATTACACAATATTACTTCTTCCTTTCTGATTTGGGTGCCTTTTATTTCTTTATCTTGCTTAATTGCTCTAGCTATGACTTCAAGTACTGTGTTGAATAAGAGTGGTTAGAGGGGGCACTCTTGTTGTCTTCCTGATCTTGGAGGAAAGTTTTTCGACCTTTCACTGTTAAGTATGATGCTGGCTGTGAGCTTGTCATATATGACCTTTATTATGTTGAGGTATGTGCCTTATATGCCCAATTTGTTGAGTGTTTTTATCATAAAAGGATATTGTATTTTGTCATGCTTTTTATGCATATTGAGATGCTCATGTAATTTTCATCTTTCATTCTATTAATGTGGTGCATCACATTTATTGATTTGTGTATGTTGAATCATTTACATCCCATGGATAAATCTCACTTGGTCATGATGTATAATCTTTTCAATGTGTTGTTGAATTCAGTTTGCTAATATTTTGTTGAGAATTTTTGTACCTATTGTGAAATAAAAGTTATAGTTTATGGCAAGATAAAAATTTAAACATAAAAAATTTTCTCTGCCCTTCGGCCTGCTCTCTCCCCCTACTGTGCATTGTGTATCTGCATCATGCATCAACCAAACCTCCCCATTGGCGGAAATACCTTCTCAACCATAAAGGAGAACATTTTCCTAGCATCAACAAGACAACTCTTTAAAAGATAACATTCCTTTTTAGTCTTGTAAGGGGTCACATGACCCACCACTTTGTACTTGTGTAAACTGTCAATAATATATTATTTAATGTACAGCCCTCTGTCTCAAAAAACTTACATAACTGTGCTTTGACTTCTAATGGACAGAAGAGTTCTCAGAGCTTTCTGAGAGGCTGTTCCCAGGTTATAATCCTCAATTTGGCTTGAATAACATTTTTATTTCTTTCATAAATTGGCTGATTAATTTTTCATTGACACTATATTCATCAGAGATTTTAGACTATAGTTTTTTTGTGCTGTCCTCATCTCAAGTGCTGACCTCCTAAAATGAGTTTTCAATGTTCCCTTCTCTTTTGTTTTTTGAAAGAGTTTGTGAATGATTGCCATTAATTCTTCTTTAAATGTTTAATAGAATTGACCAGTGAAACCATCTGGTCCTGGGGTTTTCTGTATTGGGAGGTTTTGATTACAGATTTAATCTCCTTACTGGTTATTGTCTCTTCATATTTTCTATTTCTTCATGATTTAGGCTTCGTAAGTTGTATGTTTCTAGAAATTTATCCATTTCATTAGGTTATCTGATTTGTTGGCATTTAATTATTCACAGTAGTCTCTTATGATCCTTTGTATTTGTGTAGTATCAGTTGTAGTGTCTCCTCTTTCATTTTTGGTTTTATTTGAGTCTTTTCCTTAGGAAGAGTACGTAAAGGTTTGTCCATTTTTCTTTTTTGAAAAAACAGCTCTTGGTTTTGTTGATTTTTTAAAATTGTCTTTCTGGTCTCTATTTCATTTATTTCTGCTCAGATATTAGTTATTTTAGTTATTTTATTCCTTCTGCTTACTTTGGACTTAGTTTTTTTTTTTTTTTTCTTTTTCTAGTTCCTTATGATGTGTAAAGTTAGGTTGTTTGAGATTTCTATTTTCTTAATACATGCATTTATTGCTATAAACTTTCAGAACTGCTTTTGCAGCATGCCATAGGTTTTGGTATATTGTGTTTCCATTTTCATTTGCTTTGAGGTAGTTTTGGATTTCCCTTTGATTTCTTTTTTGACCCATTGGTTGTTCAATAGTGTGTTATTTAATTTCTACATTTTTGTAGATTTTTCAGATTTCCTCTTGTTACTTATTTCTAGTTTTGTACTATTGTGGTCAGAAAAGATGCTTGGTATGATTTCAATCTTCTTAAATTTGCTGAGACTTGTTTTGTGGTCTATTATATCATATCCTGGGGCTTGTTCCATGTGCACTAGAGAAAAATGTGTATTCTGCTTCTGTGGGATGGAATGTTCTATAAATGTCTCTTAGGTCCATTTGGTCTAATGTATGGTTCAAATTCAACATTTCCTTGTTGATTTTCTGTCAGGATGATCTGTCCATTGTTGAGGGTGGGGTATTGAAGTTCCCTGCTATTGTCTATTTTTTCCCTTCAGATCTGTTAGTATTTGCTTAATATATTTTGGTGCTCCGATGTTGGGTTTGCATGTTTGTAATTGTTATATCTTCTTGATGAATTGATCCCTTTATCATTATCTATTGACCTTCTGTCTCTTTTTACCATTTTTGGCTTATAGTCTATTTGGTCTGATATAATTATAGCTACCCCTGCTTTCTTTTGGTGTCCACTTGCATGGAATCTCTTTTTCATCTCTTTACCTGAGCTTTTGTGAGCTGAAGTGAGTCTCTTGTATGAAGCATATAGTTGAGTCTTTTTTTTCTTTAATCCATCCAGTCATTCTGTGCCTTTTGATTGGTAAATTCAACTTATTTATGTTTGGAGTTATTATTGACATGTAAGGACTTGCTAGTGCCTCTGGTTCATTGTTTTCTGGTTCTTTTGTATCTCCCCCTCCCCCTTCTGCATATCTTTATTTTTTATTTTTTATTTTTATTTTTTTGCGGTATGCTGGCCTCTCAGTGTTGTGGCCTCTCCCGTTGCGGAGCACAGGCTCTGGACGCGCAGGCTCAGCGGCCATGGCTCACGGGCCCAGCCGCTCTGCGGCATGTGGGATCCTCCCGGACTGGGGCACGAACCCACTTCCCCTGCATCGGCAGGCAGACTCTCAACCACTGTGCCACCAGGGAAGCCCCTGCATATCTTTTTAAATTGGTGATTTTCCATGGTGGTGTGCTCTGTTTCTTTATCTTTTGTGCATCTACTCTAGGACATCTCATAGATAAAACAGTCTATTTTTAAGCTGATAGCAACTTAACTTTGCTTACAAAAGCTTCAGATTTTTACTCCCCCATTTTATTTTTTTGATGTCATTATTGGTATTAGTTATAATCACACCTCTTTTAATATTGGTGTTAGTTGTAATTATACTAGCTATAATTATTTTTAGTATTCTTTTCCTTTGCCCTTTATACTATAGTTAAGTGGTTAACACACCATGCAATTACAGAATTAGAGTTTTCTAAGTTTGACTTTATATTTACCTTTACCAGTGTATTGTATACTTTCGTATATTTTTATGTCATTTCATTTCAGCTTGAAGAGCTTCCTTCAGCATTTCTTATAGGTCTGGTGGTTATTAACTCCCTCAGCTTTTGTTTGCCTAGGAAAGTCTGTATTTCTCTTTCACATCTGAAGGATAACTTTGCCAAATAGAATATTCTTGCCTGGCAGTTTTTCTTCTTGGAGCATTAAGGATATATCATTCCACCCTCTCGGATGTCTAATTCTCTCCCCAGGTTTGGGAAGTTCTTAGCTGCCATTTCTTTAAATCTGTCCCCTTCCTCCTCTCTTTTCCTCCTGGACCCTGATTATTCTAATATTTGTTCTTTAATGGTGTCCCATAGATCATGAATGCTTTCTTCTCTTTTTTTCATTCTTTTTCTTTGTTCCCTCTAACTGGGTTATTTCAAAATTCCTACCCTCTACCTCACTTATTCTGTCTGCAGGTGCTCTACTCTACTGCAGATGTGCTGTACTGCATTTTTCATTTCATTTACTGAATTCTTCAGCTCTAAAATTTCTGCTTGGCTCTTTTTGATGATTTCTATCTCTGGTAAATATCTCATTTTGAACCTGTGCTTTTGTGTGTGTGTGATTTCATTGAATTGTCTGTCTGAGGGTTTTTTTAAATTTTTTTGGTAGCTCATTGAGTTTCTTCACGACAGTTATTTTGAATTCTTCATCAACCACATCGCAAATTTTGTGTTTTGAGCTCTGTTATTAGAGGATTATTAGTATCTTTTGGTGATAACCTGTTTCTTTGATCCTTTATGTTGCTTGTAGTTTTGCTTTGCCGCTTTTGCATTTGAAGAAGCAGAGACGCCTCTTTAAATCTTTGCTAGTTGCCTTCAGGTAGGTATTCAGTACTGGTGTTGATATTTTCTGAGTTTTCTGTGCCTTTGTGTAGATACACCTGTTCCACTCATCTTGTTCCCACTTGTGGCGGAATTCTTAAGCTTTTAAGTCTTCCCTGGTTCTTACAACTCATCAGGCTGGCTACCTGAAACCTCTCTTTTGTTTTCTAAAAGTGGTACTATATAGCTCGAGCTTTAATTTCTTCCTTGCCCACAAACCCTCGCCCGTTTTCTAAGCACATTCACCGTCTACGGAAGCTTTCTCTTGTCGCCACACTTGGGAGTGTACAAGGAGCCAGTTGCAGACTGGAGGGAGCTATGGGTTTAGCCCTCAGGATATTGGGGGTGCCTGTGGACTTGGTAGGGAGATCCCTGGCTGTGGGACTCCCAGAGGCCTGTGGCTGGATTTCCTTCTGACTGTGGTCCCTTTAGTGCCCTTTGACAGTCTTACCTGTCCGTTTCCTGATCTCCTCTCTCCTCTCATTCATGGAGGTTCTACCTTGGTCCTCTTGATGCTGCTGGAGAGAAACAAGTTTCTTCAGCTCTGTCCTGCATCCCTGGTCACTCACCACTCTCCCTTTTTCCTGCAAGAGAATTCACCGCCGCCTGATAGGTCAGCCCCCGTGCAGTGTTGCCGTGGTGGGGGGAGACTGGTGCTGGTAAAGTTCTTATTGTCTTGGCTGCATTCAGACTCTCTTTCCTTTAATGAGGTACTTGAATCTTTTCTCAGGTAGGCTGGAATTCTAAAATTTCTCTCTTTACTATGGGTATCTGCCCAGTTTATTCTCCAGGCTTTTTCCTGACCATGTGACAGGGGTTGCGGCAAGTTTGCTGCTCTGCTTGTTCCATCTTGTACTGAGGTCTGTCTGCTTATTACTGGATACACAGGTGAGTGAGACTCCTCCTGTGTCCCTTGGCACGTGTTGCTGGATCCCACAGCTCCCACCAAGGTACTGTGGTTCATGGATGGATGTCTAATTCTTTGTTGAAAAAAGGGGGACAAAGAGAGGAGTGCCTTGTGCTGCCATGATGCTGTCACCCTGTCTACAATGTGATGTTTTTATATCACGTGCCCTTGAGATAATAACCACAATCAAGCTTATTAACATATCCATCACCTTGCATAGTTAATTGTTGTTACACAAAAAAATTTAAGATCTACTTTTTGCAAATTTCAAATATACGATACAGTATTATTAACTATATCACCATGCTGTACATTAAATCTCCAGTACGTATTTAAACTTTGTACCTTTTGACTAATAGGTCCCCATTTTCCCCTCTGCCCCAGCCCCTGGCAACCACCATTCTACTCTCTGCTTCTGTGAATTTGACTATTATAGATTCCACACATAAGTGGTACTATATAGTACTTGGCTTTAAGTGTGAGACTTGTCTTTAGGTGTGAGACTTATTTCACTTAGCATAATGTCCTCCAGGTTCATCTCTATTGTCACAAATAACGGAATTTCCCTTTTTTTGGAGACTGAATGATAAATGATATTTCTTTGTATATGTACACCACATTTTCTTTTTCCATTCATCTGTCAATGAACTTATAGCTTGTTTCTGTATCTTGGCTACTGTGAATAATGCTGCAATGAACATGGGAGTGCAGGTGTCTCTTTGAGGTACTGATTTCATTTCCTTTGGATGTGTACTCAGAAGGAGCATTGCTGTATTATAGGGTAATTCTATTTTAAATTTTTCATGACCATCCACACTGTTTTCCATAATGCTTTACCTGTTTACATTCCCACCAATAGTGTACAAAGGTTTTTTTTTCCTACACATTTCCTCATCCTCAACTTCATCCAAATATCCTATACTTTACACAGAACCTGGAATATAAAAGATACTTTATTTGCTGGGTGACTGTGTAGTCAAAGGAGAATTGTTAAAGCTGTCATTGTGTTTGTTGTTCTGGTGATGTTGCTATATTTTAAAGCATTAACATTTTTACTTAAAGAAATTTGCCTACAGGGTCAGCACTGCATTTTTGAGGATATTTCCTTTAGCCCCTAGAGGGCGCTCCCGCCTCCTCTAGAGGTCCCCTCATCAGTACTTTCCTCCAGGATTTTGTTATTCCATGCCTAAAGAGAACTGAAAATCTCTTAACAGCAAAAGCATTTCCTGGACGTGTATTTAGGAGCATGGGTTTCTCTCTAGATCATACAGCCACAGAAAGACTAGTTCACGGCTATTGATCTTTGGAGCTGCCTCTCTCAGGAAGGCCTTGAATTGTTGGATTTAGTTATCTATTTAATATATATTATTTGAATGCTTGCCAGGTGCCAGGCACAGTTCTAAGGCTTGGAATTCGGCAATAAACAAGTGATAGGAGATCACTGTTTCCTAAAGAGTGCACCCTGGGATATTGTACCCTTTCTGCCTCAGTCCTTAGAAAGAAACTAAATACAGGTCCAACCTTAGCAAGCTTGCCAGGTCCAAAGCCTCCTAGTAATCCCAGGGAGTCCTGGCCTCTACCACTCCAAAGGTGGTTCTTAAATATAAATTGTCATTGTGTTAGCATAAGACCAACGGCTCCCCCCGACTAATTTCCCCTGAACAAAGCTGAATGGCCCAGGTGTGGGAATCTGATCAAACAAGCCCATCTGTAGGTCAGATGATAGAACAGGCTTTTCTGAGAATTTTGCCCAATAGGGACCAGTCATTAACTTGAACCCATCAGATTCTCTCCCCTTGGAATTTGACTGAGTTGCAAAAAGAATTGGTTCCTTGGTGGTAGGGGGATATTACCCCAAGGAATGTCAGTGCCACAAGGGAGCAAGGACTTTGAGTATGCAGGGGATAATCCTATCAAGAGTACTTATATCTTTTTTTTTTTTTTTTTTTGCCACATCGCATGGCGTGTGGGATCTTAGTTCCCCAACCAGGGATCAAACCCACACCCCCTGCATTGGAAGCGTGGAGTCTTAACCACTGGACTGCCAGGGAAGTCCCAGTAGTACCTATCTTTTTCGAGGTTAAAGGATTAAGTGAGATATATATACAATGCTTAGCACCGTGCTAACATATATGACTCTTATTTTCCCTGTTTCACATATAAGGAGAATGAGTGTATTAGAGTTCTCCAGAGAAACAGAACCAATAGGAGATTATGTATATATATATATATATATATATATATATATATATATATAGAGAGAGAGAGAGAGAGAGAGAGAGAGAGAGAGAGAAAGATTTATTATAAGGGAATTGGTTCATACAATTATGGAGACTAAGAAGTCCCATGACCTGCAATCTGCAAGCTGGAGACCCAGTAAAGCCAGGGGTGTCGTTTCAGTCCAAGTGTAGGAGGTGACCCATATTTCAGCTAGAAAACAGGCAGAGCGAGTGAATTCTCCCTTACTCCACATTAGGGAGGGCAATCTGCTTTACTTAGTCCCCCAATTCAAATGTAAATCTCACCAAGAAACACCCTCACAGACACACCCAGATATTTGGTTAAACATTATTCTAGGTATCACATGGCTCCATCAAATTGTTACAAAATTAACTACACATCACACTGAAACTCAGCTCAAATAACTTGCCCATGTATGAACAGATAACAGGCAGCAGAGCTGGGATTTGAACCCAAGTCTCTAAGTCAAAGTAGCTCTGGGCACAGGTAGGGTGAGACAGGGGTAGAGTCACTGAGGCAGGCCAGGATTAAAATATTTAGAGGTCATCTACAACAAGATTTACACCCTCAACTGGGGAGATTCCTAATCCTTTAAGGAGGAATTTGACTTCTGGAAAGGACCTAAAATAATTTCATAATAATCAATGGAAAAAAGATGTTTTGGGGAATAATCAAAGGGAAAATTAAAATATTTCTTGTTCTCTTATATGCTTTTGACACTGGCTCTGAAGATCATTTCAAATTCTAGGAGGGATTCTATGCAGTGTCATTACTATTGGAAAAATGTACTGTTTCCCAAGGTACTACTTTGAAGGACAGCATTCATACGGAGGTGTTCGTATATGCGTACATGTATTCATTTGCTGAACGCCTTATGTGTTGGGATTCAGTGATGAGTGAGATATAGTCTCCTTTCCTGAAGTTTGATCTGCCTGGGGAACAGGTATGTAAATAGTGAATTTTATTACATTGAGACTAGTGTTATAATAAAACTCCTTCCAGCCACAAAATTCTTTGATTGTATAACATGTAACATCAATCTGAATTTCAGGGGGGGCACAAGTCAAGGTATAACTATAAATAAATAAATAAATGTATTTATAAATAATTTTTAAAGATTCATTCCACCTGAGGGCTTTCAGAAAGGCTTGACAGGGGAAGCAACATTTGAAGACTCAAAGTAACCTAATAAAAATATATGCCAGAGACAAAGAGGTATTCAATAAACGTTTCTTAAATAAACCAGTGACATAAAGATGTACCAGTCTTTCTTGATGCCAGTATATATAGCGTTGAGCCTTTATAAAATCTGACTATACTATTTTTTATTGTAGCCAATATTTATTTATTTTTTAAATTTTTATAGGAAAGAGGATTAATTGATTGCATGCGTGTGTGTGTGTTATGCATATGTTTTTTGAATTTTTGAATTTTATTTTTTTATACAGCAGGTTCTTATTAGTCATCCACTTTATACACATTAGTGTATACATGTCCCAGTCTCCCAATTCATCACACCACCACCCCCATATCCTATTTAAATTATGTCTACTCTGGTAGAAAAAGCCCTTTTGAAGCTGCAGTCTAAAGTAGACACAGTTAGCTAACTGAATGAATAAATGAATGTAGCATAAGCTACCAAATATAGGCCAAGTGGATTTATGCTGCTTGCCCTAGAGCCTCAACAATTATGATCAGGGCCCAGCAACCTTGGTTTCAGGCCCCCAGCCTTTCGTTAAATCACCTCTAAGGACTTTCTAGAATTAAGCCAAGATATAAAGGACTTAACACGTTCCTAGGTTACATTCTCAGTATTTGCTCAAGATTAACTGCCCTTTAGTGCCACTTTTCAGAGTATTTTGAGGCCCTTCCTGAGGAAGTCACAGGACCAAAACAAGAGCTGGGCCACTCTTTTCTTCATTCTCACCTCATTAAGTTTGGGCGTCGCCATAGCAGCAGAGTAGCTCCTGTTCTGACTTAGCTCCAGGGGATCAAACTGTTTCTCCAGTGGGGTGACAGCAGCCTCAGTGTCACCTGGAGCATTGCCTGCTTAACATGCAGATTCCTGGCCCCAGTCACATCAACTAAATAAAAACCATCGTAGGTGAGGGCCTAGAATGTACAATTTTAACAAGCACCCTAGGTGACTCTGATTATGTACGTCAAATCTAAGATCCATTAAGAAAGACAAAAAAGTGGCTTCCCTGGTGGCGCAGTGGTTGAGAGTCCGCCTGCCGATGCAGGGGATACGGGTTCTTTCCCCGGTCCGGGAGGATCCCACATGCCGCAGAGCGGCTAGGTCTGTCAGTCAGCCACGGCTGCTGAGCCTGCGCGTCCGGAGCCTGTGCTCCGCAACGGGAGAGGCTGCAGCAGGGAGAGGCTCGCGTACCGCAAAAAAAAAAAAATAGAGAAAAGAGCTTCTTACACTTTCCTTCTGTAGTTTCTGATTTTCTTGGGAAATGGCCAACTGTATGGCAGCCCCTATCCTAAAGGCCAACTTTCACCTCAGCCCTCTTTTCACATAATAACTCTGTGATGTGTTATTAACCTTGCTTTATGAGTGACAAGATTGGTTACAACAGGTTGAGTGTTCTTAAAATTCACATGTAGCTCAAGGCCCTTAGAACTGGAGGGTCTGATTTGAGGGATGTTAAGTGATTGTTCAAAATGACTTGCTTGCAGAGGAAGGGCGTATGGGTGGGCATGACTAAAATCCCTGGGGTGCAGGGCAGTGACATCTCCAGGGCTTGAAGAAGACCAGACTGCCAGCTCTTGAGAGAGGTTTTATTTTTTTAAACACTTTTTCCTTTTTTTTCTTAATTCGTAAAAAGTGTTATATATTTATAAGGAAAATTAAAACATTATAGAAATAGGAGAGGGAAAACGAAAGTCAACGATTAAATGTCCTCAGCAGGAGGGAGTTTAAATAAAATATAGCACATTTCTCTTTTATAGAATTTTATGTAGCTATTAAGAAGATTGAGGTAAAGGTGTATGTATTAATACAGGAAGAGCTTTAAGGCGTGTAAGGTAAAAAGCAAGTATCAGGACATTACTATAGTATGATTCTATATCTGTTTAAAAAACAGAGATGCATGTGTATGTATGTACACATATAAGGTATATACATGCATAGAAACAGGAAGGGAAATGTACTCAGCTATTGACAATGGAATGGAAGTGAGATGAATAAAATGAGATTTTCTTTTTTGTTTTGTTTGCTTTTCATTTTTTAGATAAACCCTTTTTTTTTTGGCCATGCCATGCAGCTTGCAGAATCTTAGTTCCCCGACCAGGGATTGAACCCGGGCCACAGCAGTTAAAGCACCAAGTCCTAGCCACTAGACTGCCAGGGAATTCCCAATAAACTTTATTTATTTATTTTATTTTATTTATGTATTTATTTTTGGCTGCATTGGGTCTTCATTTCTGCGCGGGGGCTTTCTCTAGTTGTGGCAAGCAGGGGGCTACTCTCTTCATTTTGGTGTGCAGGCTTCTCATTGCAGTGGCTTCTCGTTGCAGAGCACGGGCTCCAGGTGCATGGGCTTCAGTAGTTGTGGCACTTGGGCTTCAGTAGTTGTGGCTTTCAGGCTCTAGAGCACAGGCTCAGTAGTTGTGGTGCATGGGCTTAGTTGCTCTGCAGCATGTGGGATCTTCCCAGACCAGGGTTTGAACCCATGTCCCCTGCATTGGCCTGCAGATTCTTAACCACTTCACCACCAGGGAAGTCCCTCCTATGTTTTCTTTTACAAGTTTTATGATTTCAGGTCTTAGAAAAAATGAACTTAAAGTGGATTAAAGACTTAAGTGTAAGTGGTGTAAGATAAGTGTTAAATTTCATTTTTCTGCATGTGGTTGTCCAGTTTTTGCAGCACCACTTATTGAGGAAAGTGTCCTTTCCCTGTTGAGTATTATTTGCTCCCTTGTCTAATAGTATTAGATCATATATGCAGGGGTTTATTTCTAAGCTCTTAATTCTGTTCTATTGGTCTATATGTCTGTTTTTATGCTAGTACCATACTGTTTTGACTAATATAACTTTGTAGTATAGTTTGAATCAGGAAGTGTGATGTCTCCAGCTTTGTGGAATCTAAAAATTCTAATGCACAATTTCTCTGTAGCATGCAATGCTGTTTGATAGCATTTTACCCACAATAGAACTTCTTTCAAAATTGGAATCAAACCCTACCACTGCTTTATCAACTAAGCTTATGTAATATTACAGATCCTTTGTTGTCATTTCAACAATCTTCACAGCATCTTCAACAGGAGTAGATTCCATCTCAAGAAACCACTTAATTGCTCACCCATAGGAAGCAACTCTTCATTCGTTAAAGTTTTATCATGAGATTGTAGCAATTCAGTCACATTGTCAGGCCCCACTTCCCTTCCTTCCTCCTTTCCTCCCTCCCTTCTTTCCTTCCTTCCTTCTCTCTCTCTTTCTTCACACATTGTGGGATCTTAGTTCCCTGACCAGGGATCAAACCCGGGCCCTCAGCAGTGAAAGCTCAGAGTCCTAAGCACTGGAACGCAGGGGGATTCCCTCAGGCTCCACTTCTAATTCTAGTTGTCTTACTATTTCTACTACATCTGCAGGTACTTCCTCCACTGAAGTCTTGAACCCCTCAACATCATACATGAAGGTTGGAACCAACTTCTTCCATATTCTTATTAATGTTGATGTTTTGACCTCTTCCCATGAATCACAAATGTTAACGGCATCTGGGGTGGTAAATCCTTTCCAGAAGTTTTCAGTTTACTTTTCCCATATCCGTCAGAGGAATCACTATCTACGGTAGCCATAGCTTTACAAACTCGGTCTCTTAAATAATAAGACTTGAAATTCTAAATTACTCTTAGATCTATGGGCTGCAGAATGGATATTGTATTAGCAGGCATGAAAGCAACATTAATCTCGTTATTCATCTCCATCAGAGTTCTTGGGTGACCGGGTGCATTATCAATGAGAAGTAATATTTTGAAAGAGATCTTTTTTTCTGAGCAGTAGGTCTCAATAGTGGGCTTAAAACATTCAGTAGACCATGTTGTAAAGAGATGTGCTATCATCCAGGCTTTGTTGTTCCATTTATAGAGCACAGGCTGAGTAGATTGAGCATCATTCTTAAGGGCCCTAGGATCTTTGGAATGGTAAATGAGTGTTGACTTCAACTTAAAGTCACCCGCTACAATAGCCCCTAACAAAAGAGTCAGATTGTCCTTTGAAGATTCGAAGCCAGGCCTTGACTTCTCTCTATGTATGAAAACCCAAGATGGCATTTTCTTCCAATAGAAGGCTGTTTCATCTACACTGAAAATCTGTTGTCTAGTGTAGCCACTTTCATTAATAGTCTTCACTGGATCTTCTGGATAACTTGCTGCAGCTTCTACCTCAGCCCTTGCTTTCTCACCTTGCACTTTCCTCATGAACCTCTGCTAGCTTCAAACTTTTCTTCTGAAGCTTACTCGCCTCTCTGAGCCTTACAGAGTTGAAATGAGTCAGGGCCTCACTCTGGATTAGGCTTTGGCTTAAGGGAATGTTGTGGCTGGTTTTATCTTGTATCCAGAACACTAAAACTTTCTCCACATCAGCAATAAGGCTGTTTCACTTTCTTATCATTTGTGTGTTCACTGGAGTAGAACTTTTCATTTACTTCAAGAACTTTTCCTTTGCATTCATAACTGGGCTCACTATTTGGTACAAGAGGCCTAGCTTTTGGCCTGTCTCAACTTTTGACATGCCTTCCTCCCTAAGCCTAATCATTTCTAGGTGTTGATTTAAAGTAAGAGACATGTGACTCTTCCTTTCAATGAACACTTAGAGACTATGTTGGGTAATTAATTGGCCTAATTTCAATATTGTTGTGTCTCAGGGAATAAGGAAGCCTGAGGAGAGGGAGAGAGACAGGATTGGCCAGTGGGTGGAGCAGTCAGAAAACACATTTATCTATTAAGTTTATGGTCTTATATGGGTGTGGTTTGTGGGACCCCAAAGCAATTACAGTACTAATATCAAAGATCACTTATCACCATAACAAATATAATCATAATGAAAAAGCTTGAAATATTTCAAGAATTACCAAAATGTGACACAGAGACACAAAGTGAGTGAATGTTATTGGAAAAGTGGTGCCAATAGACTTCCTTAACACAATGTTGCCATAAATGTTCAGTTTGTTAAAAAAAAAAAACAAAACTGTAAGGCACAATAAAACAAAACGCAATAAAACAAGGTATGCCTGTACAGATATTTGATGCTGTACATTTCCTTCTAAGTTCTGCTTTATTTGTATGCCATAAAGTTTGATACGTTGTTTTTCTTTTTCGTTTATTTCAAAATCCTTTCTAATTTCCCACTTGATTAGGTTAGGAATGTGTTGCTTATTTTCCAAACTTTTTAGTTTCTAAATATTTGGAGATTTTCTCAATATCTTTTTTTAAGGATTTCTAATTTAATTCTATTGTGTTTAGAGAACACACTTTGTATATTTTGAACTTTTTAAATTCATTGACTTGTTTGACAAGACAGCATGTGGTCCACTTCTGTAAATATTCCATGTGCCTTTGAAAAGATGTTTTCAGCTGTTGTTAGGTCATGTGTTCTGTAAATATCAATTGGGTCAAGTTGACTGATAGTCGTGTTCAAGTCTTCTATATTAATAATACATTAGTCAGGGTTCTCTAGAGACAGAACTGATAAGATACCCATAAAAGGAGGTTTATTAAAAGAATTGGCTCCCACAGTTACGTAGTGCAAAAAGTCTGCATCTGTGAGTTGGAGAAACAGGAAAGCTGGTGGTATAATTCAGTCATGTCCAAAAGCCTGTGAACCACGAGGCTGCTGTTTTACGTCTTAGAGTCTGAAGGCCTGAGAACCAGGAGCTCCAACGTCTGAGGGCGAGAGAAGATGGATATCCCAGCTCAAGAAGAGAAAGGGAGGGGCTTCCTGGGAGGGGCTTCCCTGGTGGCACAGTGGTTGAGAGGCTGCCTGCCGATGCAGGGGACACGGGTTCGTGCCCCACATGCCGCGGAGCGGCTGGGCCCGTGAGCCATGGCCGCTGAGCCCTGCGCGTCCGGAGCCTGTGCTCCGCAATGGGAGAGACCCGCATACCACAAAAAAAAAAAAAAAAAAAAAAAAAAAAAGGGAATTCACCCTTTGTTCTGTTTGGGCCCTGAAGGAATTGGATGATGCCTGTCCCCATTGGTGAAATCTTTACTCAGTCTACTGGTTCAAATGCTAATCTTTTCTGAAAACACCCTCATAGACATATCCAGAAATAATGTTTTACCAGCTATCTGGGCATCCCTTACCCCAGTCAAGTTGGCACGTAAGATTAACCGCCCCACCTACTGATTTTCGGTCTGCTTATTCTATCGATTATTGAGAGAGGGGGCATTGAAATCTTCAACTATAATTGTATTGGGTTGGCCAAAAGGTTCGTTCGTTTTTTTCTGTAAGATGGCTGTAGTAGAGCTTAGTCGTTTTTAACTTCATTCAAAAGAATTTTTTTTTTTTGTGGTACGCGGGCCTCTCACTGTTGTGACCTCTCCCGTTGCGGAGCACAGGCTCCGCGGCCATGGCTCACGGGCCCAGCCGCTCCGTGGCATGTGGGATCTTCCCCGCCCGGGGCACGAACCCGTGTCCCCTGTATTGGCAGGCGGACTCTCAACCCCTGCGCCACCAGGAAAACCCCATTCAAAGGACTTTTGTTAGATTGTATTGTGACAGCTGTCACATCACTGTGCATTTAAAAAAAAAAATTATCAAAACTGGTGAATTTTTTTGTAGCCATTTTAATATTGAAGATTGAAGAGAGAAAGCAATATTTTCAGCATATTATGCTTTATTATTTCAAGAAATGTAAAAACGCAACTGAAACCCAAAAAGTTTTGTGCAGCGTGTGGCGAAGGTGCTGTGACTGATCGAACGTGTCAAAATTGGTTTGCAAAGTTTCGTGCTGGAGATTTCTCGCTGGACGATGCTCCACAGTCGGAGTAGACCAGTTGATAGCTATCAAGTTGAGACATTAACAGAATAGTCAACATTATACCATGTGGGAGATAGCTGACTACTCAAAATATCCAAATCAGGCGTTGAAAATCATTTGAACCAGCTTGGTTATGTTAATCACTTTGATGTTTCTGTTCCACATAAGTTAAGTGAAAAAACCTTCTTGACCGTATTTCTGTATGCGATTCTCTACTGAAACATAATGAAAACGTTCCATTTTTTAAACAAATTGTGACGGGCAATGAAAAGTGGATACCGTACAATAATGTGGAATGGAAGAGATCACGGGGCAAGTGAAATGACCCAGGACACCAAAGGCTGGTCTTCATCCAAAGAAGGTGATGTTGTGTATATGGTGGGATTGGAAGGGAGTCCTCTGTTAGGAGCTCCTTCTGGAAAACCAAATGATTAATTCCAACAAGTACTGCTCCCAATTAGACCAACTGAAAGCAGCACTCAATGAAAAGCTTCCAGAATTAGTCAACAGAAAACACATGATCTTCCATCAGGATAATGCAAGACTGCATGTTTCTCTGATGACCAGGCAAAAGCTGTTACAGCTTGGCTGGGAAGTTCTAATTCATCCGTGGTATTCACCAGACATTGCACCTTCGGATTTTGCATTTATTTCGGTCTTAACAAAATTCTCTTAATGGAAAAAATTTCCCTGGAAGACTGTAAAAGGCACTTGGAACAGTTCTTTGCTCAGAAAGAGAAAAAGTTTTGTGAAGATGGAATTAATGAAGTTGCCTGAAAAAATGGCAGAAGGTAGTGGAACAAAAGGGTGAAGACATTGTTCAATAAAGTTCTTGGTGAAAATGAAAAATGTGTGTTTCTTAAAATTTATTTTTAAAAATTTTATTTATTTATTTGCTTTTGGCTGCGTTGGGTCTTCGTTGCATTGTGCGGGCTTCTCATTGCTGTGGCTTCTCTTGTTGCATAGCATGGGCTCTAGGCACGCGGGCTTCAGTAGTTGTGGTGCACGGGCTTAGTTGATCTGTGGCATGTGTGATCTTCCCAGACCAGGGCTTGAACCCTTGTCCCCTGCATTGGCAGGTGGATTCTTAACCACTGCACCACCAGGGAAGTCCCATGTGTTTTATTTTTTACTAGAAAACTGAAGGCACTTTTTGGCCAACCCAATAGATTCATCTAAATTCTCCTTGTAGTTCTATTAGCTATTGCTCCATGTATTTTGGAGCTCTCTTATTAGGTTCATAAATATTTAGAATTTCTGTCTTCTTGATCAGTTGATATTTTATCATTATAAAATGACCTTATCTATCCCTGGTAAAGTATTTGCTCTAAAATATACTTGTCTAATATTAATATGTTCATCCCAGCTCTCTTTTGATGTGTTATTATTATATACATGTGTATATCTCTCATCCTTTTACATTTAACCTATACAAGTCTTTTTATTTAAAGTGAGTTAGGCAGCATAAATTGGATTTTGTTTTTTTAATTCAATCTGATAATATCTGCATTTTTCTTGGGATGTTTAGACCATTTACATATAATGTGATTGTTTATGTGATTGGGTTTAAATTTACCAATTTAAATGACTACATTTGCTTTCCATTTGTCTCATCTGTTCACCTTTTCCTATTTTTCTTCATTCTTTGTATTAATTGAATATTTTTATGATTCTATCTTATCTCCTTTATTGGTTTGTTGACAATAACTCTGTTGTGTTACTTCTGTGGTTGCTCTTGGTTTTGCATTATATAACTTTAATAATTCACAACCTGCTTTAAACTAACATTATACCACATCAAGTATAGTATAAGAACCTGGCAACTATATACTTCCATTTCCCCCTTCCTGGCCTTTGTGCTATTATTTCACACATTTTACTTGTATGTTGTAAACCCTAGAATACGTAGTTAACTTGTTTTTCTTTAAATAGTAAATTAAAAATTCAATAGTAAGAAAAGTCTCTATATTTACCCACATCAATTGCCCATTGCTCTTCATTCCTTTGTGTAGATTCAGATTCTATCTGTTATCACTTTCATTCTACCTTAAAAACTTCCTTTAACATTTCTTAAGTGCAGGTTGTCTGGTAATGAATTATTTCAGCTTTTGTATGTCTATAATGTCTACTTGATCTTCATTTTTGAAATATTCTTTTTTAGGTATAGAATTCTCAGGTGATAGTTTTTTTTTTTTGTCTTTTTTTATTGGAGTATAATTGCTTTACATTGTTGTGTTAGTTTCTGCTGTACAGCAAAGTGACTCAGCTGTATGTATACATATATGTCTTTTTAAAACATTGAGAGGCAGGTACAGAGATTTCCTATATACCCCCTTCCCCCTCACATGTACAGTCTCACTCATTATCAACATCGCTCACCAGAATGATACATTTTTTTTCCCCGTGGATGAACCTACATTAATTCATCATAATCACCCAAAGTTCATAGTTTACCTTAGAATTCACTTTTGGTGTTGTACATTCTATGGCTTAGAACAACATACAGGCATACCTCGAAGATACTGTGGGTTCAGTTCCAGACCATGGCAATCAAGTGAATATCTCAGTAAAGTGAGTCACATGAAATTTTTTTGTTTCCCAGTTCATGTAAAAGTTGTATATAGGGACTTCCCTGGTCCCTATATACAACTATATACAAGTGTGGTTAGGATCCACACTTTCACTGCCGAGGGTGCAGGTTCAATCCCTGGTTGGGGAACTAAGATCCCACAAGCCACGCCAAAAAAAAAAAAAAAGCTATATTTACGCTGTACTGTAGTCTGTTAAGCATTATATCTAAAGAAAATGATGTACATACCTTAATTTAAAAATACTTTATTTCTAAAAGATGCTAACCATCATCCAGACCTTCAGTGGGTCATAATCTTTTTGCAATAGTAACATCAAAGATCACTGATCACAATCAATGGACAAAGGATTAATCTCCAAAATACATAAACAGCTTATGCAGCTCCATATTAAAAAAACAAACAACCCAATCCAAAAATGGGCAGAAGACCTAAATAGACACTTCTCCAAAGAAGGCATACAGATGGCCAAGAAGCACATGAAAAGCTGCTCAACATCACTTATTAGAGAAATGCAAATCAAAACCACAATGAGCTATCACCTCACACCAGTTAGAATGGCCATCATCAGAAAATCTACAAACAATAAATGCTGGAGAGGGTGTGGAGAAAAGGGAACCCTCTTGCACTGTTGGTGGGAATGTAAATTGATACAGCCACTATGTAGAACAGTATGAAGGTTCCTTAAAAAACTAAAAATAGAATCACCATATAACCCAGCAATCCCACTACTGGGCATATACCCAGGGAAAAACATAATTCAGAAAGACGCATGGGGCTTCCCTGGTGGCGCAGTGGTTGAGAGTCCGCCTGCAGGGGACATGGGGTCGTGCCCCGGTCTGGGAAGATCCCACATGCCACGGAGCAGCTGGGCCCGTGAGCTATGGCTGCTGAGCCTGCGCATCTGGAGCCTGTGCTCTGCAGCGGGAGAGGCCACAATGGTGAGAGGCCCGCGTACTGCAAAAAAAAAAAAAAAAAAAAAAAAAAAGACACATGCACCCCAATGTTCACTGCAGCACTATTTACAATAGTCAGGTCATGGAAGCAACCTAAATGCCCATCAACAAACAAATGGCTAAAGAAGATGTGGTACATATATACAATGGAATATTACTCAGCCATAAAAAGGAGCGAAATTGGGTCATTTGTAGAGACTGTCATGCAGAGTGAAGTAAGTCAGAAAAACAAATATCGTATATTAATGCATGTATGTGGAATCTAGAAAAATGGTACACATGGACCACTTTTCAGGGCAGAAATAGAGGCACAGATATAGAGAACAAACATATGGACACCAAGGGGGGAAAGTCGGGGGGTGGGGCGATGAACTGCGAGATTGGGATTGACATGTATACACTAATATGTATAAAATAGATAACTAATAAGAATCTGCTGTATAAAAAAATCATTGATCACAGATCATCATAACAAATAATAACGAAAAAGGTTGAAATATTGTGAGAATTACCAAAATGTGACAAAGAAAAATGAAGCCAGCAAATACTGTTGGAAAAATGGAGTTGATAGACTTGCCAGACACAGGGTTGCCACAAACCTTCAAATTGTAATGTGTCATCTGTGAAGTGCTATAAAGTGCAGTGCAATAAAACGAGGTATGCCTGTCATACAAAGTATGATATCATACAGAGTATTTTCACTGCCCTACAAGTCCTGTGTGCTCTGCCTATTCATCACCCCCTGCAACCACTGATCTTTTTGATAGTTTTGCCTTTTCCAGAATATCATATAGTTGGAATCATCCAGTATGTAGCTTTTCCAAATTGGTTTCTGTTACTTAGTAATAGGCATTTAAGATTCTTCCATGTCTTTTCATGGCTGTTAGTTCAGTTATTCTTAGCACTGGATAACATTCCATTATCTAAATGTACCATAGTTTACTTATCCATTCACCCCTGAAGGTCATGTTGTTTGCTTCTAAGTTTTGGCAATAATGAATAAAGCTTCTTTAAACATCCTTGTGCAAGTTTTTTTGTGGGCATAAGTTTTCTTTTAGGTAAATACCAAGGAGCACAACTGCTGGATCATGTGGTAGGAATATATTTAGCTTTATAAGAAACCACCAAACTGTCTTCCACAGTGGCTGTGCTATTTTACATTCACATTAGCAATGTATGAGAGTTCCTATTGCTTCACATTCTCACCAGCATTTGGTGGTGTCAGTATTCTAGATTTTGGTCATTCTAATAGGTGTGTAGTGGTACCTCACTGTTGTTTTAATTTGCATTTCCCTGATAACATATGATGTGGAACATCTTTTCATATGCTTATTTGCCATCTGTATATCTTCTTTGGTGAGGTGACTGTTAAGATCTTTGACCCATTTTTTAAATTAGGTTGTTTTCTTAACATGGTATTTTAAGAGTTCTTTGTATACTTTGCACAACAGTCGTTTATTAGCTGTATCTTTTGAAAGTGTTTTCTGCCAATCCGTAGCTTGTCTTCTAATTCTCTTGAAGTAATAGTTTTTTCCCTTTGGGATTTTAAATATTTTGACCCACATTCTCTTGGCTTTGCATTGTTTCCAGTGTGTGATCTTCCGTCTTCTTTTCTCTGTTTCTCTATATGTAATGCATCTTTTTCATCTGACTGCTTTCAAGGTTTTTCTATTTATTACAAATTAGTTGCAATTAGTATAGTTTTCTTCATGTTTCTTGTGCTTGGATTTTGTTAAGGTCTGGGGTTTGTGGATTTACAGTTTTCATCAAATTTGAAAAGTTTTCAGTCATTATTTCTTTACATGTTTTTTCTGACCCTCTCCCCTCTTTGCTAGACTCCAGTTACACATATATTGGGCTTCCTGATATTGTCCTCCAGATCAATAATACTCTATTTTTCTGTTTCATTTTGATAGTTTCTGTTGCTATAGCTTCAAGCTCATAAGCCTTATCTTTCGCAATGTCTAATCTGCTGTTAATCCCATTTGGTTGCTTGTCTGATTTTTCATTTCAGTCATTATAGTTTACATTTCTAGATGTTTGATTGGGGTTTTTAAAATTCTTTTCCCTGGGCTTCCCTGGTGGCGCAGTGGTTGAGAGTCCGCCTGCCGATGCAGGGGACACAGGTTCGTGCCCCGGTCCAGGAAGATTCCCACATGCCGCAGAGCGGCTGGGCCCGTGAGCCATGGCCGCTGGGCCTGCGCGTCCGGAGCCTGTTGCTCCGCAGCGGGAGAGGCCACAACAGTGAGAGGCCTGCGTACCGCAAAAAAAAAAAAACAAAAAACAAAACCTGAGGAGATGTGTCTTTCAAATTTGGGGCAGTTGGGTATATGCAGCATCAGGCCTTACCCTCTTCAGAGGCACTTGTGTGGGATAATAATTATTATTCATGACAATAGCAGCTATTACTTCTTGTGTACTTGCTATGTGTAGGAATTCTTGTATGTTACACAATTTATGTAAATACACAACACTCTCTGGGTAGATATTTTGTCCTCACTTTCTAAATGAGGGAACTAAAGTTCAGATAAATAAAATGCCCAATGTTTCTTAGTTATTGAAAGTTATAGTTAGGATTTAAACCCACATCAAAATTATCCCAAAGCCAAAACGCTTTTACATACTATGGTATGCTGAAGGAACTACTGCAGCCAGCTACTTTAGTTGTCTTTGGAGAAGATGCTAAGAGACCAAGAATTTGATAGGTTTTTTGGTACCCAAATTCAGCAAAGCATCATGAGGAGGAAGAGAGAGAATTTCCATCAACCAGTATCCGCCTGGCTTCAATCAATCCTGGAGAAGAGAAACTAGGGGACTTGATGGAGCTCTCATTCATCATGAATTCATTTGGAGGTCCAGGGCACTGTCTGAATTTTACCCTTAGAAATCTAAACTAAAATCTAAAGTTAAACAGATCATCCGGTTTCCTTTAGAAGGCATCTCATGTTTTTCCGAAGCCCGGGGGAGAGTCAGTCAAGATGTCATGTAGTTCTGCTTTAGCAATTTCTTTGAACATAGAATCAAGAAAATTGAATTCTTATTACCTTGGGTGGGTAAGAGTTCAAAGGTTCTGTTGGTTAAGGCTAGGATTCGATTTAATTTCATTCAATAAACATTTGTGAATGCTCTATCTACACCCGGCACCGTCTTAGGCTGGGAAATCGAAAAGGAGTAAGACATAGACCACACGCTAGAGGAGGTCAAAGTCTGTTTGGGGAGGTGAATGCGTAAACAAAGAATTTTGAGAGGGTGAATTAAGTACAACAGAACAAATATACACAGAGGACTATGGGGGCTCAGAAGAGGGGCCAGTGATCCTGGCCTTGGGTTGGGAATGTCAGACTAACACTCTTTACCCAGGCATGTAGCAGTCATGCCACTTTTTTTTTTTATTGTTGTTCTTGGTGATTCCATATGTGATTCCAGAGTCACAGTGCTGGGAACACACTGAGAGGAGAATGGAGAATTCCAAGTGGTGTTAAGAGTTTGCTCTGCCTTTGATGTGCTTTGTGATTTGAGTACGTCAGTGTGCCTCTTGGTTTTTATCAGGTGTCAATCCTGTGAATGCATTTTAAGTCACCTGTTGGATATTAACAGCAGAGATCAGGAATTTTTTCTAGGAGAATTATGGGACCAGAATTCTTTTAGTGCAGGGTGAGATTCTCCTGCAATATGCATTGAAATAGTGCTTCATTCTGATTATATTCTACAGTCCTAGCCAGTAACCGAGCTATGTTGAAATGTAAAAAAATATTATTAATACCACCTCTTATAGCAAGCTGTACTTAATCCTTCTATTAAATTGATTTGTGTTTCTTTTAAGTAAGATGTTGATCAAAGGAAAGTACAGAGACAACTACTACGTTTGTTTTCTATTGCTGCTGTAACAAATTATCACAAACATAATGGCTGTAAGCCACATAAATTTGTTATCTTACAGTTCTGGATGTCAGAAATCTGAAATCAGTTTCATTGGGTTAAAGTTAAGGTGTTGGCAGGGCTGATTCCTTCTTGGAGGTTCTGAGAGCACAATGTTTCCTTGCTTTTTGCAATTTCTGGGACCAGTTTCCTTGGCTTGTGATTGCCTTCCTGCCACTTGAAAGCACATCACTCGAATTTTGCTTCTGCCCTCATATCATCTCCTCTGACTCTGACCTTCCTGCCTTCTTCTTACAAGGACCGCTGTGGTTGTATGAAGCTGATTCCAATACTCCAGGATAATCTTTCCACTTCAAGATCTTTAATCACATTGGCAAGTCCCTTTTGCCAAGTAAGGTAACATTCACAGGTTCTGAGGATTAGGACACATTCAGGGGCCCGTTATTCAGCCTCTACCATAACTACTGTTTATGCTCTTCAGGATTGACTTTTAATATTCTTCAAAATTTTATATAGTTCAGATTATGCTCTTTGTCTACATTGGTCTTATGTTTTTTTCACTTAACCTTATATTCTTTGTCCATCTTAATATATATATATATATATATATATATATATATAGTTTTTGAAATAATGGTTGTTGATAGCTGTATGATTCTTCCATGGGGAAATGTCATAATTTATTTAGCCATCACATTATAATTTTTGTTAGGAATCTTGATTGTAAATAATAGAAAGCTAACTCTAGGTGGTTAAGCAAAGAGAGGAAAGTTATTGCCCTGAAAATCTGAAGAATGAAGGGTTGAACAACCAGGCTGTGTGGGATTCAGCAGGGCTCCAGGAGCCTCTGAAACCAGGGATTCCAGTAGTGCCAGGACATGCTCCATCTTCCTGTCCTTTTGATGCTCTCTCATTGAAGCCTGATTTCCCCCCGCCCATGTCATAATTTCATCCACTAGAGGGGGCTGAATGACCAAAAGCGCTCTGTCTAACCTGGCCAATGAAAGTCCCCTAACAAAAAGCAAAACCCCAGTCTCATTATAACCTGAATTTAATCTCAGGGAATTCAGTTGCAGGTCCTGGTGATATGGGTTCTTTCTACGAACAGTGGTTCACGGACCAATAGTATCATCATCACTTGGGTGCTTGTTAGAAATGCAGAACTCAGGCCCCACTCAGGACGTAATGAATTATGATCTGCCTTGTAACAGTATTCCAGGTGGTTTGCATGCCCATGGATGTTTGAGAAGCACTATTCTAGTAACAGTTTTATTTCTACCCTTGTTATGTTGACAAAGCCTGTGTTGACTGACCAGCAATCAAGATTTGTAGCTGTAAAGGGAATGGGTGAGGATGGGCCAGAAAGAGTGAAAATAAGTAGCTGCAAAGGCATTGAGAATCACACTCATACCGACTGATCATTACGTCCACATGACACTTTCTGGCACCATGGGGAGCTAACTAGAATAGCCAAGATCTGCAGCTGTGTCATCCATACGTTGTCCAAAGCACCCCAGGAAAATATGGCCTTGTCAAGTAAATCTGGGATCTCTCTCATTTGGGCTCTGTCCCTGTCTGGCTTACCCCAGAGAATCAGCTAATTGATCCTCCCATATGTTTGTTATTAAAGTAACACGATGGGTAGTCAAGGGCAAAGCTAGCGTGATGCAGTATCGTATTGTGGATTACCTGTGAGGCTTTTTCCCATTCTACACAAATCACCTATGGGGACTTTCATCTGGGACTGCTGTGATTCTTTTCCTACTAAGAAGCGTGTAGTTTACAAACTGTTGCTAACCAGGAAATGTCCAACTTTGCGTAATGCCTAGAAGGAAAACTAAAGGAATTTGCAGAATGATTTTTTTAATAATACCAAAGTATAATAAATAATTGGTAACGTATATGGGTCAACACAGGGGCAGTATGGACTTTGGTATCTGATATATCTGTGTTGTCACAGAGTAAAAAAAACAAAGGAAATTTGGGGCAACATGAGGGATCCTTGTGCAGATGAAAATGGTCTGTATCTTTACTGTTTCAATGTCAATAGCCTAGTTATGATATTTTCCGTAGTTTTGTGAGATGTTACCATTGGAAGAAACTGGGTATAGAGTACCAAGAATATTATTTCTCACAATTGCGTATCAATCTACAATGATCTCAAAACGTTTAAAAGACTGCATTAAAGTAGTACTTATCTTGATTACTAGGTTTTTTTTTCACATCCCGTTGAGTTTTTCTCCCATGGCAAGTGCCTCTCTTGCCTCTCCCAGTCCCAAGGCACACAGGCTGAATGCCACTTTCTAGTGAATAACCTTAGGCAAATAAATGATCGTCCCTTAAGCCTTAGTTTCCTCATCTGCGAAAAGGAACAACAGTAATTCTTACCTCCTAGGGTTTTTGTCAATATTAAACAAGGTAATGCATATTAATTATTAGTCTAGGGCCCGGTACATAGTAAATTCTATTTAAATGTTTGTTATACAGCCTACTGGAACATGGTAACCAGAGCATCCATGTAAAAAATGTGCACAGGGCTTCCCTGGTGGCGCAGTGCTTGGGAGTCCACCTGCCGATGCAGGAGACGCGGGTTCGTGCCCCGTTTCGGGGGGATCCCACGTGCCGCGGAGCGGCTGGGCCCGTGAGCCATGGCCGCTGAGCCTGCGCGTCCGGAGCCTGTGCTCCGCAAATGGGAGAGGCCACAACAGTGAGAGGCCCGCATAACGCAAGGAAAAAAAAAAAAAAAAAAAAATGTGCACACATGGTAGCAGGGGATAGGGTTAGAAGGAAGGTTGATTTTATTTAATGACTCAATATCCAGGTAATATGGTGCTAAAAATGTAACTCTCCCCCTCAGGGTCACTTTCATGGGCGTGTGACCTGTATGGACAGTCTCACAGGGTCCCGTCTTTGGTTTAATGTTCTATGGTCACCATTTTGAAATTCTTAATAATTTTTCAACAGGGAACCCCCTTTTTTTGCAATGGCCCCAAAATATATGTAGCCAGACCTGCCCCCCTTAAAGCCCATGGCCCCCTGGATAAGGTAAGACTGACTAACCACTGCCACCTCTCCAGCATAGAGGAGACTGAAACTTCCCATTAGCCCAGCAGCCTGGGAAATAGGTTCAACTCAAGTAGAGGGAGTTCTACTTCCAGACCTCTTCTGTCGTGACCCCATCTCTCTGTGACCCTATCTCTCCTCATTCAAAGATACTTCCCCATCTACCCCCCTCCCCAGCCCCAAATAATGCCTGCCCTCAAGTGGAAACCTCCCTGGCTTTGTGAGTACAGGTGGGCTGGTCTGTAGAGGGTTTTCCTCCAACTTTGTGGGTTTGGGTACTTGTGCTTGATCATTTTCTTTTATTAGGCCGAAGGATTTTTGTGGACAAGGTCAGGGCTCTGTTTAGCCACAGTAAAAAAAAAAAAAAAAAAAATCTGTGCGTCTTGAAGAAACAGAGGAGGCTCAAGAAGAAAAACACATAAAATCATTAAACGATCACTTCAGCGGTATTTCCAAGTTGTCAAAACCACTCTGAAGTCTGTCTTGCTAAGGAGAAGCGTTCTTCGCATTTTACAGACCCTGAGTTGGGAAGGAATTTCTCAGTGAGAAAGCTGAGGTTGTAGCCAGTAAAATGATCCGCTGGAGCAATATTGCCCTTGGACCTGAAGGGTCTGAGTCCTATTTGTCCAGGTGCAGCACTCATGTGCAAATCTGTCCACTCAGCTGCTCTGCCAGTAGGGTCTGCTAAGACAGCCAGGTGTGCCCTGGGCTGGTGGGCTGAGCCCGGGGGCGGCTGCACCTCGCAGGAAGGGGGAGGGGGAACCAGGGAGGGAGCCTGTGCTTCCTCTTGGAGAAATGATGTGCCTGGAGTAACAAAGGAAAGAAATCAAAACAAAACGAACCCCCAGCATAGGAGTTCCAACCAAGCTTAGAAGTGATGAAAGTGAAAAGAAAGTTTTAGCTGGGGTTCAAACTGTGGCTAGTGTTATGACAGTTAATAAATCAGTGAATCTGGAAAATGTTACATCTCAACGATAAAATTAGGCAGCAATACTGTCATTCAGCTAGTGTTATTAAAACTAATAATTATGAAGACGTGTATATTCCTTCTGCAGATATCTATTATTTCTTCATCAGTGAAGCTTGCCCTTTCCAGGAGGTTAAGGTATATTGGTAAAAAGTGTTCTGCCACTTGCTAGCCATGAGGCCTTGGGTGGATTATTAAAGATCTCTGAGCCTCTGTAAATTGAATTTCTTAATAACTGTCTCTTTAGGTGGTGATTTTCAAATATTTTTGCAGCAGCCTGGAGTAAGAAATAGTCTTTCATCACAATGCAATATGTTACATGTACACATAATCCATACCTGTATAACCAAAACAAAGCTTTCATACATTTATCTCCTTTTTTATTCTTTTTCCATTGTATGTTATTTAAGAAATACTGGTTGTGACCCACTAAACTGATTTCATAACTTAATGTTTCAAAAATGCCATTGTGGGTTCATCTGCCCATGAAGAGACATAATACACATCAAGAGCCTAGCTCACAGAAGGTGGTCAAATAATGTGAGCTCCCTTCCTTCCTTCCTCCTCCAGCAGCCAGACTTAACTAGCTACAATCTGTACTTCACATTTCCATGACATCTGTATGTGTAATGCTTATGTAGTTTTTGTAATTCAAGAAACTCATCAGTTAGTACTCTGGGTTTCTTGATAGCAATGCCGATTTGACATTGGGCCGATGACAAGCCTACTTTGCCTACTCACCAAAGAATTTATAGGATCCTGGGTCATATTTAGTCTACAACAAACTAAGCAACCATCCAAGAAGTAAACATTTTTTAAAGCATTGCTACCCATTGATTGATAACATGAGAAATATGGCTTTAGGTTTATATAAAACGTTATTCCTTTCCATGTGCTTTCACATAATACTGTTTCATAGGTCCTTCACAGTAACTCTTAGATGCTAACACAGGAGCTATCACTCTCATCTTGGATGTGAGAAATCTGGGGTGCAAAGAATTACGCTTGTGTTCTTGACCCTGGCTGTAGATTAGAATAACTCAGAGAACTTTAAAAATATGGCCAAGGCTTGTGGTCCAGAGATTCTAACCCAAGTGGTCTGGATGGAGCCAGTACATCAGTATTTCCCTTAACAGCCTCAAGTTAGTCTAATGTACAGTCAACGTTGAGAGGCACTGGGTAACACAGTAAGGAGATTGAGATGCCGATTCAATATATAAAACTAAATATCATAATATAGTGAGTACTTCTCACCCCTTCCCCAAACCTCTACTCCTTTCAAATGTTGTAACTTAGAGAATGTCTGCTGGAAAACACTTCTGACGATTTGTTCAAATCATTGCACGTATTCACCTGTTATAAAGCACAATTTCCTAGAAAATATTCTCAAGGCAGACGTCTAGCTAATTCTGACTGGCGTGTTTTCAGAGTTAGCATGAACTGTGAGGTCTAACTGCTAGCCATCCTGTCCTCAGGAGTAAACCTCAGGAGGGTAGAGACTCATGCTGTCTCAAGGCTGCTGACAGTGGCAGCTTTTATATAAATCACTCCCTCTTCTTTGTCTCCAACACTTTGGGTTTACCTCTCTGCTATCACGTCCCACAGATTACATTGTTCTTGATTTCTTTCCCCCCAAGCCTGCTTCACTCACAGGCTGCGAGTCCTTCAAACCACACACCATGTTTTAGATGCCTTTGTGTTTCCCAAACCTACCACAGGGCATGAACTGGGGAAGAGACTCAGCAAATTTTGTTGAGTAATGACCCTGGGGCTCAGAGCAGATCTGTGGTTCTGTGGGAAGATGGGACAGAGGGTGGCCCTATAGAGCAGGTGTCCCCTGCTCTATTCTACCTCTCAGCTCTTTTATAAAAAATCATGATGTCAAAGGACAATAAGGTGAAACCTGGTGTCTCTTGATCACCACTAAGAAACCATAAAGTATAAAACCCTCTGTCATAAGGTTCCTCAAACTCCGTGATGGATCTCTGATTTCCCTGTACCCCCAGCACTGCCAGCTGCCTCCTGTTTTGGAAGCCGACTGCACTGTAGAAAAACCAAATCCCCTGAGAACCTAAAGCCTTTCAAGTACACACTCTACTGCCAGGCTGGAGCTGGGTCTCTACTCCAAAGTTTGGGGCACTGGCCATTGGCAATGATTCTGATTTAATACACCAGACTGGTGACGTAGCAATTGAGAAAACATGGTTCACTAAATCAACCAAGAAACTTGATTTACCTCTCCTGGAAGTTCAAATCCCACATCTTGGGGATGAGTCTGGTTGATCCTGGTCCTAGCAGGAAAGCAAAGGAGAGTAGCCCCCGCTCGCCACATAATGTTACAAACATGAAATGCGTGTGCTTATCTTTCTCCCTTTCCCCTTCTCAGCAACATTTTCTACATTTTATAGCCCCTCCCCCGCTTTTTTAAAGCAAAACTTTTATTTTTTAAACTTTTAAAAAACTTATAATCAGATCATTAAAGCACTATTGTACAAAAGTCTATGGAAGACACTAAAACTAATCATAATCTCACTCTATAGAGAAAGCATTGATAATATTCTGGTGTGTACATTTCCGTTCCTTTCATTATGTTTGTGTGCACGTCTTTGTACAGTATATGTGTATATAACAATATTGTGCTCACAGATTTGTTACCAAATTTTTCATTTAAAAATATACTATCGGGCTTCCCTGGTGGCACAACTGTTAAGAATCCGCCTGCCAATGCAGGGGACACGGGTTCGAGCCCTGGTCCGGGAAGATCCCACATGCCGCGGAGCAACTAAGCCCGCGTGCCACAACTACTGAGCCCGCATGCTGCAACTACTGAAGCCCACGTGCCTAGAGCCTGTGCTCCGCAACAAGAGAAGCCACCGCAGTAAGAAGCCCGTGCACTGCAAGGAAGAGTAGCCCCCGCTCGCCACAACTAGAGAAAGCCTGCGTGCAGCAACGAAGACCCAGCACAGCCAAAAATAAAACAAATATATAAAAAAATACATATATACTATCAACACACCCCTGTTTTTCTAATTTTTAAAATTTCCCTTATCCTTAAATATTCCCTCAAGATTGTCTTTGCCTGTCCAGCAATACGTTACCAGGAATCTTGCACAGTCTTTGGTGCAACATTCATGTCTTTCAGGGCCATTTATGCCCTTCTCAGATTATAGAAATCACACTATGTGCTGGGCACAGTAGGTGCTTAGTGAACACAGTAGGTGCTCAATGAAGTAAATGAAACAATTGTTGCCACAGAGAGCTCAGGTGTTAAGTCAGGAATGCATTTGGCAGATGTTCTAAGGCCTCTTTCACGAGATGAGTTCCCATCTTAGGGCACCTTTTCCACCAAACAACCTGTCACTCTGAGTTTGGATAACATAGCTGGATATATTTGGTCCACTCTAAGTAATGGAGAACGCTAGGGTCAACTACACCAGGAATTTATTCTGCAACCTAAAGCTCTCTGTGTCTTCATTTACTTGTCTGCAGTAGTGATGATCCTAACAGCCACCACACAGGGAAATGATGTAACGAACACGAAAGTTCCCAGGAGCCATTGTGAAATGAGTTTTTTTTTATAAACCCTCACCTGAGTGGGAATTTTGTCCTTTGTAGACCACACATCAAATCACAGCTTTTCCAAGTTCCTTTTGTTGAGTAAGTACACCTGAATAGACATCCTGCAAGAGCTATTCTTTTTCCAAATTAAAATTTATATTTCGCTTATAAATATTTTTATTTATATTCATGACATATGCAATCAATGCACCTTTTGGTCTCTTGGAATCTAGTTTGTTTTATAACAGCATCTTCCAGCTGGACTTGATTTGCTTCTGGTGAGAATTCCCTCTAAACACTAGTAGATATAACAGACAAACTACTAGAGCTCTAGACATACGACTAAACATAATTTTAGGTTATTCTGACAGGAAAGGAGATCCTGGCGGCTTCTGTGGCTTATTCATTTATTGGCCTGTGCATTGATTTGTTCAATAAATATTAAGGGTTTTTTGTTTGTTTGGTTGGTTTTTGGCCAGGCACTGTGAAAAGTGCTGGGATAGAGGCAAAAAAGTGCTGGGATAGAGGCAAAAAGGACTCTGCCCCCAGGAGCTCACATTCCTGTGGAAAAGGCAGACTTGTCAACAAACAACTCTAATATGATAGGGCTGAGGTAATAATATAACAACAATTTGTTGAGCTCCTCCAACATGCCAGAAACTGTTTGGGGGCTGAGAACATACTGTGTACACACAGCACTTGCCATCAGGAGCTTATATGCTAGTGTCAAGGGAAAAGTTATGATTTGGCGGTTATAGGCACAGAGGTAAAGGCAGCTAACTTTTCATGGGGAATTCATGGAAGGCTTCCTAGAGCAGGTGATGTTTGAGCTAAGCTTTCACGATTGAGGAGGGTCTTTCCAAATGACGGCTATGGATGTAGAAGCTAGCGGGGAGGGTATATGGGAGGGA
Organism: Lipotes vexillifer; assembly: GCF_000442215.2. Classification (NCBI taxonomy): domain Eukaryota; kingdom Metazoa; phylum Chordata; class Mammalia; order Artiodactyla; family Lipotidae; genus Lipotes; species Lipotes vexillifer. Next base: position 3,987,991 of record NW_006778543.1, on the reverse strand, counting down.
GAAGGCATACCGATCAGAGGAAACAGCGGCTGCCAATGCATGTGGGGTTGCGTCTGGGGGAAGTGGGAAGAGATGAAAAGATCAGATCGAAAGGGATTTAGGCATCTTAATAAGGAGTTTAGACTTCATTCTCTAGATGCAGAGGCTCAACATTCTAAGACTTGTGTTTTAAAATGATTTTTCAATAGCAGTGAAGAAAATGGATTTCTTGGGGGCAGGAGTGGGCAAGAATGTTGTCAGAAAGAAAGGTTAGGAGTCCGATCCAGTTATCTGAAAGGACGTCGATAAGTGCTTGAACTGAAAACAGTGGGATTGAGAATGGAGAAGAAAGGATGAATACAAGAGAAATCTCGGCTCTAAAATCTGTAGACCTTTAGAATATTTGCTGGAAAATTGGTTCAGAACTATTAGAAGGGGTGGAATTCAAAGTGACTACTAGGTCTCTGCTTTCAGTGACTTAACTTGTAGATACATGATGGTGCCATAAAGAGACCATAAGAAAGTACCCTGGATGTTCCTTTGCTAATGTTCAGGTTGTTTGAAGAAGCCGTCACTGTCCAGGGTGCAGACAGACAGCTGGTTGACTTGTGCAAGTCCTTTTAGGCTAGGAAGATAGTTTTGACATATATTCAAGTATATATACCTGTATGTATACTGTATGTATATATATGACCTGACATAATACTGACCACACTTGTTTAAGTGACCACGCATGTGTTTATAGATATCACTTTGTTTGGCTTTTTTTAAATGATGTGTTACCGCAGCAGTACTGTGTGAAGTGATGTGTATGGTTTCTGGAGCCAGACCACCTGGGCACAAACCCTGCATCCAGCCCTCACTTGCAGGCTGACCTGGGACCAGAAAGAGCACTGTTTCCTCCCCTAGTATCCCTGCCTCTATAAAATGCTTATAGCACTTAAACCTGCCTCATAGGGGCATTGTGAGGATTCAATGAGTTAATTCCTGGTAAATCACTTAGAACCTGGCCTGCCTGATGCATAGTGAGTGCTCTGTGACTGTTATCTCTTATTATCATGCCCAAAACACCTCCATAAAGCAAGTCCTCTAAGGGTCCCTGATGCTGCTTGAATGGCAGCTGTACCTGTTGCTGACACACTGTGTCATGGCTGTGCGTGTATTCCTTTCTTCAGTTGCACAACAGACTTATGAGGTCCTGGGTACAGTATCATGATCCAGTGTTACAGATAAAAAGGTACTGGCGTATCCCAATAATCTGTACTGTTCTAGGGTGTGATGGCTTAGGAGTGAATATGATTTGAACCTAATACACTTTTAGAGGGTGTCAAATTCAGTACCAGGCGGATCCATGGCCTGACCCTAAACATGGGCCTAGTGCGACCTAGCAGGTGTCCGTCCCTCAGTGTGCAGGTGAATGATTCCACTTCTTCCTTAATCTCTTCTCCCAGCCATCCTGTCCACCACCATCGTCTCTTCTCCTTTTCTTTCAGGGATTTAGACCTGCTTGTAGAAATCTCAACACAAACGATCCAATTTAGGAGGTTGCAAAACATTGTAAGAATATGATCTAGAAAAGATTTCAAATCGCAGTTGCCTCAACTGCCGTTAGTTGAACCATACAAGCCGCTTAGAGGAGAATATACTTGGAATAGATGTCGCCTGTATGTTCAGCTTATCCATTTCCACGCCATCACCTTCATGTCCTGCTGGAACTTGGTAAATATCAGGCCTCATCTTTCATTGTGCCTTTCAGTTAGCTTCTGGCACATACTGCTGAGGGTCCGGACACATGTTGCCATCTCTCACGAAGCTTTCTCTGATGCGCTAAGATTGCAGTTTGTTCAGTACAAGTGTGAAATATTACTAATCACACTGTCTTTTTTGATTGCAAGCTGGGACCCTTGGGGGAACTCAGGAGTAAATTCTTGATATAGGTTATTTCCAGGGTGCTGAAGCCTGAGAACTTTGATCACACAGTTTAGTTTGTAGTTCTTGATTTAAATAAGGGCTTTTGTGGTGTAAAAGGTCACACTCTGAGTCAGTGCACTTGCCACTTCACCCGCGCCTCCAGGCTGAGCCACTAAGTTGTTGAGTAGGGATTCAATGGATACCTATGTGTTACTTACCCAACAGGTATAATGAGGGCACTAGTATCTCTCATGATTGTGGTGAAGGCCAGGAGAGATCCTAGATGAGAAGATACTTTCAGAGCACCTTGATGTTATGTAAAGAGTGACAATACAAGCGTAATGTCTCCTTCTGAAAGAGTAAGAGTCTCCCTCTGAGTGAATTTGTTTTATACCACCTTGTATTGTGCTCTTGTGTATGTACTCAGACCATATTTTTTGAGAGGTCAGGAATGCATCTCATTTTAATATACTTCATAGAATCTAACAGGTTAATGAGTGCTAAGTAAATACTGAATGAATGAATGAATAATAGGGTTAACATTTTTTGAGCCCTTACTGAACTCAGGCAATGTTCTAAATCTTTTATACATTGTAAACACATCCAGTCCTTACAACCGCCCTATTTGGTAGGTTCTAACATCCTTCCCATTTCACAGATGAGGAATCTAAGGTACCAGGAGGTTAAATGTGTTGCCTAAGAACACACAGTTAGAAGATGGGAGAGGAGGGAAAAGAACCTAGGTCCTTCGGCTCCAGAATCTTCCCCCCCAACCATTGTGCCCTGAAGCATCTCTATAAAATCCTGCCTCACCACTTTTCCCACTTCCATTGTACTGTATAGGCCCCCTCCCTACTTTATTTTTATCATAGCATTTCTCAGAGCTGACATACTTTATACTTGTTTAATTATGTTATTTTGTTTTCCTTTTTGGTTTATACTCCTACGCTAGAAATATAAGCTCCAAGAGGGCAGAGAATCCTGTCTTCTTTGTTTACTGCTATATCCCTGGCGTCGTTATTCCTGGCACATCTATGAATTACTGGTAAACATAGAACAGTGCCTGGCACATATCAGGCAGCGAATAGCTCTTCACTGAACGAGAATGATTGAATCATGGGCATATCTGTAAGTTCATCAGAACTGGTCACCATTCAGGATCCATCCCACTATAATTCTGCTGGTAGTGGTGCTTTTGAATACAACATAGTAGAATGGTAGGTATGTAAATCAAATTTCTCTAGGCTTAAGAATGAATAAGAAGTCAAGAAGTAACGCAGCTGAGGGGAGGAAAGATATAGGATGGTAGCTGGAAGGGGTATCAGTGGTGGAAGAACATAATCAGTGGCTGGAAAGATTTATAGACTACGAGGAAGGAAGATGTGCGTGGAGGTGATTGATGGCTCAGCAAAGGGAGATAGGAGCTGGGTTAAGAGTGCTAGTGGAGGGGTCAAACTTGGAGAAAGTGGTAGACTGCCACTGCTTCTGAAACAGGGCAAAAGGAGGTGAAGATTGGTAATTATGCAGAGAGATTTGAAGCACAGAGAAATTGAGCAAGATCCTATTGCATGTCCCTGATCTTCCCAGGATAATAGGATGAAGGTATCTACAGATGATACTGAAGAAAATTCTGATTTAAAAAAGTGATGTCAGATAAAATGATGGTTTGCCACTCCTGAAACAGGGAATAGGGGACTGAACTTCATATCATTTAAGACATTCGTTTCATTCAGGCAATCAGTAACAATGACAGGTGATCAAGACTGGGCTGTAATTAATGTGAAATTGCTCTCTGTGACACTGTTAGTAAAAGGAGATCTTGTTGGGTAAAAGAGCACTGACTTAGCACTGTTTTCATTGACTACTTTCATTGGAACAAAGAGGTTGCTTCATGCCTTGATGTGCATATGGGATCAACCAAAGGTTCAAGACAGTTGGAAAAAGGATATCTTCCCTCCCAAAATGATGTAGTCACTGACTTTCTCAGACCAGGAGGACACTTGTGATTCCCGGTTACTTGTGGCAATCAGATGCTGCACTTACTAAGATCACCAACTACATTGTTCTAGTCAACAGAAGATCTGCTTCCAGTTTATTACTTGAAGTTTGCTTCTGCCCCCTTTATCTTTCCAATAGTCTCTGAGACACTAATCTTTTCTCGTTCTTCTCTTATTGATAATTTCTGTTCTCCAGGAATTCTTATACTCAAGAACTCACTCTTTGTATTAGCTGTTGCTGAGTAACAAAATTACCCCCAAATTTAGAGGCTTAAAACAACAAACATTTATTATCTCACAGTTACTGTGTCAGGAGTGTGAGAGCAGATTAGTTGATGCCTTTAGCTTAGGGCTTGTCACGAAGCTGCGATAAGAGTTTTGGCTGGGGCTGCAGTCTCATCTGAAAGCTCTACTGTGGGAGCATCAACTTCCAAGTTGGCCTCTCCATAGCGCAGCTCACAACCTGGTAGCTGGCTTCCCTCAGTGAGCAAAGATGGAAGTCAGGGTCTTTTTGTAACCTAATCTTAGAAATGACATCTCATCACTTTGCCATATTCTATTCATTAGGATCAAGTCACTAGGTCCAGCCCACATTCAAGTAAAGAGAGAAATCTGATATCAAGAGGTGAGGATCTCTGGGGACCATCCTAGAAACTGCCTGCCATAGTCACGTTGGTGTCTTCCCCTCACCAACCAGCTGTTGTAAGTCAGCTATAGCTGATTGTTGTAGTCACTCTGCATAGACAGGATGTACTCTCCCAAACTTCACCCCCCCAATTTGGTTCAGATGTTGAAACTGAGGGCACTGCACATGAACCAAGAGGACATGAAATGATTTATTACATAATAAGGCTCTCTGGGGAGATCAGGGCTGGCTCCCATACTGATCCAAAAAAGGCTTGAAAGAGCAAGGAAAAGAGACTGGTGCAGAGCTTGATGGTGGTTAGGCGGTGGGTCTGGGATGAGGGTCCTTGTGTGTGGGTCAAGGCTTGTGTGATTTGAATTGCCTGCTGACAGAAAGGAGGCCATCTGTGGGCTTTCTTATCAGTTTTCCCAGATGTACAGCAACAGGGGAAAAGGAAGTGGTAGGGCTTAAACTGTCAGCTATTAACTACCAAAAGTGGAGTCAGACTCTTGATTACACTTGAACTTGAAATTCAGTGGATAATATTGAGTATTAAGATTTTAAAGTCTGATTCTGTGGTGGATCTGATGATTTCGTGTGTGTACTCACCCATGCATGGAAGCACATGCCTAAAAAAGTGAGTAGACTATAAATAAATGTGTCCATATAGTTACACAAACTTCTGAATATTTTTTTCCTCACAGTGGCCACCTTGGGGAATTTTTCCTCCCCCAGATTACAACATTATGATTTATCAAAAATAAAATTATCTAAAATTATCTGAAATATTTTTTGCCAGTTGTCCTCAGCAATTTTATATTTTGATAAAAACAACACAGGGTGTTGTTCAACTTTTGCCTTTCAGTTTTAAGACTATTTTTTCTTCATACAATAATCTGCTACATCTCTTTTTTGTTTTTGTTTGTTTTGCGATACGCGGGCCTCTCACTGTTGTGGCCTCTCCCATTGCGGAGGACAGGCTCCGGGAGCACAGGCTCAGCGATCATGGCTCACGGGCCTAGCCGCTCCGCGGCATGTGGGATCTTCCCGGAACCGGGGCACGAACCCGCGTCCCCTGCATCGGCAGCCGGACTCTCAACCACTGCGCCACCAGGGAAGCCCTCTCTTCTTTTTTTAAATCAACTTTATTAAGGTATAATTTCCATACAATAAATTGAATTTAAAGTATACATTTTGATGAATTATGACAGATGTGCATACCTGTGAAACTACAGCCAAAATAAAGATACAGAAAATTGCCATCACAACAAAAATTTTCCTTGTGGACCTTTTCAATCCATCCTATATTTTGCCCCCAGCCAGATAAGGCAACCACTTATCTATTTTGTCACTATAGGTTGTTTACATTTTTGGGAATTTTACAAAAAACTAAATCCTGTAGTATGTTCCATTTTGTGTGTTCTTTCACTTAACCTAATGATTTTAGATTCATTGATGCTGTCATGTGTATTAATAGTTAAAGCCTCTTTATTGTTGAATAGTATTCCGCTGCACAGAAATAACACAATTTTTTGATCCAGTCAGCTGTTGATGGACATTAGGGTTTTTTTCATTAATTAACTTTTTGTGGGCATTTGTGTATAAGTCTATAGATTGACATATACTTTCATTTTTCTTGGGTAAACACCTGGGACTGGAATGACTTGGATATATATTAGGTAAGTGTCCAACTTTTAAAGAAACTGCCAAACTTTTCCAAAGTAAAGTTGCATTTTTGCATTCACACCAAGAGTGAATGAGACTTCCATTTGCTTCTTATCCTCGCCAACAATGGGTGTAGTTAATCTTAATTTTAGCCACCCTAGAAGGTATATGTTGTAGTATCTCATTGTGGTTTTAATTTGTGCTTTTTCCTAATGACTAATTATGTTGAGCAATTTTTCATGACATTATTTGTTCTCCAAATCTCTCTTCTCTGGTAGATTGTCTGTTTAAATCTTTTGTCGCTCTCTCTCTTTTTTTTTTTCCCCCAATACACGGGCCTCTCACTGTTGTGGCCTCTCCCATTGCGGAGCACAGGCTCCGGACGCGCAGGCTCAGCGGCCATGGCTCACGGGCCCAGCCACTCCGCGGCATGTGGGATCTTCCCAGACCGGGGCACGAACCCGTGTCCCCTGCATCGGCAGGCAGACTCTCAACCACTGTGCCACCAGGGAAACCCTCTTTTGTCTCTTTTTAACTGGGTTGCTTGTTTTACTGTTGAGTTGTGTTTCTTGCATATTCTATTTACAAGTCTATTTCTCTATGTGTGTATATATAAAATATTTTCTCCTAGTCTATGATTTGACTTTTCATTTTTGAAGAGCAAAAGTTTATGATATTGATGAAGTTCAGTTTGCTGATCTTTTTCTTTTATAGTTCATGCTTTTTGTATTTAAGAAATCTTTGCCAAACCCCAGATCATTAAAATTTTCTCCTTTGTTTTCTTTTTGAAGTTTTATAGTTTTATTGAAGTCTATGATTCATTTCAAGTTAATTTTTGTGTATGGTGCGAGGTACTGTTGAGGTTCACTTTTTTGCCTATAGCTAGCCAATTACTCCAGCACTATTTATTGAAAAACTTATCCTTCCCCATTGAATTGCCCTTGTACCTTTGTCAAAAATCCATTTACACTATATGTGTTGGTCTATTTCTGGAGTCTCTGTTTCATTCTCCTCACTTATTTTTCTATCCTGATCCAACACAACATTGTATTGATTATTGTAACTTTACAATATCCTTGAAATCAGAAAGTGTAAATCCTTTAACATTCTAATTCATTTGTAAACTTGTTTCAGCTATACTCATTTCTTTGCATTTCCATATCCTGTTGGTTTTTTATTGGGATTACATGGAGTTTATAGATCAATCTGGGGGAGAATTGACATATTAACAGTGAGAAGTCCTCTGATCCAAGAACACAGTGTATTTCTCTATCTATTATGTCTTCTTTAAATTCTCTTAGCAATGTTTTGTAGTTTTCAGCATGCAGGTATTACACATCTATTGCCAAATACACTGCTAATATCTCATATTTTTAAATGCTATTGTCGAAGATATTTTTAAAAATTTAGTTTTCTGATTGTATGTTGCTCACATATAAAAATATAAATAATTTTTGTGTACTGATCTTGTATCCTGCAACTTTATCAAAGCATTTAAAAATATATTTCTTAGGATTTTTTTTACATGGAGAGTCATCACTTATGAATATAGTTGTAGGCTTTTTATAAATGCCCTTTATTAGGTTAAGGAAGTTTCCTTCTATTCTTAGTTTGCTGAGAATTTTTATCAGGACTAGCTTGGGGATTTTCTCAAATAAATGCCTTTTCAGCAGCCATTGAAACGATCATATGACATTTTGATTTTAGCCTGTTAAAATGGTGAATGACATTGATTGATTTTCAAATACTAAAACAACCTTGAATTTCTGGGATAAACTTCACTTGGTAATTGTGTACTGTCTTGTTATATGTTGCTAGATTTAATTTACTAAAATTTTGTTGAGAATTTTTGCATCTATGATTATGAGAGATATTGGTCTGTAGTTTTTTATTGTTGTTAATGTTTCCTCTGTTATTTTTCTCTTGTCCATTTCATTATTTTCTGCTGTTTATTATTTCCTTTCCTATTTTCACCTTGGGTTTTATTGGCTCTTCAGTTCCTAGTTTTTTAAGGTGAAACTTTAGATTGTTAATTTCAGACCCTTATTCTTCAGTGCTATAAATTTTTTCTATGTACTTATTTAGCTTAATCCCATAAACTTCAATAATTTGTGTTTTCATTTTTACCAGTTCGAAATAACCTCTAACTTCCCTTTTGATTTCTTCTTTGATCCATGGATTATTAGAAATCCATTATTTAGATCTTAGGATTTTCATCACATTTTCTGTTAATTTCTAATTTGTTTTTAATCCTTTAAAATTTGTTAAATCTGGTTTTGTGACCCAGAATATGGTCTACCTTGACAAATATTTTATGTACATTTGGAAAGAATGTGTATTATGTTGTTGCTCAGAGAGTTCTATAAATATTATTTAGGTCAAGTTAGTTGGTAGTCTTGTTAATCTTTCACATCTTGACCAAATTTTTGTCTACCCTTATTTAAAAAAAATTTTTTTAACATCTTTGCCTCTCAGTTTTTATGAAAGGAATGATGAAATCTCCACCTCTAATTGTAGATGTGCCTATTTCTCTTTGAGCTCTGTCAGATTTACTCTTTGTATTCTGAAGCTCTGTTATTAGGTGCATAAATATTTAGGATTCTAGATTCTTTTGATGAATAAACACCTTTATTATTATAAAATAACTGGTAATATTCTTTTTTTTTTTTTTGCGGTACGTGGGCCTCTCACTGTTGTGGCCTCTCCCGTTGTGGAGCACAGGCTCCAGATGCACAGGCTCAGCGGCCATGGCTCACGGGCCCAGCCGCTCTGCGACATATGGGATCTTCCCGGACTGGGGCACGAACCTTCGTCCCCTGCGTTGGCAGGTGGACTCTCAACCACTGCGCCACCAGGGAAGCCCAAAATAACTGTGGTAATATTCTTTGCTCTGAAATCCAATTTATTTGATATCAATATAGTCATTCCAGTTTTCTTTTGATTTGTGTTTACATGTTATATCCCTTCCTGTCCTATTACTTTTAATATATTTGTGTCTTTATAGTGAATGTAGGTTTCTTATAGGCAGCCAAAAAGTTGGCTTGCTGTGTCTCTGATGAAAATTCTGCTGTTACTTTTATCTTGATTCCCTTTTGTATAGTATGTCTTTATTCTTTGGCTATTTTAAAGATTTTTCTCTTTATCAGTGGTTTTAAACAGTTGACTATGATGTACCTTAGTGTAGGATATTTCATGTTTCCTTTATTGCAGCTTGTTGAGGTTCTTTAGAGTTTTCATGAAATTTGGAAATTTTTGGACTTTAATTCAAAATTTTAATAATTACACTCCATTTAAAGTTATTGTAATATACTGGTTATATTCCCTGTGCTGTACAATATATTCCCTGTGCTCAAGCTTGTTTATTTTATGTATAGTAGTTTGTACCTCTTAATTCCATCCCCAAACCTTGCCCCACCTTTCCCTCTCCCCATTGGTAACCACTAATTTGTTCTCTGTATCTCTGAGTCTGTTTCTGTTTTGTTATATTCACTCACTTGTTTCATTTTTTAGATTCCACATATAAGTGATAACAACATATTTGTCTTTCTCTGTCTGACTTATTTCACTAAGCATATTACCTTCCAGGTCCATCCATGTTGTTGCAAATGGCAAAATTTCATTCTTTTTTATGGCCGGGTAGTATTCCATTGTATATATAAACCACTCTTCTTTATCCATTCATCTGTTGAAGGACACTTAGTTTGCTTGCATATCTTGGCTGTTGTAAATTATACTGCTATGAGCATTAGCAGTGTGTATGTGTCTTTTTAAATTAGTGTTTTTGTTTTCTTTGGATATATACCCAGCAGTGGAATTGCTGGATCATATGGTACTTCTATTTTTTTTAGATTTTTGAGGAAACTCCATACTGTTTTCCACAATGGCTGCACCAGTTTACATTCCCATCAACAGTGTACAAGGGTTCTCTTTTCTCCACATCCTTGCCAACATTTGTTATTTGTGGTATTTTTGCTTATAGCCATTCTGACAGGCATGAGGTGATATCTCATGGTGGTTTTGATTTGCATTTCTCTGATGATTAGCAACGTTGAGCATCTTTTCATGTGCCTGTTGGCCATCTGTGTGTCTTTGTTGGAAAAATGTCTATTCAGGTCTTCTGCTCATTTTTAAAATCAGGTTGTTTGTTTCTTGATATTGAATTGTATGAGCTATTTATATATTTTGGATATTAACCCCTTATTGGTGATACCATTTACAAATATTTTCTCCCATTCAGTATGTTGTCTTTCCACTTTGTCAATGGTTTCCTTTGCTGTGAAAAAACTTTAAATTTACTTATGTCCCACTTGGTTATTTTTAATTTTGTTTCCTTTGCCTTAGGAGACAGATTCAAAAAAATATTGCTATGATTTATGTCAAAGAGTATTCTGCTATTTTTTCTTCTAGGAGTTTTATGGTTTCAGGGCTTCCATTTAGGTCTGTAATCCATTTTGAGTTTATTTTTGTGTATGTGTAAGAGAATGTTCTAATTTCATCTTTTACACATAGCTTTCCACTTTTCCTAGCACCACTTATTGAAGAGACTGTCTCTTCTCCAATGTATATTATTGCCTCCTTTGTTTTTTTCATATTTTTTAATTTTTTCATTTTGTATTGGTGTATAGTTTATATACAATGTTGTATTAGTTTCAGATGTACAGCCAAGTGATTCAGTTATACATATACATATATTATTCTTTTTCAGATTCTTTTCCCATATAGGTTATTACAGAGTATTGAGTAGAGTTCCCTGTGCTATACAATATGTCCTTGTTGATTATCTATTTTATATATAGAAGTGTGTATATGTTATTCCCAACCTCCTAATTTATCCCTCACCCTCCCCCTTTCTTGCCACCTTTGTCATAGTTTAATTGACCATAAGTGTGTGGATTTATTTCTGGGCTCTCTGTTCTGTTCCATTGATCTATGTGTTTGTTCTTATGCCAGTACCATACTGTTTTGATTACTGTGTAGTATAATCTGAAGTCAGGTAGCATGACACTTTCAGCTCTGTTCTTTCTCAAGGTTGCTTTGACAATTTGGGAAATTTTTGGTCATTCTCAAATATTTTTCCTCCTCCTCTTTTTAATGGACTCCATTGGTTATATTAGACTGCCTGAATTTTCCCCTCATTCATTCTCTGTTCAATTTTTTTTTCAGTCATTTTTCTATGTTTCATTTTGTATAGTTTTCATTACTATTTCTTCAAAGTCACTAACCTTTTTTTCTACAGTGTCTATTCTGTTAATTCCACCTAGTAAATTTTTAAATTACAGTAATTGTATTTTTCACTTCTAGAAGTTCCATTTTGATTTTCTAAAAAAACATTAAATGTCTTTATGTAACACGTTGAATTTACCTTCTTTACCTATTGAATATAGTTATAATAGCTCTTTTAACATCTTTGTCCACTAGCTCTGTAGTCTTTGTCATTTGTGGCTCTTTATCTATTGCATTTTTCTCCTTCTAGTCATGTCTGAAATTTTTTAATTGGCTCCTGGACACTTTGAATTTTACATTGTTGGATACTTTTGTATTCCTGTATTCTTGAGATTTTTAAATAAGATGCAGTTATATTCTTTGGAAACAGTTTGCTCCTTTCAAGTCTTACTTTTAAACTTTATTATGTATGTGCAGAAAAGTCTTCATTCTCAGGCTAACTTTTTTCCATTGCTGAGGCAATAATTTTATGAAGACCCTATGCAGTCCCCTTGATTACAAGGTTTATCACCATGGATAAGGGAACACAAACTTCTCATCTTTGTGTGATCCCTGGGTATTAACACCTTGTTCTCTTTGTGTAGTTCTTTGCATAATCTCAGGTAGTTTGTTCACATGCATTCATTGAATAGTATTTACCTGAATATTCAGCTCTCCAGAATGTTGAAGTTCTTTTTTTGTGTGTAGTTCTCTTCTCATAGGTGGCCTTTGAATTCTTGTCACCTTGACCTTTTTGGACAACCAGCGCCATCTTTTCAACTCAGGGAGACTGTAAAGCTTCACTTGGGTTTCCCCTCTCTGAACTGCAGCAAAGAATCTCTCTCCAAGCCTAGGCGTTCAGGGGACTTATCTCACTTGTTTCCCTTCTCTCAGGGACCACTGTCCTGAGCAGCCTGATGGTCAATGTCTGAAAATGTCTGTATCATAGCTGTTGTCTGTTTTTTAATTTCATGTAGGAGGATAAATCCAGTACTTATGTTCCTTATTGGCTAGAAGGGGATACCTCTTAATGAGTTTTTAATTTGTTTTTCTCCTATTATGTGTGAGAGTGAAAATCTTGTATTATATTTGTATTTCTTTTACCTTTCTGTATGTTCTTGTTCTTTGACTTTTTTCCCATTGAGGAGTTGGTACTTTTCCTTCTTCATTTCTAGGAGTTCTTTAGATATGGTGACTAGCCCCCTCTTTTTTGTAAACCTATTTCAGTATCTTGTTTGTGCTTTCACTTTGTTTATGGTTTTTTTTATTCCATAAATGTGGTTTTCATTTTTATGTAGTAAAATTTATTAATGTTTTCTTTATTACACTCGGAGTGTGAGTCATATTAGAAAGGCCTTCTTGTGGCATATTTTTAATATCTTCAGAGTTGAAATTCTTTGCCTGCTGAGGATGGTTTTATGTTTGCCAGTAGCCTAAAATTATTTGGAATAAAATCTGGTGAATAAAGTAGAACACGAAATTGAGTAGTGACAATTTTGATTAAATCATAAATTTTTTGTGTAGTTAAGGGGTTGGTTTTCATACCAGATGCATACATTTTTCTGAAGTTCATTCCAAAGTGGAATTATAGAAATATGTGACTGGATAATATTTTTAAATAATAACTTTCCCTTCTACTGTAGTTCCTTCCTTCCCTTTCCCCATTTAAGAAGGGAGTCTGGGGACTTCCCTGGAAATCCAGTGGTTAAGTGTCCATGCTTTCACTGCAGGGAGCATGGGTTCGATCCCTGGTCAGAGAACTAAGATCCTGCATGCTGCATAGTGCAGCGGGAATAAAAAAAAAAAAAAGAAGGGAATCTGTTCTATACTTTCTGGCCTTGGAGGAAATATGTGATGAGTATCCATGGGGAAGTTGAAGGCTCTAGAGAGAAATAGCTATATGGTACCTTTAGGAAGAAAGGACTTAGGCAGACATAGGGGAGAGGTTCTATGGTCAAGCAACAGAGAACCACTGAAGCCGAAGAAGCCATCAGAGAGGAACAGTGGACGTTACTTGGGTAGCTTGTGTGGACAGATGATCAACACAGAGAGCCCCCGCACTCTGGATGATGAAAGACTGAGGAAGAACCTGGAATAATGACAAATTCCCCAGCTAGTTGGGTAGAAACACCAAGAATAACTGACATGAGATGTCTTACCAACTGGTTGTGTGGAGTCTTGAATTTGAAATTTAGTTTATAGAAAATAAATACGGCTTATACATTTATTTTTTTGTTTTTTAAAATTTATTTTTTTAATTGAAGTATAGTTGATTTACAGTGTTGTGTCATTTTCAGCTTATACATTTAGATGAGATCTACTTTTTAAACAAATATTCTGAGCTATGGTTAACATAAATTTGTAGCTTTTCCCAAGTGAGGTATTTGAAGAGGTGCATTCATTTGCTTGTCTGCTAAGAGGTGGAGGGTGGGTCAACTGAATTTGTTTCTATCACCTTATCACAAGGGTTTTTAATTTGAAGTCCTTAGATCCCTTAGGGATCCCTCAGATCCCTAGGAACTTGGAAGGCAAAAAAGATTACATCTTTACTAACTTCTAATTGAAATATAAAATTTTCTTCTATTATAAATGTAGGCAACAAACCCATAGGAGTGTTAGCAATATAATTTCATCAAAAATAGACCCCCCACGCACACACATTATCATAACATGATACGGTTACTGTATCTCAGTATACTGTTTGCTACTCATTACTACTCAACAATACTTCAAAATTATGGTAGTTTTAAGACATTGCTAGATTTTCTTATTTAATAAGGAAGCACTATTATAACTATATCACAAATATTTTTAATATTTTGATAATTTATATTTTAACGTAATTCGTTTTCTTTGTAATCATATATTTTATCTTGAGCGTTTACAAACATTATCCTGACAAATCATCCATAGTCTTCAACAGATAGTTAAACGTGTTCTTGGCATAAAACAAGTTAGGAGCCCCTGTTTGGTTCAATTCCTGGCTCGAGTCACCTCAAGAAGGGACAAGATAGTAAGAAGGCAGTTACAAGCTTTTCCTTTCCAGCTCCTAAGATTTGAGGATGTAACTTAACTCGAAGAGGAACTGACCTTCTACAGTCATTTCAGGCTCAATAAACCGCAGGAGCCAGCAGTTTATCTGTCTGACTTGACAGCTTCCACCAGGAGCAGTGCTTACTAGGTTTGAGGGCCTGAAACTTCTCTGCAAGGCTTGGCTGATGATAGATTTGCTTCTCTTCTTAACTTATGAGCTGGTGCCAAGATGACTTTCCATATCAGTGAAATAGCTTTAAACCTGACATTCTGGGCTTGGGGGCTCTTCTCATTTCATGAGCACCAATTCCATCCTGTCTTTGAATCCATTACATTCAGGGCACAGGGCCTATATCCTCTCATTCACCTTTGCGTCTGCCTCTGCCCTCCCAATATTCCTTCTCTGTCCACATCCCCTCCAGCTGTGGCAGGTGATGGTGCCAGGAGGCTGGAGGATTCCAGCATCCAAGACTTGCAGGCCCCTGCTGAGACCAGCTATCAGCTTTCACCATTTGACAAGAAGAGAATGGAAACAAAATCAGGCCGAAAGCAAAGGCCGTGCTGAGTTGAAGTCTCTGATCTTATCGTTTTTTAAACACAAAAGTCTCTGACCCAGAACTCCCTTTTCTGAAGATCAACCTGAAAACAAAATTTTTCAGTCTCTGCTCCCTAAGAACATTTTACCACATGCAACTCCATCTTCTGTTTTAACTGTAGTAATGAGAACTGACATTTCACAGTGTATGAAACGCTTTCTTAATTAGGATTTCGTTTATCCTCAGGGCAATTGTGTCCATCAAGTTTTCTTGCTCCCATTTGACAGATGAGATATCTGAGCTCTGAAAGCTTTAAATTAGATGGTGTGTGAATTATCTAGATTGCCGCAGTCCCCACCATTCCCTATTGAGCCCCAGCCTTGAGGCTGAATATCTGTTGTCATTTATTATTCTCTTCGTTCTATTTTTCTTATACTGGAATTAAGAGGAAAGGAAAACATTTCTTAAACTCACTTATATCTCAAAAGTGGGGAAGTAAAATCTAGACCTCGAGAACTTTATTTTTAGCCTGATTTGCCTGGGCCCTGTAGGAAATTGAGTTTGTGATTCCTTATGGAGACAATTGTTCCCCAATCCGGATGCCCACTGTAAACATTTTGGAAGATTTGAAAAAATACATGACTCTGCGCTATACCACAGACCCATTGAGTCTGAATCTTCAGGCATGGACCCCAAGATTCTGCAATTTAAAATTTTCCCTAGATTATTTTGATTAGGAAGCCACTGATTTAACTCTCATGGCTCCTTATTTGTGAAGCCCTCTTATGGAAAGCAGACTCCACTTTCTCCTAAGGCTCCTTCAACAACCCAACGCTACGAAACCCAAGTAAGCTGGAAACTGACTGACAGCCCAGGACAGTCAGGTGAAAATGGTCCATTTGGAGTTTGTAATAAGTGGAATATCAGTTGATTCACTGGTTTGGCCCTATTCAGTCACCAACAAAAGGGGCATCAGGAGACCATATCACTGCTGATTCCCATTAACCCATGGTGAATTCACAGAACCATATCCTGTTCACACTGAAAGGGACCTAGAAATCATTTAGAAAATTAGAGAAGTCACTTTCTCTCCTTGTTTCTAGCTTCTCCATCCAAAAAGCCAAAATGTAGGAAGAGATAGAGGCAAAACAGGTTTTGAACACGGATTTCCTGATAATTTTTTTTGAATTTTTGAATTATATTTTATTTTTTAATACAGCAAGTTATTAGTCATCAGTTTTATGCACATCAGTGTATACATGTCAATCCCAATCGCCCAGTTCATCACACCACCATCCCCACCCCACTGCGGCTTTCCCCCTTGGTGTCCATATGTTTGTTCTCTACATCTGTGCCTCAATTTCTGCCCTGCAAACCGGTTCATCTGTACCATTTTTCTAGGTTCCACATATATGCGTTAATATATGATATGTGTTTTTCTTTTTCTGACTTACTTCACTCTGCATGACAGTCTCTAGATCCATCCACATCTCAACAAATGACCCAATTTTGTTCCTTTTTATGGCTGAGTAATATTCCATTGTATATATGTACCACATCTTCTTTATCCATTCATCTGTCGATGAGCATTTAGGTTGCTTCCATGACTTGGCTATTGTAAATAGTGCTGCAGTGAACATTGGGGTGCATGTGTCTTTTTGAATTATGGTTTTCTATGGGTATATGCCCAGTAGTGGGATTGCTGGGTCATATGGTAATTCTAGTTTTAGTTTTTTAAGGAACCTCCATACTGCTCTCCATAGTGGCTGTATCAATTTACATTCCCACCAGCAGTGCAAGACGGTTCCCTTTTCTCCACACCCTCTCCAGCATTTATTGTTTCTAGATTTTTTGATGATGGCCATTCTGACTGGTGTGAGATGATATCTCATTGTAGTTTTGATTTGCATTTCTCTAATGATTAATGATGTTGAGCATTCTTTCATGTGTTTGTTGGCAATCTGTATATCTTCTTTGGAGAAATGTCTATTTAGGTCTTCTGTGCATTTTTGGATTGGGTTGTTTGTTTTTTTAATATTAAGCTGCATGAGCTGTTTATATATTTTGGAGATTAATCCTTCGTCTGTTGATTTGTTTGCAAATATTTTCTCTCATTCTGAAGGTTGTCTTTTCATCTTGTTTATGGTTTCCTTTGCTGTGCAAAAGCTTTGAAGTTTCATTAGGTCCCATTTGTTGATTTTTGTTTTATTTCCATTACTCTAGGAGGTGGATCAAAAAGATCTTGCTGTGACTTATGTCAGAGTGTTCTGCCTATATTTTCCTCTAAGTGTTTTATAGTGTCTGGTCTTACATTTAGGTCTCTAATCCATTTTGAGTTTATTTTTGTATATGGTGTGAGGGAGTGTTCTAATTTCATTCTTTTACATGTAGCTGTCCAGTTTTCCCAGCACCACTTATTGAAGAGGCTGTCCTTTCTCCACTGTACATTCCTGCCTCCTTTATCAAAGATAAGGACCATATGTGTGTGGGTTTATCTCTGGGCTTTCTATCCTGTTCCATTGATGTATCTTTCTGTTTTTGTGCTAGTACCATACTGTCTTGATTACTGTAGCTTTGTAGTATAGTCTGAAGACAGGGAGCCTGATTCCTCCAGCTCCATTTTTCGTTCTCAAGATTGATTTTGCTATTTGGGGTGTTTTGTGTTTCCATACAAATTGTGAAATTTTTTGTTCTAGTTCTGTGAAAAATGCCAGTGGTAGTTTGATAGGGATTGCATTGAATCTGTAGATTGTTGGGTAGTATAGAGTCATTTTCACAATGTTGATTCTTCCAATCCAAGAACATGGTATATCTCTCCATCTGTTTGTATCATCTTTAATTTCTTTCATCAGTGTCTTATAGTTTTCTGCATACAGGGCTTTTGTCTCCTTAGGTAGGTTTATTCCTAGGTATTTTATTCTTTTTGTTGCAGTGGTAAATGGGAGTGTTTCCTTAATTTCTCTTTCAGATTTTTCATCATTAGTGTATAGGAATGCAAGAGATTTCTGTGCATTAATTTTGTATCCTGCAACTTTACCAAATTGGCTCTAGTAGTTTTCAGGTGGCATCTTTAGGATTCTCTATGTATAGTATCATGTCATCTGCAAACAGTGACAGTTTTACTTCTCCTTTTCCAATTTGTATTCCTTTTATTTCTTCTCTGATTGCTGTGGACAGGACTTCCAAAACTATGTTGAATAATAGTGGTGAGAGTGGACATCCTTGTCTTGTTCCTGATCTTAGAGGAAATGCTTTCAGTTTTTCACCATTGAGAAGGATGTTTGCTGTGGGTTTGTCATATATGGCCTTTATTATGTTGAGGTAGGTTCCCTCTATGCCCACTTTCTGGAGGGTTTTCTTCATAAACGGGTGTTGAATTTTGTCAAAAGCTTTTTCTGCATCTGTTGAGGTGATCACATGGTTTTTCTTCTTCAGTTTGTTTATATGGTGAATCACATTGATTGATTTGTGTATATTGAAGAATCCTTGCATCCCTGGGATAAATCCCACTTGATCATGGTGTATGATCCTTTTAATGTGCTGTTGGATTCTGTTTGCTAGTATTTGGTTGAGGATTTTTGCATCTGTATCATCAGTGATATTGGTCTGTAATTTTCTTTTTTTGTAGTGTCTTTGTCTGGTTTTGGTATCAGGGTGATGGTGGCCTCATAGAATGAGTTTTGGAGTGTTCCTTCCTCTGCAGTTTTTTGGAAGAGTTTGAGAAGGACGGGTGTTAGCTCTTCTCTAAATGTTTGATAGAATTTGCCTGTGAAGCCATCTGGTCCTGGACTTTTGTTTGTTGGAAGATTTTTAATCACAGTTTCAATTTCATTACTTGTGATTGGTCTGTTTATATTTTCTATTTCTTCCTGGTTCAGTCTTGGAAGGCTGTACTTTTCTAAGAATTTGTCCATTTCTTCCAGGTTGTCCATTTTATTGGCATAGAGTTGCTTGTAGTTGTCTCTTAGCATGCTTTGTATTTCTGCAGTGTCGTAACTTCTCCTTTTTCATTTCTAATTTTATTGATTTGAGTCCTCTCCCTCTCTTTCTTGATGAGTCTGGCTAATGGTTTATCAATTTTGTTTAACTTCTCAGAGAACCAGCTTTTAGTTTTATGGATCTTTGCTATTGTTTTCTTTGTTTCTATTTCATTTATTTCTGCTCTGATCTTTATGATTTCTTTCCTTCTGCTAACTTTGGGTTTTGTTTGTTCTTCTTTCTCTAGTTCCTTTAAGTGTGAAGTTAGATTGTTTGAGATTTTTCTTGTTTCTTGAGGTAGGCTTATATAGCTATAAACTTCCTCTTAGAACTGCTTTTCCTGCATCCCATAGGTTTTGGATCATCATGTTTTCATTGTCATTTGTCCCTAGGTGTTTCTTTTTTTTTTTTTTTTTTTTCCTCTCACCGCTGTGGCCTCTCCCGTTGCGGAGCACAGGCTCTGGACGCGCAGGACCAGCGGCCATGGCTCACGGGCCCAGCCGCTCTGCGGCATGCGGGATCCTCCCGGACCGGGGCACGAACCCGCGTCCCCTGCATCGGCAGGCGGACTCGCAACCACTGCGCCACCAGGGACGCCCCCTAGGTATTTCTTGATTTCCTCTTTGATTTCTTCAGTGATCTCCTAGTTATTTAGTAACGTATTGTTTAGCCTCCGTGTGTTTGGGTTTTTTACGTTTTTCCCCTGTAATTCATTTCTAATCTCATAGTGTTGTGGTCAGAAAAGATGCTTGTTATGATTTCAATTTTCTTAAATTTACTGAGGCTTGATTTGTGACCCAAGATGTGATCTATCCTGGAGAACGTTCTGTGCACACTTAAGATAAAGTGTAATCTGCTGTTTTTGGATGGAATGTCCTATAAATATCAATTAAATCTATCTGGTCTGTTGTGTCATTTAAAGCTTCTGTTTCTTTATTTTCATTTTGAATGATCTGTCCATTGGTGTAAGTGAGGTGTTAAAGTCCCCCACTATTATTGTGTTACTGTCAATTTCCTCTTTTATAACTGTTAGCAGTTGCATTATGTATTGAGGTGCTCCTATATATTGGGTGCATATATATTTATAATTGTTATATCTTCTTGGATTGATCCTTTGATCATTATGTAGTGTCCTGCCTTGTCTCTTGTAACATTCTTTATTTTAAAGTCTATTTTATCTGATATGAGTATTGCTACTCCAGCTTTCTTTTGGTTTCCATTTGCATGGAATATCTTTTTCCATCCCCTCACTTTCAGTCTGTATGTGTTCCTAGGTCTGAAGTGGGTCTCTTTTAGACAGCATATTTATGGGTATTGTTTTTGTATCCATTCAGCAAGCCTGTGTCTTTTGGTTGGAGCCGTTAATCCATTCACGTTTAAGGTAATTATCGATATGTATGTTCCTATGACCATTTTCTTAATTGTTTTGGGTTTATTTTTGTAAGTGCTTTTCTTCTCTTGTGTTTCCCACTTAGAGAAGTTCCTTTAGCATTTGTTGTAGAGCTTGTTTGGTGGTGCTGAATTCTCTTAGCTTTTGCTTGTCTGTAAAGCTTTTGATTTCTCCATCGAATCTGAATGAGATCCTTGCCGGGTAGAGTAATCTTGGTTGTAGGCACTTGCCTTTCTTCACTTTAAGTATATCGTTCCACTCCCTTCTGGCTTGTAGAGTTTCTGCTGAGAAATCGGCTGCTAACGTTATGGGCGTTCCCTTGTATGTTATCTGTCGTTTTTCCCTTGCTGGTTTCAGTAATTTTTCTTTGTCTTTAATTTTTGCCAGTTTGATTACTATGTGTCTCGACATGTTTCTCCTTGGGTTTATCCTGTACGGGACTCTGTGCGCTTCCTGGACTTGGGTGGCTATTTCCGTTCCCATGGTAGAGAAGTTTTCAACTATAATCTCTTCAAATATTTTCTTGGGTCCTTTCTCTCTCTCTCTCTTCTCTTTCTGGGGCCCCTATAATGCCCATGTTGTTGCGTTTAATGTTGTCCCAGAGGTCTCTTAGGCTGTCTTCATTTCTTTTCATTCTTTTTTCTTTATTCTGTTCCGTAGCAGTGAATTCCACCATTCTGTCTTCCAGGTCATTTATCCATTCTTCTGCCTCAGTTATTCTGCTATTGATTCCTTCTAGTGTAGTTTTTATTTCAGTTATTGTATTATTCATCTCTGTTTGTTTGTTCTTTAATTCTTCTAGATCTTTGTTAAACATTTCTTGCATCTTCTCGATCTTTGCTTCCATTCTTTTTCCAAGGTTCTGGATCACCTCCACTATCATTATTCTGAATTCTTTTTCTGGAAGGTTGCCTATCTCCACTTCATTCAGTTGTTTTTCTGGGGTTTTATCTTGTTCCTTCATCTGGTACATAGCCCTCTGCCTTTTCATCTTGTCTGTCTTTCTGTTAATGTGGTTTTTTTCCCACAGGCTGCAGGATTGTAGTTTGAGAATTTTTTTTAAGCAAGATCATGATGGCCTAGGTTGGATTAATGTTTCTCTTTTGCCCTGAGGTAAACATGGAACATTGGGAGTTTCTTGTAATTTATTTGCTACCACTTTTCTTATATCAAGGATGAATCAGTTATAATGTTGGATACCCTGTTGTCTGGTCCAGCTATTTAAGGGAATCAGGGATATGTTTTCTTTCCTTCCTTTTTGGATAATAATAATGGTAGCAATAGTAGATACTCTTTATTGAGCAATAATTCTGAGTCACACAGTCTCCTATTCATTTTCTGTACGTTACCTTATTTAATCTTTACAGAAACCCCCAGCAGCTAGTGTTTACTTCCATGTTTTAGATATGAGCAATTGGAGCTCTGCAAATTAAGTTAACTTTGTTTATTCATTCAACCTCTATTTATTGAGCAGCGATCACGTGCTGGGTCAGAGAGTACATAAGCAGCAGAGCTAGTATTTCATTCTGACTTTCTGATTCTCAAACCCATGCATTTCAGCTCTGTGAAGTTTTTCTGTTTTTCTAGGGCTTTCTTCCATTTCTCCCTTGGGCCCCAAGTTGATACTGATTCCAGTGTTGGTTCCCATAATACTACTTTTCTTAATATTTCCTTGAATAAAGACCTTGTCCAGGTCAGGTCTCCTGAGGTTAAAGCCAGTGTGTGGGGTGCAGTTAATGTGAGGAGAGTATGACTGGAGAGACTTCAGATGCTGGCGGCACCTTCCAGGGACTGCCACACGGAGGCTGCTGGGCTGGGGCAGGTGTGCTGGACACGTCTCCATGATGTTAGAGTTCACCTCCTGTGGACAGATCAGGTGAGACCCTTGTGCCATAATCTAGAGGGTCACTGGTCATGAAACACTCCCATATACCTTGGAAATAAACTACACCTAGTAAACAAAGGTAGGAAGTATCTTACAATGAATAATTATGACTCATTTCATTTTGGAGTTACTTTCCAAAGCAATTTTGTATATATGGTTTTATTTCATGCTCAGGTATGTGTACTACAGCTAGCATAAGCAGAGATTCTGTACTTCCAGTGGGTCAGGGATTGCTAATAGCTGCTGTATGTTATGCTCCCCTTAGCCTCTCAAGAACCCCTTCCTCTCTACTAAAACATTGTAAAAAAAAAAAAAAAAAAATCACTTAATAGGGACTTCCCTGGCAGTCCAGTGGTTAAGACTCCACGCTTCCACCGCAGGGGTGTGGGTTCAATCCCTGGTTGGGGAACTAAGATCCTGCGTGCTGCATGGTGCGGCCAAAAAATTTAAAAAATTTAAAGAGAGGAATGATGGGAGAAAAAGATAATATTTTAAAAGATCAGTTAATAGTATTCATAGTAAAAATAAGTTTGCTAGAGTACTGACAGTATGTGAGGATCGTCGTGGAAGTGGCATGGGGTGGGACCAAGGCTGTGGTGGCAAAAGTAAAAAGTTGGCCTGGACCTGGTTGGTGGATGAGCGTGAGAGTACTGAGATCATGGGAAACATCGTCAAATGTAAAAGTTGGGGAGAAAATAATTGAGTGTGGGTTTAGAAAACAAGATAGTTTGAAAAGGAATTTAGTTATATGCCAAAGGGAATGGAGAGTTGGAACATAATTGCCCTAGATTATACTTTACAGTGTGATCCTGTAGGCAAGCTGCATAAAATATAGTTTCTGTGTGAGGATAAGCCTGTATCATTTTCATGGATTTTTGATAGAATACCAACATTTAAAAGTAACAGGGCTGTGCTTCTATCAAGAAGTAATTCTCCTCATAATCATTTTTCATTTTAATGTGCTGTACAGCGGCTTGCTCATCACTCTTTTTTTCTGTCTCATGATGACCCTAAGTCTATTTTTCCAAAAGACAACCACTGACAACCCCAAAGCCACTGTTCTGAGTTCTGACTCCTATGAGTGTTTCAGGTAATACTGTTCTTGGTACCCATGTCATCTTTCTTATCCTTCCATTTGCTTTCTTGGCTGCCAAACGGCTCCCATTTATCTGTCTCCTTTTTCTTCTGTCCAGACATTCTGAGTGGTAATTTTTCATCCTGTCTGTTTCCTTATTCCAGTGATCCATTCATTTTCTTCAGGCTCCCTTTCCTTCCTCCTCCACACCCCCTCCCTGACAGCACTTTCGCTAGTGACGTTTTGAAGCATTTCAAGGGTTGGCAGCTGAAGATGGTGATGGAGCTGGAATGAGAAGAGTTTATTGAACAGCAATCCCAGGCTTTCACATTAGAGTTCGTGGCGGTCAGTGATGGAAAATCAACTCAACTTAGCTTAAGGAAAAGGGAATTTATTGGTTCACATATCAGAAGAGGAAAAGTAGGGTGGGAGGAATTACCGTAGGAACCTGGACTTCACAAACTAGAATCAGAATTCGGTGCCACTAGGTCACTGACTCCCTTTTCTCCACTTTTTTTCCCTTTTTTTTTTTTTTTTTTTTTTTGATGTTTCTTTCTGCAGACAGGTTTCCCCTGTGTGCTGGGAAATATGGCTACTGACTTTTAGCTCCAGATTCATATCCTCCAGCAGACAAAGGGCTTCCTTTGTCTCCTGCCCACCCCCTCCAAACCCAGATCCATATATCATTCCCAGGGAGGGCATCTGAGTGATTCTGGTTAGTCATGTGTCATTAGGGGGTGGGGTGGAAGGGACTAGGATATGGCACTCACAACCCCACCAGAACCATCAACAGGCAGAAGAGTGGCTCTTGAAAGGATGCTAGGATGATAAAAACAGTGTATAAGCACTGCAGAATTAAAAAAAAAAATTTTTTTTCCTGCATAATTACACAAGGACGAAATCTCTTCCTCTGTAGTTACCCTTACAATTCAAAAATTAACTTTGAAGAGAAGAATTATACTATTATAGTACAGGGGGGCCCAGCTACAAGTTTGTTCATTTGTTTTTTTTTCCCTAAAACAACACCATATTAGATTTTTTTTTTTTCAAGTCTGATATAATCTCTCTCTCTCAATCCACACTGGTTGAGTAGTCCTCTCCCACACTGACTCTGGGCTTGGCGGTTTGACTTGTTTTGGCCGGTGGGACAATAATACACATGATATAAAACAGAAGCTTGAAACGTGGGCATTGGGGCATGCCCTCACCTGCTGCTCTTGAGAACCCTGTTAAGCCTGGGTTAGCCAGCTAGACTATGAATAGCACATGGCCTAGTTATACCCATCATTCTACCAACAGACAACCAAATACTAGACATGGACCACCAGCTCACCGCAAAAACATGAGTGAGCAAAGATGACGCCACATGGAGTAGCAGTGAGCCATCCTAACTGAATCAAGCCCAAATTTCTGAGGAAGGTGAGGGAGCGAACCATGTGGACATCTAAGGGAAGACCATTCCAGACAAAGGAAGTTACCAGTATAATAATCCTGAAGTATGATGGGCCTAGCTTGTTCCAGGCATAGCAAGGAAGCCAGTGACTGGAGTGCAAGGAGCAAGGGGAAAGGAAGTAAAAGGAAGTAGGAAATGTGATCAAAGAGGTAATGGAGGAGGGCGAATTTGCCCCGGGGCCAAAGCCGTTGTAATGACTGGTGTTTACTCTGAGTGAGACGGGAAGCCTTTGGAAGGTAGTGAACAGAGGAGTCATGTGATCTGACAAAGGTTTTAACATGATCACTCTGGCTTCTGCGTTGGGGAGAGTTTGAAGGAGGGAGTTGGCGAAAGTGAAAGGGAAACCAGTTGAGAGGCAGTG
>NW_006778543.1:3925690-3962683 GCF_000442215.2 Lipotes vexillifer | reverse complement strand
AAAGAGGTGATGGTAACTTGGATGGTAGCAATCAAGGTAGTAAAAAGTGGTTGAATTCTGGCTATATTTTGAAGACAAAGCAGCAGGATTTGTTGGAGGGTAAGAAGTAGGGTGTGTGAGAGAAAGTGAGTCAAGGAGGGACTCCAAGGTTGTGGGTTTGAGGAAATGCTAGTTCCATTGACTACGATGGTGAAGTTACAGGAGGAGCTTGTTTGTAGGTGAAGATCAGAAGCTCAACTCTGGACGTGTTAAATTTGAGATGGTCAATACATATCCCAGGGGACAGATCAAGAGGGCAGCCAGAGTTCAAGATTAAAGTCAACTGGAGGTATAGAGTTGAGTTATCAGCATGTGGATGCTATTTAAAGCCATGAGACTGGAAGAAATTACCAAGGGAATGTGCACATAGAAAAAAAACTTTCAAGGACTGAGCCTTGGGGCATTCCAACGTTAAGGATAGGGAGATGAGGAATCAACAAAGAAATCTGAGAATGAGCTTGTAGTGTGGTGAGAAAAACAAACAGCTGAGAGAGCAAATGTGAAATATCCCAGAAGCCAGGTTGGAATGTATTTCAAAGATGAACCCAGTGATCAAATGAGAGAATGCACTAATTAGGACAACAAAATCATTATTGATCATGTGATAATCATGTTTCTGAGAACAAAATGACAAATTGGATTTCTGGTTTAAGTCTTCTGTCAGTTGGATACCTCGAGTTGGACTCAGAGCAATGAATCTGCTTTGGGTCTGCTGACCAGATTGGGTAAGACTGAGGGCCAGGCCTTGAATTGTAGTAAATTCATGTGACCTTGTGAGGTGATTTGGCAATCCCTCTGCTTATATCTGCTTTTAGTGACTTTTTAGCTTTGTCATGTGCAGGGTCTGCCTGGGAATTCCGTCCTCACATCTGCCTCTAACCAGCCTGCCCTGTCAGAGCTACTCTATCAGCTGTCTTTAAGAGATGTCCCATATGGGCTGGGTCTTTCATGCATAGGTTTTTGGAGTCATTGCCACACACATGGTGAATGGTGCAATAGAAACTATGGCCCTTATCTCAGTCAGATTGGAATTTGCCTGGAAACCAGAAAATTTTGGTTCCAGTTCTAACTCAATCACTTAATTAGATCTATTATTTAAGGTAAGTTACTAAACTTCTTAGGGCCTCAGTGTACTATCAGGATAGGTTAGATTATGCAGCCGTTAATAAATTAACTTTGAAGTCTCAGTGGCTTAACACAACAAAGGCTTATCCCTTGCTCCTGGTATACGTTTATCCCAAGTTTATGAACAGGCTCTGCTCCCCTCAGTTGCTCAGGGACCAGCCTGTTGGAGCTGATGGAGATTCTACCAGCTAGGAGCTTCCGTGGCACTCCCACCCTCCTTAATCCCTGAGCTTGGGGGAAGAGAGGAAAGGGGAGAAAAGTTCATGTGGGCTTTTCACTGCCTCAGTTCTGAAGAACTGTGCTTTGTTTCTGCTTAGAGCCCGTTGGTCACAGCTAGTTACATGACCTCACCTAACTACCATCGGAGCCGTGAAATGTAGAGAAACAAATGAAATCTTCACTTTTCAAGAAGTTCTTGTGTGTGCTGACATTCTGGGCACCCATCTGCATGGCCCAAGGTTCTGGGAGTCTATGTTTGTCAAGAAGAAAGCCTCTCCCTGGCACCCTGATGGCTGTCACTGTGACCTGGGGTTGGCAAGACTGTGTAGGCATTAGAGGTCTGGTCTACTCAGCGGGGGGCCTGGGAAACATTGTTCTGGAAGCGGGCAAGGCTGATTCCTTGTTCTTCTTGCCACCCCTCTCCTGGTTGAGCACCGGAATTGCTCTGTTTTCCCATCCAGTGTACTCAGCACATTTGTCCCCCACGAAAAATTATTGTGGGGATTTAGAATCCCAAGTCAAGTATTCTTCTATATCTGACCACTTATTTAAACTCCGAAGGGCTCTCTTCTAAACTGGTAAAAGTATTACCTGAATTTTGGGCCTTTGGCTGTTTGTTCTGATCCAGCTACCTCTGCTAGGTGGGCTTTGCACCAGCCTTACAGACGCAAACCCTACCAGAGCCTTCAGCCTCCTGCCTTGGGGCTTTTTCCAGAAGGGATGGGTAGTTTAATGTCCCATGGAGCAAACCTTTGCCCACTGGGAGATGGAAGCTGGCAGATAAATTATTCTTCCTTCCTGTTAGTTTTTCTTCTTTCCTTACTTTTTAAGGCAAGATTATGAGTCTTTAAAAACCATAAGAATTCATATTCTACTCTTAAGACCAGTATCTACAGACATTGGCTTGATGAGTTACTTTATTTTCATCCTTTGCCACTGGTGATGCTGAATACAATAAAAACGATCACACCCGGCTCAGAGTCACTCACTGGGCTAGAGAGTTCTGCGATTACAGGCGAGTCCTGCAGAAGTTCATGTCAAGTAGTCAGAAGAAGAACAAGTAAGCAGGTAAATTACAGTATATTGTGATGTTTCACAAAAGAGGTATAGGGACTTCCCTGGTAGCGCAGTGGTTAAGACTCCGTGCTCCCAGTGCAGGGGGCCTGGGTTTGATCCCTGGTCGGGGAACTAGATCCCACATGCATGCCAAAACTAAGAGCCCACCTGCTGCAACTGAGGAGCCCGCCTGCTGCAACTAAGACCTGGTGCAATGAAAAAAAAAAAAAAGGTATAAATAAAATATAGTGGAAACAGAGAAGACAGGGGAAATAATTCCTTTGGGGGAATCAAAGAAGGATTTATTTCTTCGGAGAAGCTGTCCTGATTCCCTTGAACTTACCAGAAACGTAGCTCTATGAGGCCAGCAACATGTTTATCTTGTTCATGCCAGTATATACCAGGCAGCTAGAATCATGCCTTGCTCAGAGTAAAGACCTCAAATATTTGTAGCCTGAACAACAGCTAATAGATAAAGAGCAGTGACCGCAGGCCAAGCACTATGATAAGTGCTTTGTTTGCATTATATTATTTAATCCTCATGGGATCCTTATGAGCTTTTGCAGTAGAGAAGCAAGACGTGGAGAAGTTAAGGTGGTCCCCATGGTTTCTAGTTAGAGACAGAGCTGTTATTCAACCCACCTTCTGCTTATTCCAATCCCATGCCCTCAGCTAGGCCAAACTCAATAAAGAGAATCTATCAATTTTTTAAAAATTTTACTGGTGTATAGTTGATTTACAATGTATTAATTTCAGGTGTACAGTAAAGTGATTCAGTTATACATATACATATATTCATTCTTTTTCAGATTCTTTTTCCATATAGGCTATTACAGAATACTGAGTAGAGTTCTCTGTGCTATATAGTAGGTCCTTGTTGGTTATCTATTTTATGTATAGTAGTGTGTATATGTCAATCCCAAACTCCTAATTTATCCTCCTTCCCACTATGTTTCCCCTTTGGTAACCATAAGTTTATTTTTGAAATCTGTCAGTCTGTTTCTGTTATGTAATTAAATTCATTTGTATCATTTAAAAAAAATAGATTCCACATATGAGTGATATCATATGATATTTGTCTTTCTCTGACTTCACTAAGTATACCTATCGATGTTTTGATGATTGCCGTTGACATGATTATTATCCATCCACTGGCTCTCTTACTCATTCACCTAGCATGTAGGAGACTGCCAGCAGCTGGGATAATTAGAGTGGGACTTGAGAACCCCTTTGACCAGATGCCCTCTGGAAATAACACTGTTATCAGTTTGCTCAACTTGGGGAGCTTCATTCCATCTTTGAAATGTATGGGAATTTCCCACTGAGCAGCTGTTGGCCAACTGAGAGCTAATTAGTCCTAGAGCATAAATAATAAGTGATCACAGAGGGTTCCTCCTCCCTCGAGTTGGGGCTCCAGATGCTGGCCAAGTGTTCCAAACGGCAACTCTGAGGATAAGGCTAAATTGTGGTATCTAAAAATGTCATCTGGGAATTGCCTGCCTCAGAACTACAGGAATGCTTGTTAAAAATGCAGATACCTGGGCCAAATTTCAAGCCTGCAGATTCAGTCTCCCACGTGACTCCTTCATTCGTAACATCTGAGAATCACTGCATCGTTTGGCTTTGGGAAATTTGACAGGATGAGACTTTTGTCCCTAGGTTTAATTTTTTTCTAGCCCTGCTTCTAAGAAGAGGTTTCCGTTAGGTTATGTGCTCATATAATGGTTACACAGTGGTTATCACACAAGGTAGTAGCAGGCCATAAGCTGAAGCATAAAGTCAAGTAAGAATTCTCCCTCTGGGCCTAGAGAATCGAATAAAGGCCTTGGGAAAAATGAAGACAGTGTACTTTAAAGAAGAAGCAGCCAACCTGTGGTCTTTGAAGCTGTGACAGAGAAAAGAGCTCTGGAAGCGTTGCTTTAGTGGCTCAAAATTGCTTTCCTTACAGCCTTCACACTCAGCTCAACAGAAGCCACAAACCTGAGGGTAATGGGCTGGGTCTGCGTGAGGTTGAAAACAACTTTGGATAATCCATCACATTTAAAAATCAGGAGTGGGGGCTTCCCTGGTGGCGCAGTGGTTGAGAGTCCGCCTGCCGATGCAGGGGACACAGGTTCGTGCCCCGGTCCGGGAAGATCCCACATGCCGCGGAGCGGCTGGGCCCGTGAGCCATGGCCGCTGAGCCTGCGCGTCCGGAGCCTGTGCTCCGCAACGGGAGAGGCCACAACAGTGAGAGAGGCCTGCATACCGCAAAAAAAAAATCAGGAGTATTCACATAAGAATCTGGATTCCTGGCCTCTCTTGATAAACCCCTAAACGTGGCAATGCTGGGTCTTTTCTGAACCAGCAGTTTGTGAGACTTTAGCAGACACCGCCCACCCCTCCCACCTCTGTTTATCCAACACCGGGCCACTTCACTCATTTCCATTACCTGCAGAGGCGCTTATAAGCATTTGCCCTCCTGACAGAAGCACAGCTGGGAGAGAAGCAGGAGGAATACTGAACAGGAAGCAGATGCTTCTGGAAGGAAGCATGTTCTTGATATAAGAGCCTCCCTGTCCTGCCACCATTTTAAATTCCTATGTTGATTTACTAGTTGACAATAACGTAAGAATGTTTAGAGGAAACAGCATGCAAGCAAAATTATAAGGCAGGAACAGAGTGATATCACTTATATGTGGAATCTAAAAAAAGAGTACAAATGAACTTATCTACAAAACAGAAATAGAGTAACAGATGTAGAAAACAAACTTACAGTTACCAGGGGGGAAAGGGAAGGGGAGGGATAAATTGGGAGATTGGGATTGACATATACATACTACTATATATAAAATAGATAACTTTAATAAGAACCTGCTGTATAGCACAGGGAACTCAATACTCTGCAATGGCCTATATGGGAAAAGAATCTAAAAAAGAGTAGATATGTGTATATGTGTAACTGATTCACTTTGCTGTACACCTGAAACTAACACAACATTGTAAATCAACTATACTCCAGTAAAATTTTTTTAAAAGATAATGTAAAAAAAAGAAGGTAGTCAAAATAAGTGGCTCCAGATACCTACTAATGCCCCAGGGCCCCCAACTCCACCTGGGAGGTCATGTCCAGGGATTGCTTCCTATTTTTATGGAACAGAGCTATTTGTCTGTGTATGCCCTTAGCCTCCAGGGTTTACAAGCGATAAATTCTTAAATTACTTTTATAGGAGAAACTTAGAGACTTGTAGAAATTAATTGCTTTTTGTGATAATGTGTATATAGTGACAAAAGAAAGAAATGCTTGGATGGATGTAGCTACATACTTCCTGATACTTTCTAGGTATCCAGCCTGGCTGGATGCCTGTTGCATTCATAGAGTATTTCATTTGATCCTCACAAACCCCACAAGGTAGATCTTGCTACCCAACCTTATGGATGAGGAAACTGAGGTTCAGAGAAGGGAAGAGGT
This sequence comes from Lipotes vexillifer, assembly GCF_000442215.2. NCBI lineage: Eukaryota > Metazoa > Chordata > Mammalia > Artiodactyla > Lipotidae > Lipotes > Lipotes vexillifer. The sequence continues at coordinate 3,956,793 of NW_006778543.1, read as the reverse complement.
TTGCCCAAGGCACACTAGTGGTAAGCGACAGAGCTGGGCTTTAAATCCAGCTGTGCCTGATTGTGAAATTAGCAATTTTCCTACCGGGGGGTCTCATGTGATATTTTCTCATTTTTTACATGGTTTCAAGAGACATGTTATGACAGGAGACATATATAATGGTACTTATTGGATTGTATTATACTAACCAGTAGGTCATGCCACCTTAGAAATTTAACAGCATTTTTCTAAATGGTGTGGATGTTTACCTCCCTTTGGGTTAGGACTGTCACAGGTGACACCTTCTGACTTCTAAAAAATTGTGATTAGTTTTCAATTATTTAACACTATATAGTTTAATTTTTTTGGAGAAAGATCCTTAAAAGAATGTATATTAAAGCCTGCAATTTCTTTAGAAGAAAGAGGGAAAGTTTTGCCAATTAACTATAGCAATCATTCATTCATTTCACTTCATTCATTTTTAGTTTTATTTTCCCCTAGCTTTATTGAGATAATATTGACATATAACATTGTATAATTTAAAGTGCACAGCACGTTGACTTGATACACTTATCTATTATGCAATTATTACCACCACAGTGTTAGCTAACACCTCCATCTCTTCACATAATTACCATTTCATTTTTGTGGGGAGGACATTTAATATCTACACTCTCAGCAACTTTCAAGAATATAATAAAATATTATTAACAATAATCACCATAGTATACATTAGATTCCCAGATTGATCTCATAACTGAAAGTTTATACTCTGACCGACATCTCCCCTTTTCCCCCACCTCTCAGCCCCTGGTCCTACCAGCCTACTCTCTGCTTCTGTGAGTTCAGCTCTTTTAGATTCCACAGGTAAGTGATCTCATACAGTATTTGTCTTTCTCTGACTTATATCACTTAGTATAATGCCCTCAAGGTCCATCCATGTTATGGCAAACAGCAGGATTTCCTCCTTCTCATGACTGCATAATATTCCACTGTGTGTGTTGTGTATTTACCACATTTTCTTTACCTATTTATTTGTTGACAAGCACTTAAGTTGTTTTCATCTCTTGGCTTATTCTTTGATGATAGCCATTCTAGCTGGTGTGAGGTGATATCTCGTTGTGGTTTTGATTTACATTTCCCTGATAGTTACAGATGCTGAACACCTTTTTATGTACCTTTGGCCATTTGTATGTCTTTTTTGAAAAAAATGTCTACTCAGTTCCTCTGTCCTTTTCACACAAAAAAATTTTTTTTGCCCTTGAGTTGTATCAGTGCTTTGTATAATTTGCATATTAACCTCTTATCAAATAGATGATTTACAAATATTTTCTCCCATTCTGTAGGTTGCCTTTTCATTTTTTTGATGGTTTCCTTTGTGCAGAAGGTTTTTTCTTTGATGTAGTCTCACTTACTTATTTTTGCTTTTGGTGTCAAATCCAAAAAATCATTTCCAAGACCAATGTCGAGGAGTTTACACTCTATGTTTTCTTTTAGGAGTTTCACAGTTTGAGGTCTTACATTCAAGTCTTTAATCCATTTTGAGTTAATTTTTGTGTATGGTATAAGATAGGGGTCCATTTTCATTCTGTGGCAGGTGCTACCCAGTTATCCCAATGCCATCTATTGAGACTATCCTTTCCCTATTGAGTATTCTTGGCGCCTTTGTTGTAAATCAAATGACTGTATATGAGTGGGTTTATCTCTGATCTCCCTATTCTAGTTCATTGATCTGTGCGTCTGTTTTCATGCCAGTCCTGTGCTGTTTTAATTACTAGAGCTCTGTAATATAGTTTGAAATCAGGAAGTGTGATGCCTCCAGCTTTGCTCTTTCTCAAAACTGCTTTGGCTATTCAGGGTCTTTTGTCATTCCATACAGATTTTAGGATTGTTTTATTTCTGTTGGAATTTTGATAAGGATTACATTGAATCTGTATTTTGCATTGGGTAGTATGGATATTTAACAATATTAATTCTTCTAATTCATAAGCTCAGAGTATCTTTCCATTTTTCATGTCCTCTTCAATTTCTTTCATCAGTATTGTATAGTTTTCAATGTATAGGTCTTTCACCTCCTTGGTAAAATTTATTCCTAGGTATTTTATTCTTTTTGATGCAATTGTAAATCAGGTTGTTTTCTTAATTTCTCATTCCAATAGTTCACTGTCAGTGTGTTGAATCACAGCTGATTTTGCATCCTGCAACTTTACTAAATTTGTTTATTCTAACAGTTTTTTGGGGGGAGAATCTTTAGGGTTTTCTATATATAATATGTCTTCTGTAAATAGGTAACACTTCTTATTTTCTGATTTGGATGCCTTTTCTTTCTTTTTCTTGCCTAAATGCCCTGGGTAGGACTTCTAGTACTATTTTTAATAAAAGTTTAAAGAGGGCTTCCCTGGTGGCACAGTGGTTAAGAATCCGCCTGCCAATGTGGGGGACACGGGTTCAAGCCCTGGTCCGGGAAGATCCCACATGCTGCGGAGCAACTAAGCCCATGTGCCACAACTACTGAGCCTGCGCACTGCAACTACTGAAGCCCGCGCGCCTAGAGCCTGTGCTCTGCAACAGGAGAAGCCACCACAATGAGAAGCCCGCACAAGGAAGAGTAGCCCCCATTAGCCACAACTAGAGAAAGCCCATGCACAGCAACGAAGACCCAATGCAGCCAAAAATAAAATAAAAATAATTTTTTTTTTAAAAAAGAGGGCTTCTCTGGTGGCGCAGCGGTTAAGAATCCGCCTGCCAATGCAGGGGGCACGGGTTCGAGACCCGGTCCGGGAAGATCCCACATGCTGCGGAGCAACTAAGCCCATGTGCCACAACTACTGAAGCCCATGTGCCTAGAGCCCGTGCTCTGCAACAAGAGAGGCCACTGAAATGAGAAGCCTGGCCATCGCAACCAAGAGTAGCCCCTGCTCACTGCAACTAGAGAAAGTCTGCGCATGGTAATGAAGACCCAATGCAGGAAGGAAGGAAGGAAGTAGGGAGGGAGGGAGGAAGGAAGGAAGGAAAAAGGAGGGAAGGAAAGAAGGTAAAAGGAAGGAAGGGAAGTAAGTAAAGGAAGGAAGGGAAGTAAGTAAAGGAAGGAAGTGAAGTAAGTAAAGTAAGTTAAGTAAGCAAAGTAAGTAAGCAAAGTAAGTTAAGTAAGTAAGTAATTAAAGTAAGGGCATTCTTGCCTTGTTCCTGATCTTAGAGAAAAAAGTTTTCAGCCTTTCACCATTTAGTATGATGTTAGCTGTGGGCTTGTCATATATGGCCTTTATTATGTTGAGGTACATTCCCTCTATACCCATTTTGTTGAGAGTTTTTATAGTGAAAGATGTTGAATTTTGTCAAATGCGTTCTCTGCATCTATTGATTTTTATCCTTTTGTTAGTGAAGTGTATCACATTAATTGATTTGCAGATGTGGATCCATCCTTCCGTCCCTGGAATAAATCTCACTTGATTATGGCCTATGATCCTTTTAATATGCTGCTGTAATCAGCTTGCTACTATTTTGTTGAGGATTTTTGTGTTTATGTTCCTCAGGGTTATTGGTCTATAGTTTTCTTATAGTATCCTTGTCTGTTTTTGGTATCAGGGTAATGCTGGCCTGGTAAGATGAATTTGCACGTGTTCCCTCCTCTCCTATTTTTTGGAAAGGTTGAGAAAGATTGGTTTTAATTCCTCTTCAAATGTTTGGTGGAATTCACCAGTGAATCTATTTGCTCCTGGGCATTTTTTTGTTATTGGATGGTTTTTGATTACTGACTCAATCTCACCACTCATGATTTTTCTGTTCAGACTTTCTATTTACTCATAATTCAGTCTTGGTGGGTTGTAGAAATTTATCCACTATTCTAAGTTGGCATGTATTTATTATTCATAATATTCTCTTATAATACTTTGTATTTCTGTGTTATCAATTGTAATATCTCCCCTTTCATTTCTAATATTATTTCTGATAAGTTCTTTATTAGTTAGACTACCTAAAGGTTTGTCTATTTTATTTATCTTTTCAAAAAAACAGCTCTTAGGTTCATTGATTTTTTTCCTAATGTCTTCTTTAGTTTCTATTTCATTGATTTCCACTTGAATTTGTTATTGCCTTCCTTCTACTAACCTTAGATTTAGTTTTTTCTTTTTTATAGTTTCTTAATGTGTAAAGTTAGGTTGGCTATTTGAGATCTTTCTTTTTTCTTTTTTTTTAAAATTAATTAATTTATTTGTTTTTACTTTTAGCTGTGTTGGGTCTTTGTTGCTGTGTGCAGGCTTTCTCTAGTTGCAGCGAGTGAGGGCTACTCTTTGTTGCAGTGTGCAGGCTTTGCATTGTCGTGGCTTCTCTTGGTGAAGAGCATGGGCTCTAGGCATGTGGGCTTCAGTAGTTGTGGCACATGGGCTCAGTAGTTGTGGCACATGGGCTCAGTAGTTGTGGCACATGGGCTCAGTAGTTGTGGCGCACAGGCTTAGTTGCTCCGCAGCATGTGGGATCTTCCTGGGCCAGGGATCGAACCCGTGTCCCCTGCATTGGCAGGCAGATTCTTAACCACTGTGCCACCAGGGAAGCCCTTTCTTTTTTCTTTATGTAAGTGTTTACTGCTGTAAAATTCCCTCTTATAACTGCTTCTGCTGCATCCTGCAAGTTTTGGTATGTTGTATTTCCAATTTTTATTTGCCTCAAGGTATTTTTGATTTCTCTTTCAATTTCTTTTTCAACCCATTGATTGCTTAGGAGCATTTTGTTTTATCTCCACGTATTTGTGCATATTGTAGTCTTCCTCTTGTAGTGGATTTCTAGTTTCATGCCACTGTGGTCAGAAAAAGATGATTGATAAGATTTCAGTCTTCTTAAATTTATTGACTTGTTTAATGGCCTAATATATAGCTATCCTTGAAGAATGTTCCATGTGTATTTGAGAAGAATGTGTATTCTGCTGCTTTTGGATGGAATGTTCTGTAAATGTCCAAGTCCATCTGGTCTAATGTATAGCTTAAGTCCAATGTTTCATTTTTGAATTTTGGTCTAGATGATCTATCCAATGTTGAATGTGGGGTACTAAAGCTCCCTACTATTACTGTCTCTTTCTCCCTTCAGAGATGTTTATATTTGCTATATAGCAATATATATATTTGGGTGCTTTGATGTTGGGTGTATGGGTATTTATGATTGCTATATCTTCTTGATGAATCGAGCCCCTTTATCCTTACATATTGACCTTCTTTGTCTCTTATTAATGTTTTTGGCTTAAAGTCTATTGTGTTTGATACAAGTAAAGCTACCTCCACATACTTTTTGTTTCCACTGGCAAGGAATATATTTTTCCATCCCTTCACTCTGAGCCTATGTGTGTCCTTAAACCTGAAGTGAGTCTCTTGTGGGCAGCATATAGTTGGGTCTTGATTTTGTTCCATCCAGCCATTCTGGGCCTTTTCATTGGTGAATTCAACCCACACATATTTAGAGTTATTACTGATATGTAAGGACTTAACTAATGCAATATTATTACTATTTCTCTGTTTGTTTTATATTTCCATTGTTTATTTTTAACCTCTGTTTCTGGCTACCTTTGTAAATCGGTGATTTTTTATGATAGTATATTCTGTTTCCCCTTTCTTTATCTTTTGTGCTTGTACTATAGGTTTTTGCCTTGTGGTTATTATGATGCTTACATAAGACATCTGATAGATAAAACAGTCTATTTTAAGCTGATAGCAACTTCAATTTTCTACAAGAGCTTCCCCCTTTTACTTTCCCTCTTTTAAGATTTTGATGCATTATTTACTTTTTATATTGTGTATTCATTAACAAATTATAGTAGCTATAATTATTTTAATACTCTTTTCTTTTGATGTTTATACTGTAGTTAAGTGGTTAACACACCATCCTACTACAGAATTAGTTTTTTAAGTTTGACTGAATATTTACTTTTACCCGTATGCTGTATACTTTTGTATGCTTTCATGTTACTAATTGGCATCTTTAAATTTCAGCTTGAAAAAACCCCTTTTAGCATGTCTTGCAAAGCAGGTCTAGTGGTGATGAACTCCTTCAGATTTTGTTTTACTGCTCTAGGAAAATCTTTATGTCTCCTTCATATCTGAAGGATAAATTTGCTGGATGGAATATTTTGGGCTGGCAATTTTTTTCTTTCAACGCTTTGAATATATCATTGCTTCTCTCCTGACCTAGAGTTTTAGCTGAGAAATCTGCTGAGAGCAGGCCTAATAGGACTTTCTTTTTAGGTTACTATCTTTTTTTTTTTTTCCTTGGCTGTTAGGATTATCTCTTTATTTTTGATTTTTTTTTTTTTTTGCGTTACGCGGGCCTCTCACTGCTGTGGCCTCTCCCATTGTGGAGCACAGGCCCCGGATGCGCAGGCTCAGCGGCCATGGCTCACGGGGCCAGCTGCTCCACGGCATGTGGGATCTTCCCGGACCGGGGCACGAACCCGCGTCCCCTGCATCGGCAGGCGGACACTCAACCACTGCGCCACCAGGGAAGCCCTATTTTTGATTTTTGACAGCTTCCTTATAATGTGTCTTGGATAAGGTTTTATTTGCACTGAGATAATAGGGTTATATTAGCTTTGTGAACTTGGATGTATAATTCTCTCCCCAGGTTTGGAAAGTTCTCAGCTATTATTTCTTTATTTTAAATTGAAGTATAATTGACATATATCATTGTATTAGTTTCAGGTGTACAACATAATGATTTGATATTTGTATATATTGCAAAATGATCACCACAAGTTAACATCTGTCACCATATGCAGTTACAAATATTTTTCTTGTGATGAGAACTTTTAAGATGTACTCTCAGCAACTTTCAGTTATGCGATACAGTATTAACAACTATAGTCACCGTGCTGTACGTTACATCCCCACGACTTATTTATTTTATAACTCAAAGTTTGTACATTTTGACCTCCTTCACCCATTTTACCAACCCCTCGCCCCCCACCTACCTCTGGCAACCACTAATCTGTTCCCTATATCTGTGAATTTGGGAGTTTTTGTTTGCTTATCTGTTTAGATTCCACATATAAGTGATGTCACATGGTATTTGATTTTCTCTGACTTATTTAGCGTAACGTCCTCAAGTTCCATCCTTGTTTTTGCAAATGGAGAGTTTTCATGTCATTTCTTTTTTTACGGCAGAATAATATTCCATATTGTGTGTTTGTGTATAAAATATACATATACACACCATATCTTCTTTATTCATCCATCATAGACACTTAGGTTGTTTCCATATGTTGGCTATTGTAAATAATGCTGCAGTGAATCTGGACGTGTGTGTATCTTCTTGAGTTAATGTTTTTGATTTCTTCACATAAATAAATACCCAGAGGCAGACTTGCTGGATCATATGGAAACCCTATTTTTAATTTTCTTAGGAACCTCCATACTGTTTTTCATAGTGGCTGCACCAATTCACATTCTCACTAACAGTGTACAAAGTATTCCCTTTTCTCCACATCTTTGCCAACATTTGTTATTTCTTGTCTTTTTGATAATAGCCATTCTGACAGGTGTGAGGTGGTACCTCATTGTGGTTTTGATTTTCATTCCCCTGATCATTAGTGATGATGAGCATCTTTTCATGTACCTGTTGGCCATCTGTATTTCTATTTTGGAAAAATGTCTATTCAGACACTCTGCCCAGTTTTAAATTAGATTGTTTGTTTTGATATCGAGTTGTATGATTTCTTCATGTTTCAGATATTAATCCCTTATCAGATATATAATTTGCAAATATTTTCTCCCATTCTTTTTGTTTTCATTTTGTTGATGGTTTCCTTTGCTGTGCAGAAAGAAGCCTTTTCATTTGATGTAGTCCTCCTTGTTAGTATTGCTTGTTGCCTTTGCTTTTAAGGTCAGCTCTAAAAAATCTTAGCCAAGACTGATGTCAAGGAGCTTATCACCTATGTTTTCTTCCAGGAGTTTTATGGTTTCAGGTCTTACACTCAAATTTTAATTGATTTATATTTAATTTTCGTGTAATTTCCAGCTTCATTCTTTTGCATGTGGTTGTTGTTTTCCCAATACCATTTTTGAAGATACTGTCCTTTCCCAATTGTATATTCTTGGCTCCTTTGTCATAAGTAAATTGGCCATATATGCATGGGTTTAATTTTGGGCTCTCTATCCTGTCCCATTGATCTATGTGTCTGTTGTTATGACAATACCATACTGCTTTGATTACTATAGCTTTGTAATACAGTTTGAAATCACAGAGTGTGATGTCTCCAGCTTTATTCTTTATCAAGATTGCTTTGGCTATTCAGGGTTTTTGTGGTTCCATGCAAATTTTAGGATTGTTTGTTCTATTTCTATTAAAAAAAAAAAAAGGCAGCAGAATTTTGATTGGGATTGCATTGAATCTGTAGATTGCTTTGGGTAGTATGGACATTTTAACAGTATTAATTATTCCAATCCATGAGCATGAAATATCTTTCCATTTATTTATGCAAGCGGGGTATTAAAGTCCCTATTTTATTGTTTTGCTGTCTATTTCTCCTTTTAGTTCAATTAATTTGTCTTATATATTTAGGTACTCCTATCTTGGGTGCATAAATATTTACAAATGTTTTGTCTTCTTCTTGGATTGACCTCTATCATTATGTAATGTCCTTTTTGTCTCTTAAGTGTTTATTTTAAAGTCTATTTTGTCTGATATAAGTACAGCTATCTCAGCTTTCTTCTGGTTTCCATTTACATGGAATATCTTTTCCCATCCCTTTACTTTTAGTCTGTGTGTGTGTCCTTATATCTGGGGTCTCCTATAGGCACTGTAGAGATAGGGTGGCTGAATGGATTTTTTAAAAAAAGAGACCTATTTCTTTTTACTGGAGAATTTAGTCCATTTACATTTGAAGAAATTATTGATATGTGTGTGTTTATTGTGTGGTAATTGTTTTCTGACTGTTTTGTAGTTCCTCTGTTCCTTTCTTTTTCTCTTGTTCTCTTCCTTTGTGGTTTGACTTTCTTTAGTAGTATGCTTCAGTTCCTTTCTCTTTATCTTTTGTGTATATGCTATAGACTTTTGCTTTGTGGTTACCATGAGCCTTACATATAACACCTTATATCTAGCAGTCTATTTTAATTTGATAACAAGTTTGAGTGCATTCTAAAGCTCTACATTTTTATTCTCTCCCCCACCTCCAAATTTTATATTTTTGATGTCACATTTTACACCTTTTTATCTTTTGTATCCCTTAATTATTGTAGTTATAATTGTTTGTTACTAAAACTTTTGTCTTTTAACCTTCACTACTAGGTTAGGAAATTTTTCAGCCATTACTTCTCCAAATACATTTTCTGTCACTTTTTCTTTCTCTTCCCTTCTGAGACCTCTATAATACAAACATTGGTCTGCTTGATGTTGTCCCATAAGTCCCTTAAACTACCTTCATTTTTTTTTTCCTGCTCTGATTGTGTGTTTTTGTGCTTCATATAGTCTGCTGTTAATGTACTATAGTCTAGTACATTTTTTCCCAGTTCAGTTATTGTATTCTTCATTAATATGACTTATGTTTGGTCCTTTTTTTTTTTTTTTTTTTTTTTTTGTTACACGGGCCTCTCACTGTTGTGGCCTCTCCCATTGCAGAGCACAGGCTCCGGACGCACAGGCTCAGTGGCCATGGCTCACGGGCCCAGCCACTCCGCGGCATGTGGGATCTTCCCGGACCGGGGCACGAACCCGCGTTCCCTGCATCGGCAGCATTGGCAGGCGGACTCTCAACCACTGCGCCACCAGGGAAGCTCTTTGGTACTTTTTTATACAGCATTTTCTGTCTTTTTTTTTCTGAAGTTCTCACTGGGTTCATCCATCCTTCTCCTGAGTTCAGTGAGCACCTTTATGACCATAACTTTAAACTCTTTATCAGATAAATCACTTATTTTCGTCTCATTAAGGATATTTTCCTGAGATTTTATCTTGTTCTTTCATTTGGAACATAGTTCTCTTTTTCTTCATTTTCCTTGACTTTCTGTGTTGGTTTCTGTGCATTAGGTAAAAGAGTCACCTCTCCCAGTCTTGAAGGAGTGGCCTCATGTAGGACAGGAACCTTATCGTTTAACCCTGTCTAGCTCTTTGTTGTCTTTCAAACTTTTGTGATTGTCCAAGAAGATTTACTTTTAGTGGCTCCCAGTAGTTGAGAGTGTGCCAAGACCTGTGAGTGTCCCAAAGAGGAGAATCTCAGTCAGCAACTGGATTTAGGCTGACTGGAAGCCAGAAACTCAGGCAGCAGCTTTTAAAGTATTCAAATGTATACAGTCCAGTGGGACCAAGTTAGGGAAGTTTTCAGCCATGACTTCTTTGAACAAGCTTTCTGCCGTTCTCTCTCTCTCTCTCTTCTTTTTTTGGGACCCCTATAATATGTATATTGATCCACTTAATGATTTCCCATAAGTCCCTCACACTATTGTCTCTCTTTCTCTTTCTGTTCCCCAGCCCGGGTGAATTCTACTCCCTGGATTTGAGTTTGCGGATTCTTCCTTCTGCTTGACTAGTCTGCTGTTGAACCCCTCTATTGAATTTTTCAGTACGGTTATTGTATTTGTACACTCTGTGATTTCTATGTGGTACTTTAAAATATTTTTTCTCTTTATGGAAATTCTCACTTTGTTCATGCAATGTTTTCCTGACTTCAGTGAACATCTATATATTATTTTGAAATGTCTATTGGGTAAAAATCACTTATATCTGTTTCATTAAGATCTGTTTCTGGATATTTGTCTTGTTCTTTTGTTTCTAAGGTATTTCTCTGTTTCTTCATTTTCTTTGACTGTGTTGGTTTCTGTGCTTAGACAAAACAGTCACCTCTCCCAGTCTTGACAAAGTGGTCTTGTGTAAGAGATGAGCCTCAGCAGTAAGCCTAGCCCATGCTCCTAATTGTTTCTCAAGCCTTTGTGATTGTCCAAGCTGCTTTCTTTGTTCTTACTGGCTCTCAGTAGTTGAGGGTGTACCCAGATATGACAATGTCCCAAAGGGGAGGACTGCAATCAGCACATAGATACAGGCTGGTTGGAAGCTGGACCTTTAGGCAGCAGCTGGTTAAAGTATTTAGACCTTCCAGGTGGGCGTTTTGCCTGCTCCCTCTGATTTGGGCCTGGGTCTATGGCAGTGGGGTGTGTGTGTGCGCGTGTGCGTGCTCCTGAGTCTAAGAACTCCTTTGTTGTTTGTTACAGTCCTATGGGACTTGTGAATGTCAACTTGTGAACCCTGTTGGCTATCAGAGTCAGGTGATCCAGGGGTCTTTCCCTCAGGCAGCAGCCGTAAAAGCTGGGGCATAAGACACTTGTAAAAGCTCCTTTCAGGGATATACTGGTGACTTGAAGCAAGCTAGAGGGAGAGAGCAGGGGAGGCGTCTGCTGGTTTTCCTAGTCTGAGAAGGATTGCAGTCAGCCCCTGTAAGTGTGCTCAATTAGAAACCTGACTCTTAGGAATCAGCTTTTTTTTTTTTTTTTTTTTTTCTCCTGACTTTTTCACGATAAAAGCTCTTCCTCTGGTTCTTTTATAATTTGATGTAGCTGATCCTTTTCAGGCCTGTCCTGGGTTTGGCTTTGCTTTTGGAAAGCCTGCTCATTTTGAGTGACCAGAAACTGGTCATTTTGACTACCCTAAGCTGACATGCTGGATTCAGGAAGGAAGGAATGTGAGGCTCAGAACCAGTGCCCGTGTCCCCTGCATCGGCAGGCGGACTCTCAACCACTGCGCCACCAGGGAAGCCCAGGAATCAGCTTTTAAAGTACACAAATAAGATCCTTTCTTTGCTCCCGTTGCATTGAACGGAGGATAGGTGTGGCGAGTGCTCGCACACCTGTTAAAAACGCTTGCTAGTCTTGTGGGTCTCCCGGATGCAAGCCCCACTGGGTTTTAGAATTAGGTATTTTGGGGGCCTGTCCCTTGGGTGGGGTCTTAAAAGTTGTGGTGGTGAATGTGGGGTCCAAGTCCTCCACTCTTCAGGGAGAAGCTGGAATTGGAGTTCTCTCCTGATTATATATTGCTGTGCTGGGGGTGAGGTTTATGTCAAGCATGTCTCAGCCCTTCCTACCCACTTCGATGTGGGTTTGTTCTGGTTTTACGCAACGCATAGGAGTCGCTTAGGGTTTCTGGATTTCTTTCAAAGGAAATTGCTCCATGTGCAGCTGTACATTTGGTATGTCCATGGGAGGAGGGGAATTCAGGAGCCTCCTATGTCACCATCTTTGCAGCCAGGATTGGTCGTGTCATAGGGCACTGAAGGCAGAAGGAAGGTAATGTGCTGAAAGGGAGGGAATGTTCAGAGAGAGACCATCTCCTAGGTTCCTTCTGGCATCTTACTCAGACTCCCTAGTGTTTACAAAGACCTTGAGTCTCTTCATAATCCTATTTTGCATCCCACTCTATCAGATTCATATCTTGAAAACTCCATTTTCTAATATGAAGCCCTTGCTTTAAACATTTTTACATTAGCCACCATTTATTGAGTGCCCACTTTTAGGGACCCTTCACAAACACTCTGCAAGTTCTGTACCAACCACCCAGACTGATGGTTGAGTAAATGGAGTCTCAAGGCAACCCTGGGCTATTTAACTGTAAATACGTCTACTTTTCACTTGACTGATTTTTCTCAAATTCTGGGACTGGTGGCAGCATGTCAGGCATTACTCCAAACCACACAGTAAATAAGATAGGCCTTGCAGGCGCACTAATGTTGACTCAAAGATTGTTGTGGGAGATCTATTACTTTATTTCCTTCCATCCATCCAGTTATTTTGTATTCAGTGGGCATTAGCAATCCAGAAAAACATTCTGCAGGAAATAGGACCCAGACATCCAATATTTTTTAAAGCTCCTCAGGTGACCGCAAAGGGCAGCAAGGTTGAGAACCTCTGCTTGTATACTATCTGGCCCAGATAGAGAATAAAGCTTCTTGGGCTTTAGGCTCCATAATCAAATTAAGATTTTGAAGCTGAGTTTCTATACCCCTGGCCCATTGCTCTACTGCACCCCCCCCCCTTTTTAAAAGTTAATTATTTTTGGCTGTGTTGGGTCTTTGTTGCTGCACGCGGGCTTTCTCTAGTTGCGGCGAGCGGGGGCGACTCTTCGTTGTGGTGCGTGTGCTTCTCATTGCAGTGGCTTCTCTTGTTGCGGGGCGTGGGCTCTAGGCACACGAGCTCAGTAGTTGTGGCACGTGGGCTCTAGAGCACAGGTTCAGTAGTTGTGGCGCACGGGCTTAGTAGCTCCACGGCACGCGGGACCTTCCCGGAGCAGGGCTTGAACCTGTGTCCCCTGCATCGGCAGGTGAACCACTGTGCCACCAGGAAAGCCCTACTGCACCCTTCTGTTAGCTCTAAGTTGAGGAAGGAAGTCAAGGGGCAGGATTCCACTCTCACATCTCTACCTAGGCTTTTTAGTCCCAAGGTGAATACTCATGGTTCTGCTATACCTGAAATAAAACCATTACCACACTGAGTTATCTTTCAAATCTTAGCAAAAGCTTTTTCTCGTTGGACTATCTGCAGGTACTTTGGCATGCTGTATTCTAGGCTCCCATGACTTCCATATTAGGCTGCAATTCTGTCTTTACCACAGGTGGTGAGCCTCAAATTAAAGCATCTTTGGGTCTGAGACTAATTGGTGTTTAGTAAATATTGGTTTTTCTATTATAAACAGTATTAAACTGTTTATGCGGAAGATACAGCAGGGCTTACTTAAACCATAAAGTCTTGACTGTCTTAAAGCTCACAGCTGGTGGCAGGACAAGTCAGATGCTTGAATGCAAAGGTGGATACATTCCAAGTTACCTACCGAAAGCCCTGGCTAAAGTAGGCTTCTCAGAAGGACCCAGAAATTGTTTAGGGCCCCAAGAACCCATAGGCATGTCATAATTTGTTATGTACTTAGCAGTTACAGGGCTGTATCTAAGCCCCAAAGATTCCTCAGCACCAGCCATTTACTGGGCTCATTTTAATCTTAATAGATTCTAATATACATTGTAAAGACTTATTTTTTACTCTAAGACCTCTTGAAAAGTTCACTTACTATTTGTATGGATAATTATTCAAGATAACGCAAAAAAGATGAAGCAGTGTTTTCTTGGGGAGTGCCACCAACTGAATACCAATGCCTCAAAATGTCCAGCTTATAACACAACTTTTATTAGAAAAGTTATACATAACATAGCATCAACTATTTTCAAGAACAATATTAAACCTGATAAGCAACAAAAACCAGACTAACAAAATGTGTAACAAGAAACTAATGACCTTTCTATAATCAAACATTCAATTATCTACAATGTCTTTATACAAAGGGAGAAAAAAAACCATGGTTTACAGGCACATCATATTGAAAATAAAGCGGCAACAGCAATTTTATACAATTACCATTCTCAAGAAACTGAATCATCAAAACAGTAATTACGAGTTCACAAATTTAAAACATCTCACATAATTTAAAATTACTGGGTATACACTGAAGTCTGAGTGATTTTTGTTTTCCACAAAAGTGCCAACACTTAAAAGCTAGAACTTTTCAGTGTGTAATTGTGCCCTAAAATGTTAAGACATGTATTGATAATCATAACAGTCACATAATTTCTGGTGCTATCTATCTGATCTGTTAATATTAAAGCCTTTATTTGGATGTGTTTTTCTTCACTTAAATTATAGGAAACCGGATACTGGATTTCTGTTGCAAAGCTATTAGAGTTCCAAACACAGGAGTGTGCAAGCACTGGAAAAAATGATCAGTACTAAAACATAATAAATATCAGAGAAGCCATTAGTTTTTACAGCACTGTCTGCTTAAAGGTTAAGTCAACCAGTTGTACGATTTCCCATCAGTCTGTCCTTTCAGTTGGCATAGCAATTTCTATTTTCATGATCTGAATACTCAAATATATCCAAACATCTTTTTAAAACTTTGATTTATAGCTCCTGGAAAGTTATAAATGCTTTTTATATTCATTCTACTCTAAAAAGTCTATTTCTGCTCATTTCAGAGCCTCACTAAAACAACAGATTTCAGGATAGTAAGATTCATTAAAAAGTTTCAAATGGAATGATTTACAAAAAATAGGGCACTTTAAACCAAGTCCTATTTTTTTGTAGCTGAAAGGGATTAGTTACAGTACAATTTCACACAACCCCATGATCCAGTGTGGAATTATACTTGAAAACTTAAGAGGACAATCTCTGCTTCGGGCACCATCCCTAAAGCACAATGGTTACGAAGAAGACTGCCAGGTGCTGGTGGGAAAAGACGATTCACACCATAGTCATTAACTGTCAGGCATTTTTTCCTGAAAAGTTCTCCTTTACAATGCAGTAATGGAGAACTAAGGTAAAAACCCTGACTGACTTTCCACTGCTACTCAACAGTATTATATGCGCCACTATTGCACAAATCTGTTCTGGACTGTATTCTTGGGGTACTTGTTTTCTCCATCAGAACACAACCACCATACAAGCAGTTTCCCTTAAAAATGAAATTGATAAATTTAAAATACCAGAAAACATGAAGAAAGGCAGGGACTTTGTACACACAAAAATCTAAATTTTCTTGAAGGGTTCTGTGTGCCCTACACATGGGGGCAATTTGTACACACTAGTGAAATGAACACTAGCTATAATGTTTCTAGCTGCTCAAATAATGTGGAACCTTGGTCCAGGTGTTGCAATAATATCACTGTATGGTTCTTCCTGTGTCAGCTCAATAGCTTGCTGCTTTTTGAGAACCAGGAAGCTGTAGAACTTTGCTGCAGCTTGCTTTCTGTTCGTGTTTCGACACAACTCAAGCAAACTGATAGATTCAGCTCCAGTTTTAGCGAGAGCTCGCTGAAATAAAAGAAAGAATTAAATGAAAATAATGTACACAATAAAGTAGCAAAAGAAAGGATACCACTTTTGGATACTGAAAAAAGTATACTGTATTTTCTGTTGGAGTAGATTTTTGAACAGTACGAGAGTGTTTCTCACATTAAAAAAGGCAAGGGGACAAAGTTAACATTTGTTGGGACATAGATGACTCATTTTTTCTAATTAATAAAATCTAATCAGTTCATCTATCAATTTTATCTAATTGATAAAATAGTAAAATCTAGCACTTACAGTTCTGAAAACTGTCAACTATCCTTTGAATCTATTTTAGGAGACCTGAGCACCTTGCCTGGTATTTCACAGACACTCAAGATATCTCCTCTGTATCTGACACATTAAGTAAGGCCCAAGGATAAATGACACTGTACAATGATTGGACAAATTTAATGATTCAACCCATTCAATCTGCTCAACCAAAAGTAAGAAAATGCACACACACAAAGGAGCTCTGTGTTTTGCAGGGCAACCACGGGCAAGTGTTCACCCGGATGCTTTCCAGGCTTACTCTTAGCCCAACGCCTCATGTATTAAAATAGTTTAAGGTGTGTGGTTTTGCAAAAAGTTTCACAAAAGGTAGACTTTCTGGTTACAGCATGTAATTTTTTTTTTTTAAGGAAACACTGCCAAAAGCCTTTGATGAAATTTTTTCTCTAAGACTTTACCTGAAGACCATGAAGCATCTGCTGAGTCCTTTTGTTCCATCTTCTTTCCTCTTGATCCTGATCGCCCCCTGAGGCATCTTCATCCTGAGTGAAAATGACCCCCACACAAAAACAAAAAACTGACAAAACTGCTACAAAATGAAGCATTTCCGTATCTCCTGAAAGCTCTAAATTGTGTGTATTTTGACTAATGGAAAAATCACTTAGCATCTAGTTCGACATCCTTCTTAAATTACAAAAGAAAATCCTCTGTACCTGCAAGCAGTTAGCTGAATATATGACTCTGTACTGGTCTATCAAGTGTGTGATCTACACAGCCTGGTCCATGGACTATCGCTGGTTGGCGAGCTATGCGTGAGTTACCGGCCCTTGCTAAGGTAAGGAAGTAAACCAACTATGTCACTAAGCGTACCGTTTATTTTAACTGAATGTATATTTATGTATTTTTTTGGTAGCATGATTTTCTGGATGATGGTGTTCCAGAAAATTCCTAATCTCACTATGGACCACTACCAAAGAGCCTGCAGACTAGCAAAGATGAGTAAGTAATACTGTCCCATACAGTGTTTTAAAAGAAATGGGCTATAATTTATAATATATATTTAACTGGAGTGGCCTCGCTGCCAGTCACCTGCCACCTACAAGACTGTCTTAAGAGTTGGCAGGGGGCAACAGCTGAGCCGCTTCCAGGCTATGCTGCAACTCTCACCACATCCAAGAGTTAATAACAGCTTAACATATATTAGGAAGTATAATTTTAAATGCTAATTGAACACTGAGGCTGAGATACTCTAGCACACAGGCTAGAAGAGCTTTGGGGCTACATTCTGACTTTAAAACAGTGTAAGGCTCATGTTAAGCACTAAATGGTTATGAAATCTATGCTAGCATAGATTACAAACACGACCAGACGGTAATGAAAATTGGAAGAAACTTTAAAATATGTGACAGAACATCAAATAGAAGAATACATATTCTAATATACAACCTTAAAGATCCAGGAAAAGAGGGAAAGAAAAAACTTGAACAGCCAAAGCATGCCCCAGGACAAACCACTCCAGTCTAATGAAAAAGCAAAATCCACACAAATAGATTAATGCTAAGAGCTGACCACACAATAACAAAAGCAGCTTACAAACAATTTAGAAGTCGAGAAATCAGTGAAAGGGCAAGTCCCGTGTCCTTGAAAAGCCCCCAAGGGACCAAATGAGAGATAACACAGCACAACATCTGAAGTTCTTAATGATGGTCTAGATCACTAAGAATTTGGCTAAGTTTTGCTTATATTCAAATATTTTTCATCACTCTGATGCTCCACCACAATGAACTATATAGTAAGAGCTGGTTGAAGATTTTCACTAAACCTAGAATGGGAATTTATTCATCAGATCTTTTTTTTACAACGTTTCCTTACCTCCTCCTCTTCATCATCTTCTTTCTCCTTCTCTTTCTCCTTTTCTTTTTCTGGTAAAAGTTCTAACTCTGGAATTAACTGACAAATATTTGGAGGCTCTTCTGGGGGCAGCTCTACAGGAGGTATTTCCATCTGCTCTACCTGCTGAGGCTTAAAGCAATAAAGATAAGGCAATTTAAGATGCACATTTTAAGGGTAGCTTCTCTTAACTATGCGAACATGCATGTAGTTGCTGCAGTTTTCAAAAAGGAAAGAAAGACTTTCACACTTCCTCATAATCAAAACCTGATTACACATCTTATTACACATCTTGTTCTTTTTACTGTAAAGCCACAACATTAAAGTACTTTAGAACGAAAGTGTTTTGTTTAATTCTATAATTCTATGTGAGGAATTTGCAAGTAAGAAAAAGCCCTCAACCCTTTCTGTATTAGCATTTTAGGACTAAACGCAACCCACTGACTCCTGGGCAATGCAAAAAGGCTCGAACATTAATTAGCCTGGTACTGTCGACCACTGCTGTATAAGGGCTACTGCAACTCAGCCTGAGCTCTAAGTAAGAGCCTCTGTGCTCTTCCAGCAGCAAATATTAGGAACGAGGAGACTATTTTTCTGGGTCCATTTCTTGAATTTCTTTCTTCTCGGACTTTAACACATGAGAACACTGAGTGACAAGGGAACAATTACACAGAGAGTGGTACTAGAGTAACCCACTAATTACTTGTTCCCGAACTCAAAAACGCTCTTTTTGTTTTTTTTTTACAACTCCTTACCATCAGAGGGCATAGAGAATTAGTTGTTAAAATTGGCAAAGAATATTCTTTTGCCAATGTCTTGATGATGGAGGCTGAACCAAGAGCCGAAGAGTTAATTGATTCTATAGACTTAAGCTTGGGAAGCCTTAGACCCGACCACCTCCTTCCTAAATGACAGCCAGTCTAAATGAAGTAGCAAGACGCTGCTTTATCTCTTTTCAGCAACTGGATGAGTATCTTCTGATTTCTTAATGAGAGCCTAAAACTGCTTAGTATTAAAGATATACAGGAATAAACCAGAACCCGGAAGAGAATAGAGAGTCTAGGAATAAACCTATGCATATATGGTCAATTAATTTAGCACAAAGCAGCATACAATGAGGAAAGGACAATCTCTTCAATAAATGGTGTTGGGAAAACTGGACAGACACGTGCCAAAGACTAAAATGGATTAAAGACTTGAATCTAAGACCTGAAACCATAAAACTCCTGGAAGGAAACATTGGTGATAAGCTCATTGGTCCTGACGACTTTTTGGATTTGACACCAAAAACAAACATGTAGGACTTCATCAAACTAATATATCTGCAAATCATTTATAAGAGCTTGATATCCAAAATATATAAAGAATTCAACACAATTCAAGAACAAAACAAACTGATTAAAATGGGCAGAGGATCTGAACAGACATTTTCCCGAAGACAGCAATACTGATGGCCAACAGGTACATGAAAAGGTGCTCTCAACATCTCTCAATCAGGGGCACGTAAGTAAGAACCACAATAAAGCATCACCCAAAAAGCAAGAGATAACAAGTGTCGGCAAGGATGAGGAGAAAAGGGGAACCCTCTTGCACTGTTGGTGGGAATGTATATTGGTGCAGCCACTATTTATCCAAAGGAAATAAAATTACTATCTGGAAAAGATATCTGCACTTCCATGTTCACTGCAGCATTATGTATAATAGCTAAGCTATGGCAACGACCTAAGTATCCATCAACACAAATGGATAAAGAAAATATGATATACGTGCACAGTGAAATATCATTCACCGTAAGAAGGAAATTCTGCCTTTTGTGACAACATGGATGGACGCTGAGGGCATTATGCTAAGTGAAATAAATCAGAGAAAGCTCAATCCTGTATGAGAGATATATCACTTACATGTGGAATCTTAAGTATCTTAAAAAGTTCACACTCACAGAAGCAGAGAGTAGAATGGTGGTTACTAGGGGGTGGGGGAAATGAGTAGATGTTGGTCACAGTCAGTTTTGGGGATCTAATACACAGTATGATGATTACAATTAACAATACAGCTGTCCCTCAGTATCTACAGGGGATTGGTTTCAGGATCCCCTCTGAATACTAAAATTACTAAAATTTACAGATGCTCAAGTCTCTTACATAAAACAGTGTACTGCAGACAGCCCTCAGTATACACCCATGGATAAGGAGGTTCAACTATATGCCATGTACTTGAAAGGTGCTAAGAGTAGATCTTAAAAGTTCTCGTGACAAGAAAAAAATCTAATTCTGTGAGGTGACGGATGTTAACTAAACTTACCATGGTAATCATTTCACAATATATACATCTATCAAATCATTATATATCGCACACCCGAAACTAATATAATTTATATACGTCAATTATATCAATAAAACCGGAGAAAAAATGTTCCATCTTGCTGACAAAGTTATTAGCAGGACGTTTGTTTCATTTTACTCACAACGTACTTAACAGGTTCCATATGCTGCTGCTTCACTTATTGTATCTAGACTGTCAGATTCACCATGGGCTAATGTTTGAGCAGTAAAATAAAAACCAGAACCAAGTTCAGAGTCAAGGATTCCACATTAGCCAAGGATGCTCACTTTAGGCCACTGTGAAGCCGAGTCAGAAAAACCAAAAACTCCTAAGAACACCTCCCACTTACAGGACATGGGTTTTGATCCTCAGCTGCCATTCTCTCTGGACCCATTCCTTACTATTTTCTGCCCAAACCAAGACACTTCAAAAGGTCTCCTTAAATAACACTTGCTATTACTAGGGATCTAAAACATTGCCCGCACACCCACACCCCAAACACCTTGGAGAGCTGTGCTTACAGGGATCATGGGTTCTGGGTCCATCTGTCCCACTTTTCGCTTAACTCCCTGAGGTGGTGGCGGAGGCATGGCTGACTCATCCAGGTTTGTTCTGCTGGTCTCCATTGACTCTTGGAGGCGGCTTGGCTCTTCCAAAATGGGCTCATCTGCAATCGATCATATGAGGAGGGGACAACGGTCATATAGTCCTCAACAACATTCTAGAACCATTTAATACTAACATGCTAAGACTTTCCCTAATGAAGAAGGCTGAATAAAATTTTACCTCCACAAAGGTTACTAAATCTATAATACATTTAAAGGTGGGAAGAGGTTTTTAGAAGGACATGTCCTACCTCCAGTCCAAGGCAGGACAATCCTTTAGCAGACTGTCACTCGGCCAAGTCCTAGACCTCAGACCTTTCTGAAAACAGAAAACTCCCCAGCTAACAAAGGAATCAGAGAATATAAGGCATGTATTTCCCTGTCCAAAAATTTGAGAATACGTCTTTGTTCCTGATTTCTTTTACTCTGGCAATATATAGGTAAATTCTAAGCCAGTGTTCACGGCGATTGTATCAGGGAACTATCCCAGTGGAACAGACCGATGACATCACGCTGCTGCTGCTGAGGCTGTTGGTCCTCTCTGGGAACCTCCGGATTCTCGAATTCTTTGAGGAATTCATCCAAATTATCAGCCTCTCCTCCTTTCCGCCTTTTTCTAAGATCTTCTGGTACTAGTGGTGTGAGACAGCGTGTAAACAGCTATTAAAAGAAAGAAATAAAATATCAATTATAAAATCTCCACTGTAAGTCGCATGAACCGAAAACCTACCACTGGCATTACTACTTTCCATAAGTATGTTTTAACTATCAGTGTATATATAATTTAGCATGGTTTCTACTTAATGTTATATCATATTCATGCTTCATTCTACTTTATAATTTGAAATCCTCTATGTAAAAATTATCTTCACTTGCAGCAATTTTAGAAAAGTTGAGAATGAAATTTTTAACCATTGTCTCACAACTTGGAGATAACCCTAAAGTTCTAAATTTATTTACCTGCAGTTTATTTTCATATTCATACACTTAAAACAATCTAACTGAAGTCATGCCCAACAGCTTTGCTTTGCATAGTGCCTTTTTCACTTAATATTGTACAGTAATTTCATTGACTATCATTTCTAGTATTTTTAATGACTGAATATTCCGAGTGGAAGTAAATATATATGTGCGTGTATATATATGCCACACTTGAATGATTCTTCAATATTTTAAGTTTCTTTTAAAAAATTTAACTGTAAATAATAATTAATGAACATCTTTATAGAAGTGGCTTTTTCCATATTTTGAATTACTCCTTAAGAAAAATTCCTAACAATGAGACCACTGAGTCAAAAAAAAACCCACTTCAAGACCTGCTTCCAAATGATTCTACCATTGTGCTTCCAATATACACAGCAGTTTTACCAAAGCCTTGCTGCTTTAAACACTTTATAGTAAAAATCAATTGGTTCTATGATGCCTCAGAACTTTGCTTTAGAATTGTCTGGAACCTAAAGTGAGCAGAAAGGGCCTGTAAGTGAAAAAAAAATTCTCATAAAGCCAGATTTCTGTACTGTGGGAAAAGCAGAACCACCCCTTGTTTTAGCCAGAAAGCAACATCTGAAGACTGCAGACTGGAACCACAGTACACACTAAGGCAACAGAACTGGTAATGTATCATAGAAAGCTGAGGAGAGAGAAATGTTATTAAAAACATCAGTGGCTTTTTAGAATAGTGAAGATTAATTCTACATCTTTTAGAAATGCAGGTGTCACTTATCATGATCTTTCAGATCAGGTTTATGTTCAGTATACTGTTGTTAAAGGGAGGAAAAAAAAGAGAAGATGCTATATCACTGAAAAATACCTGATCAAAAAATGATTCAAACAAAAGTTTTTAAAGTCTATTTTTAAAAATGATCAAAATCTACATGAAATTTAAAATTCTGCAAACTATATTACCTTCAGTAGTCTGTTATTCCACAAAGGCTGAGCAGGTAAAGAGAAAAGTTTTTCCACTCCCCCGGTCTCTTTCCACATCATCAATTTCTTGGTGGGTGGTGCCAGATCCAAAGTAGTAACAATATCAGAGTAATCACTAAGCTGGGCTCTAATTGTCTTGCTATCCAACTCTTTGACACTGTCAACAATTAGCTTCCTCTTCCTCTTGGCTTTTGTTTCTTTGACTGGCATGATATAAGAAAATAAGGTCATTTTTTCTGAGGCCAGTATGAAACATACAACTACCAGATTTGGTCTCATTATATTCCTGCTTCTCTAAACACCTAGAAGAGAAGTTAAGCTTTCGTGAGGGTAGAATCTGTTTTAAGTGATGCTTCCCAAGTACCATACAGAGGCTAGCGTACAACAGGTGTTCAATAAAAATCTGCTGAATGAATGTTGACTTTTAGCACAAAATGAGCAAAATAATGGCAAGAGCCAATTCATTTTTGCCCATGTAGCTTTATATTGTAAACACATCACACTTGACTCAGAGTTGGGCTCAAGTTCCAGGTTCTGCCACTTATTAAGTGAGTGACCATTAAGAAAAGTTAACTTCATTTTGCTAACCTCTTCATTTTCTCATTTGAAATATGGCCAACCACTTATAGGGGATTGTAAAATACTCAGTATGATGTCTAACATAGATTGAGGACTCCATAAAAGGTTGCAACTACTAAGATTTTTACTGGAAAAGTTACAATTCATATATGGCAGCTGCACAAGCAGCTTGATAAAGTGAAACAAGCCCAAACCCAGTCAGGTGAACCCGCAACTCCATCCTGTACACTTTTTGTATCCTCATTTCTAATCCTACTAAACTCTTACAGAGAGGTAACATTATCTCAATTTCTTAAGATACAGAAAAGCTCATGGTATTAAATTCCTCAAGATTTCATTGTCATACATGTCATATACCCCATAGGTTTTTAAAATATTCATGTGGTTCAAAATTCAAGATTCAAAAAGATGTTATACAGTGACAGCCTCTGTCCAGGCCCTGTCCTCCAGCTACTGAGTTCCCTTCCCTGAAATTAAAAAGTTCAAGTTTTTGTAACAGCTGGCTAAGCTCAATTATCCTATTTTAAACGCTGCAGTATTATGTCCCTCTTACCTTGTTTATAGATCTCTGTAATATCTGTCAATAATATAGTATATAATTTACTTAATTACCCATGTTCCCCTATTATTTAGGTTCCACGAGGATAAAGACTTGTTCATTTTTATATTTTTAGTTCCTAAATATAGCTACACAGTAAGTCCTCTTTTTAAACCAGAAGCCCAAATCAGAATTTTTGGTGATCAGATTCTAAGGTAGGAAACCCAAAAAGTTAATCTTGTTTTACTTAGAAGTAATAACAACAGTAACTTGAATTATACTGTAAATGACTTAAAGTATTCTACCCCATTGTACCCATACACCATCTAGAAATTTTAAAGTTTCAATCCAAATTACATACTGCCTCTTTTACTCAGAAGCAGCATCCCTAATTAAATATGCTTTGCTGTGTTTCTTAATAAGCAGTGTAAGAAAAATACCGATTTTAGAACCTTTGATATTTCCAGTTAAAAGTATTTTTAGATTTTCCCAGATTGTAGCCCAAACCATACACAGAATCTAGAATTTTGGAAGATAACTGATTAGTCAATCTTGTACTTTACTGAAAAATGCCTTGCAATGCTTTCTGTTACACATGTGACCTGTTGGCATTTTTGTAACCCCCAAAGACTTAAGGTATTTATTAGCAGAAAGCTTGTTCCATACTTTTATTTCACAGCAACTTGCAAAGATACTCTGTAAGATATTCGAATTATAAGTGAATTAAAGTTTCCATAATAGATGACTAACAAAGGAGAAAAGAAGTTTAGTTATATTTAAAATGAGCAGCAGATTAGTGGACATGAGCCAGAACTAGAAAAAGTTCTAAGTCAAAAAGTGTGTTTGCTCACCAGTGATATCAATAGGTTCCAAAGCAAACGCTTCTTCCTCATTTGGAACAAGTGTTGTCTGATCAGTCATAGTTGGCATCGGTTCGACAGGATCCACTGAATCAGGACTATCAGGCCCACCCACTATAAAAGCAGAAATTTGGTCACAAAAGGCTTGGCTATTTAATATATATCCAGCAAATGAGGGGAAAAAATCCCTTTGAGTAACTGAAAGAAACCCACGGGTTCCAAAGAAAAAACACTTTTCTAGTTATAAAAAACACTTTTCTAGTTATAAGGAGGTCTCTCCAGTTGACCTATTGCCCAAAGGGGGCGGAGCACAGGGTTAAAAGAGAATCATAAGCACTGTTTTTAAGGAGATTTACAGCTCATTAAAAGCTGAAACTTTTAGTTTTTGGCCTTCTTCAGTAAATATCTTTTTGGATGCCATACATCATGCCCAGGATCACTGAACGTGAAATGCTTACTTGATACATTATCATCCTCATCCATATCATCATGTGCAGGCTGTTCTGGCAACATCACCCCCGCCTCAGACAGGGCAGGGGGATCGTCAAAGATACCGCCGTCATTATTACTAATAAGTTTGTCATCTGAAATAGGGAATGTAATTTAGTTACAATTTAAAAAAGAAATGCTAAAAGAACAATAGCCAATCACTGGAAAAATAATGTTAAAATGGATTAAATTTAAAAATTTAAATCTGTATTCAATATGCATCTGTTCTCTTCAAGGTAGTATACAAAAGTATAAAACACTTAACATATGACAAAAAATCTCCTAATTTTAAAACATATATTTACTTAAACACAAATAGAGCACTTCGAAGAATTAGTAAAACTTAAAACTCCAAGACAAGCAGTTTTAAACAAAATTAGGTATTGTTAAAACATTTTTAGGCTACAGGTTTACAGAAAACTTTTACTGAACCAACTGGTGACAATTCACACATATATACCTAGAGAGATGCTCAAGACTAAGAACTAGCAACTGCTCTAAAACCCCGCAACTAAATAAAGAAATTATGTTAAAATAATCACCTTGTTGTGACTTACCTAATATACCACCATCATTTCCTTCTCCAAAGTTGTCATCCTTATATTGGTCTTCATATTCTAAATGGTTAATCTTCTCATTCAGATTGCTGGTGCTCTGTTCAGGCTCTAATAGGAGGTTAGAAGCACCAGTGCTCACTAACATGTCATCATCCTCGAAAGC
The DNA here is from genome assembly GCF_000442215.2 of Lipotes vexillifer. Classification (NCBI taxonomy): domain Eukaryota; kingdom Metazoa; phylum Chordata; class Mammalia; order Artiodactyla; family Lipotidae; genus Lipotes; species Lipotes vexillifer. The sequence continues at coordinate 3,930,827 of NW_006778543.1, read as the reverse complement.
GCTACCTTCTCTCATTATTTCACGATCATCCATTCCAAAGTCACCTAAACAAATTTTAGTTGGTCATTAGTTGAAAAAAAGTTAGAAACATCACCGAATCAAAAGAAAATGGCTAATGATTTATTTTAATTATAATGTCACATTTGCTTACTGAATTCTTATTTATCTTTGAATATTAAAACATCTAGTTTAAACTTTAAATCTTTAGATCTATTATATTTCATAAACTCATTCTGGGGCATAATGAGAAAATTCAAATATAAGATCCAAATTTAGGTTACCCTAAATATATTAAGTAACATAATTTTAACATTATAGCTAGTGGCTAATGATTTGTTTCTCTATTACCAAAATCATTTTCTTGTAGAATACTGATGTTTCCAACTTCTTCTCTCATGGTTATCTCTTCCACTCTACTCTGGTTCAGGCTGAACTGCTGGGCCACATCGATGTCACTTTAAAAGAATTTCAAACACATTGTAGTCTCAAGTCTTATTGTAATGTATTTATAAGGGAACACACATCTCAATTCTTTATATAAGCAAGAAAAAAAACGCACATACAACCTACGGAGCCTGAAATATTTAATATTAAATAAATACAATCCAAGAATCTAAATGATGTGGAAGTTAATTTGTATTTAAATTTTAAAACTGTTAATGACCAGCGAGCAAAATATAATATGCTGAAATCACTACATAAGGCAACATGGTATACAGAGCAAAAACTTAGAGATGCATGGGCTAGATAGGCATGGGTTTTCATCAGGGCCCTGCAACTTACAGGCTATGTGAACACTGAAGTTATTGGCTTTTCTGAGACTGTTTAGTACAAATGTGGAATACCATCGACCAAATTCAGAATGTAAATACTTCCAAGCAAATCACCAGGTTTGTTCAGCAAATAAATGGCAAGGACAAACATACAAAAAACATGTAGCCCTGTTACAGGTTCTTAAGAGAGACTTATGAGACATATCAACCAAATGCAGGCTGGAAACTCTGTATAGACCGTAGCTGAAACAAAGCACGGTGCGGGGAGCCTATGCGTCAACTGGGGACATTTGACTTCTGATTGTGTATTACATTAAGGAATTATTGTAATTTTTTAACAACAGTGATATTGTTATGGCTTTGTTTTAAAAATTCCTTGCCTCTAAAAGAAATACATTCCAAGGAATTTACAGATGAAATAAAATATTTGTTATTTGCTTTAAAATAATCCGTTGTTAGAAGGTCAATTGGGGAAATACAGCTGAAACCTTGAGCAACGTGGGATTTAGGGGCACCTACCCACCCCTCCCCCTGAAGTCAAAAATCCACATAACTTCACAGTCAGCCCTCTCTAACTGTGGTTCTGCATCCACTAATTCAACCAACCTCAGACTGTGTAGTACTGTAGCATGTATTTCGTGAAAAAAAAAATCTGTACATAAGTAGACCCTCCCAGGTGAAACCTGTCTAAGGGCCAATTGTACACATGAAGTAAAACTGGCAATATATTGATAATGAAAGAAGCTGGATGATCAGTACCTGGGGTTCATAATATTTACTAATCTCTCTACTGTTTAGCTATGTTAAAAAATTCCACCATAAACATTTTTTAAAAAATAAAATAGGGGTATAAAGAAAGGGAGGAGAAAGTAAAGCAGCCAAATAGTGCCTAGCACTAATTAACACAATAAATTCAAAATAAATTATACATTTACTCCTATAATTAAAAGTCAAAGATCATTTTTAAAAAAAAGCAGACAAATTTGTCAACAAATAAATGGGGATTGGTGTAGAGGGTTTCTTGGATAACTGTGCTACTCAATCACTTGGAAAGTTGACAGTCACATTCCCTGTCATGGTAATCATAGCTGAATTCTGAAGACTTGAGAAGAGGGAAACAACATACCACAGTATTCTGCTGTAATGGCCATCTCTGTACAACTTTCTCTTCTTAAATGTTGTGTGACAATGACCCTTTCTTGCTCTTTATAGAAAGTTATCTCATATGTTTATTAAAAAAAGAAAAGAACAGGGCTTCCCTGGTGGTGCAATGGTTGAGAGTCCGCCTGCCGATGCAGGGGATACGGGTTCGTGCCCCGGTCCGGGAGGATCCCACATGCCGCGGAGCGGCTGGGCCCGTGAGCCACGGCCGCTGAGCCTCAAAAAAAAAAAAAAAAAAAAAAAAAAAAAAGAAAAGAACAAAAATTGTGGCTGAGTATAGCTTGGCCAAGATGATAAACTGGTAGATGACTTTAGTATATACCTCTGAAAAAAACCATGAAGCAACAGTTCAAGTTTACTGATATCATTATGTAAAGCAAACAGCTAGACTGCTGTTCAGTTTACACAACTGCCTAAGCAAATCAGAATTCTCTCAGCTGTGTTAATGCTGGCATCTTCTACATGATCTTATAGAAGAAACACTTCTACGTTATGTGTTTCATATTTATATCCTACCCTAAATGAAAGCACATGCATTCTAGCTACACGTTAACGCAATGTCAAAACATCCCAAGAAAACGATGCATTTGTAAGCCAATAATGTTCTTTGTACACCAAGTCAAAAAAAAAAAAGAAGAGGAGACAGAGAGAGAGACATACTCTAAGTCAGGCAGTGGCTGATCAAAATCATGAAATTCTTCAGGTAAAGTAATAGCATTGTAAGCAGCTTCTCGATTTTCCTCAGGCAGGTCAACAACACCTGGAAAAGAAACGGTAAGCTTGAAGACCTGGCTACACCAAAGATTATCAAGGGGTCAAGGAAGGTAAAAAGTCAGTATGGGGAGGGAGGGAGACACAAAAGGGAAGAGATATGGGGACATATGTATATGTATAACTAATTCAACTTTGTTGTAAAGCAGAAACTAACACACCATTGTAAAGCAATTATACTCCAATAAAGATGTTAAAAAAAAAAAGTCAGTATAATTTCTTAAGGTTATATTCCAGAAGGGTTGATAATATTTGCAAAGTACCACTGAAGCTCAAGTACTTTTGTTTTTTTAATAATCATTAGCCACATTACTTGTGTTACAAGAGGTCAAAGCACTAATTATGCATTAAACTGAGAAGTCTTTAAAAGGACGTATCAACAATGAATATTAGTAAGTTTTGTAAATAAGCATGAAATTTATGAGGAAAAGGAATGACTGCAAAAGAATAGCCCAAATGTTAAGAGGAACTGGTTATTTTAGGCAAGTGGGATTAAATTATTTCAATTTTCTTTACATTTTCCCCTATATTTTTCAAGTGGTCTATAATAAAAATGCATTGCTTTAGAAGATAAAAGAAACAAAACATGTTATTTAAGCAAAATACACTTAGTAGCCTCATATAAGAAATCATCGGCCCCCGCCTAAATATTTTACTTTTTTTGTGTGTGTGTGTGCAGTATGCGGGCCTCTCACTGTTGTGGCCTCTCCCGTTGCAGAGCACAGGCTCCGGACGCGCAGGCTCAGCGGCCATGGCTCACGGGCCCAGCTGCTCCACGGCATGCGGGATCTTCCCGGACCGGGGCACGAACCCGCGTCCCCTGCATCGGCAGGCGGACTCCCAACCACTGCGCCACCAGGGAAGCCCTAAATATTTTACTTTTAACCAAATCTTAGATCTCAAAGATTTCACTATTTATATATTAAAATAAATGGAAGTATAAGAATATAACAACAGTAGAAATTACGGTATAAGGCATCTCTCCTACACATTGAGATTATTTTAATCAGAATAAAATTTCGTCAATGCTTTAAAAAATTATACAATAGTAATTATCTATGCAGATGCAAGTTTGGTTGCTACAGTCCAATTCAGAATCAACTGTTACTTAAAACAACAACGAACTATAGAGAACATTTAATAAAGTCTCAGCAACTTAAGCTAAAAGTGAATTTGATTTTAAGACTACACTAAGGGCTTCGGTGAGAGGCCCGCGTACCACACACACACACACAAAAGACTACACTAAAATTATTCAGGAAAAAATTAAAATTCTAAGATTTTCTTTCCTGAGCTTTTAAAAAATCATAGAACAGTTAGTTTTCCACACTTCAACCTCTGATGATTGCTGAAAAAGGGGTTAAAAGAAAAAGGCAGCTCCAAAGGATTAACAAAAAAGGTGTAACTGTCATAATTCCATATGTAGAACAAAAATAAAATCGGTTTTCTCCCTTGAAACACTGCCTCTCTAAGCTCTGCCCCGTTTTTAAGGGGTTCCCTGTACTGCAATTAAAACAAAACAAACTACACTCATCTAGCATATTTGCCTAGCAGTTTTCAAACTAAACACGATTAACTCCAAAGTTAAAAACAAAACAAAAAAGTCAACAATACCTGGCCGAAACGCCATCTTTATCTTAATGAACGCTTCATTACAATCTGCCAGGAGATATTTGGCTTTTCTGTGATAGATTCGAACTACTCCCAGTAAGAGATGTCCTGACGTTCGGAGTGCCATCTTCACCTGTGAATTAACATTACTCTAATTTATAAAGTTAATTTTCTGGATTTAGAGACTACTTCAAAGCTTATATGTTGTGCAATTCATAGGCAATTTATATCTCTCCATACTTTTAACCATTTATTTGAAGTTACCTCACAATCATGTATATTTTATTTCTCACTGCCTTTACCTGTAAATTGCCTGAGTATACCCAAAGAACAGACTGGCAGAAATTCATGAATTAATATAGATGTGAAAGTAGCTATGAAGCAAGTATTAAGGCAATCCATGAACTGTTGTCATTAGCACATTAAGAAGTATGTGGCACTTTTGGTTGCCAATCTAGAGTCATTGCTCCTTGCTGGCTAACTGAACTCCGATTTTATTTGGGAAGTGAAATGTCCCCAGTCTTGAAGGATGACTGTCTCATTCTTCTCTGCTGGTGCTTGTTTTTGAGTGGGCATGTAACCCAGTTCAGCCAACGAGAAGTGTCAAGTAGGTCAGAGAATTTCTGAGAAAGATTTTCCCAATTAAAACAAAACAAAACAACGAACACCCCTCCCTTCCTTCTCCCCTTCCTGCACTGTGAGTAGGTGGGGCCTGTAGCTGCCTGCAGTACCCCGGTAACTGCGAGGCCGTCTGCATGAGGACAAGAAGCCAATAAACTAAGAAAGGTGAGTCCTTGGATGACATCTTTGAACTGCTGAAC